>NC_045558.1:123929533-124266200 GCF_009769535.1 Thamnophis elegans | reverse complement strand
AACTAATTTCTGCCTGTCCTTTACTCAATCACCTTCTTTTTTCTTAAACTACTCTCCATTTTTTTTTATTAACGAAAAAACAACCTCATTTCCATTATGGCCTGTCCTTTGATTTGCTAATACTTTAGTGGAATTTCTTCATATGTTCCAGCTCAACGAACAAACTGCTTCACCATTTTAATTCCAATGTCTTATAAGCCATCCACAGAATTTTGTTTGTTCATAAAATAATTTCGTTAAGAGCTCAAAATACCACAAGCATAAATACTATCTCCTGCTTTATCTCCACAGCAATAAACGTGTGCCATAAATTGGGCTGAGAGTGACCAGCCCAAAATCACCAGCAAACATCTACAGTGAGGGACGACATGTACTTGGATCTTCTAGATCAGTGGTTCTCATCCAAGGAAACTTTAAGATGCGTGACTTCGACTCCCAGAATCCACCAGCCTGCAATTGGCTGGGAATTTTGGGAGTTGAAGTCTACCTATCTTAAAGAAGCTGAAGAAGCTTCTGGAATCAGTAGCAAAACATCTTTAAAGAAAAACCAGAAAGTCCAGTTGCCTCTTGAAAAAGCATCTTTGGGACACTCATCTTAAAGTTGTTGATGCTGAGAAATATTGCTTTAGATCAGCCCGCAGGGTGCTTAAATCTGGCCCATGGGGCCAGCCTGGATATATCAAAGGACTGGCCCACGGTGCCTCTGCCAGCCAAAACAAACCACCAAGAGGGGGCTACGTGCGGGCCCCACACAGCCTGTTTTCAGCCTCCACAGCCTCCTGCAGCACTCTGGCAGCCAAAAATGTGCCTTGTGGTCTCTGCGTGGCCCATTTTTGCCTGGCAGAGTGTTACAGGAGGACTGGATTGGACTACAATAATGGGGCCTCAAGTAAGTACCTGATCTGGATAGAAAACAAGCAACATCCTATGTTAATACTACAGTTAAATGCCAGATTTTACTTACTGTAGGTCCATTTAATTTAAAATCAATGATTTATAATTGACAGCCATTTCTATTTACTATCCTGAAAATCTACCTCTGCTGTTAGATCTTGTATTATTATGTTATTTATGGTATTTTTATTCAATAAAAATACAATAGTATAGTTTTTCTGCCTGAAAAAGCCTGGAAACTATTAAACAATGAGGTATAAATTTAGATATAAAAGGTTTAGTGGAGTATGAAGAATAAGTAATAAATGCTTGTCAGTAGTATCTTGTAGAAGAGATAGGAAAATGTTTATAGTAAAGAAGTGTCAGCCATGCCCACCATTACCACACTGATCCCCCGCCGTCACCACCCGGCCCTCTGAGGTCAAACTCAACCTTGATGTGGCCTTCCATTAGTTTGACACCCTTATTCTGGATCCCAGTCTTTGATCAAAATTCCACACTATCCTCCATACCATACAACACTATTTGCTTTGGAGAAAGCATAATGAAATTTAGTAGAGAACCTTCCAGAAAAGTAAATTTCTGTGGGCATATTGAGCAATATATTACTTATATATTTAAATTAATGTGTTAACGACAAGGACTGTAATATAAATATCTAACCATCATCATGTCACAGTGATTATTATAATAAGTAAGCATTGAATACATTTTTCAGGAAAGCATAATCTGTTGTTAAACGTTTACCTCTTATAAGCACTATTACGCATCTAGTACAGACTTCAACAGGCTCCTTGGGCATTAATTAGAAGGAATATCTGGGAATGTTTGTTCCTGTGATAGCAAACCTATGGCATGCGTGCCAAAGGTGGCACACAGAGCCGTCTCTGAGGACATGTGAGCTGTCGCCACAGCTCAGCTCCACCACACATGCACAGCATCTGCTGCCGGCCACTGATTTTCGGGTCTCTGCTGCACATGCACGAGACACATGCGGGAGACACATGAGCATGCATGGGGGCATGCGCAGGGGGTCACAGCATTCTCCCTGCAACCCGGTTTTGCTCCCAGGAGGCTGCAGGGAGGTCTACTCTGCTCAAAATGGGGTGTGGGGGGAGGGTTGCATGCACATGCACAAGGTGTGGGGAGCACAGGGAGTCACATGCATGCACAGGGGGGGCACATGGGTGTTGCACACACATTACATTATGGATGCAAGGCATGGGCACACACTATTCTGCACGCTTTCAGTATGCAATGAGAAAAAGGTTAATCATCACTGGTTTATTCTATTAGTTCCAGAAAGCTCATAGAAATAAGTCATGAAATGAAGCAAAGTGATCTTTATCTTTGGCTTTACCATGAGTTTTCCCAGTACCGTATTTTCTAGAGCTGGCAAAGCTTCCAAAATTTTCAGTAACAGATCAAATTATGCATGCATTACTGACATTCTACTTGAAGGCAGTACAAATGAAGCAACACCTTTTCTAGCATATTAATCATAGGATGGATTTCTGCTTGTCCCACATCTATTAAGGGCACAGAGTCTCCTGAATTTGTTAGTCTTCAAGGTGATTTTTGGCCAGTGGGGGGTGGTGGAGAATTGCATGCATCTTTATTTGACAGGACTGTAATACAGGTAGTCCTTGACCTACAACAATTCATTTAGTGATTGTTCAAAGTTACAACAGCACTGAAAAAAGTGACTTATGACAGTTTTTCAGACTTACAACTTTTGTAGCATTTCCCATGATCATGTGATCAAAACTCAGATGCTTGGCAACGGACTCATACTTATGACGGTTGCTGTGTTCCAAGGTCATGTATTTCCCTTTTGCAATTTTCTGGCAAGCAAAATCAATGGGGAAAGCCACATTCACTTAACAACCATGCTACTAATCACTGCAACGATTCACTTAACTACAGCAAGAAAGGTTGTAAAATGGGGCAAAACTCACTTAAATGTCTCACTGAACAACAGAAATTTTGGACTCACTTGTGGTTGTAAGTCAAGGACTACCTATTACCAGCACAGCCCTTACCTATGGGCTCTCAGTGGTGCCCTTGCTGCAGGTGGAATGTCTCACTTAGCAACAGGATTTTGGGGCTCCATTCTGATCATAAATCGAGGACTACCTGTACTTTCACCCCCACCCCCTTTCCCCTTTCCAACTGTATGTCTCCCATTCCTAAAAAAACTTCAGGAAGCCAACAGATTTTTATGCAACACCACAATAGTTGTGCTCTTCCCTGCTGGATTCCCCAGTGGAAGCGGAGGCCCACGCACCTGTCTTGAAAAACCACTATTCTGCCAATTAAAAAATATTTTTAAAAACTATCTGTCCCTCTGGGTTTTGGGCCTGAGAAAGATCCCACATATCTTCAAACCGCCCCATAGCTTAGCCAGGCGTCCTCTCCTTCTCGTTTCTCCCCTGGGACTCAAATCCACGAGGTTTCACCCTTTTAGCTGGGAGTGAACGAGCCAAGAGCGGCTTTCGAGGGACTGAAGTCTCCCATTTTGCCTTCATTCTCGCGGAAAAGGAGCGGCGGCCCTTACTCCTCTGAGGCAAAAAGTGTCGCCTGTCCCGTTGGAAGAAGTGGTGGCTTCTCCTCACGCCGATTCGCCCCTCAGCCGAACCGAGCGAAAAATTTCAACCGGGGCCACCTGTCGCCCCACAAGGCATCACGACGCCAGGGCGAACCGTCGGGGTCCCTGAAATGACGCGCCCTTTTTCCCCTCTGTCAGGCTGGGATGAATCTGCGGGGACGGAACTGCCGCCTCACTTCCCTTCGTAGGAGTTCTAGCGGCCATTTCGGAACCGCCGATTCCTCTCGAGGGAGCGCTCGACGGGGAAAAGAAATTCCAGAGAGCCGCTGAGCCGCCCGAAAGCTTCCCGCCGAACTTGCTGGCGTGCTCGGTGGGCCTCGGGGTGAGAAGCGGATTTCCCCCCGCTTCTCGCTTGCCTCGAAAGTGCCGATTCGGGGATAAAATAGGGCCCAGTCTCGCGCAGAGGCAGGGTTAATGAGGGGATTTAAAAAAAAAAAAAACCCGGAGCCCCGCGAATCTCGCGAGGTCTGACGCGAGACGCTCTCTCCTGAGTGCGTTGGCCCCGCCCCCTTAGTCCCTGTCGGTAGCGGTGGAAGCGGCGGCTTGTCACCCTTTTTCCCCCCTTTCCCTCTTTTCTTCTCTTTCCCCTTTTCCCCCTTCCGCCCTTCCCTCACAGGGCGCGAGGAGGGAAAGGCAAAGACCAGCGGCGGAGCGCGAGGCCGGACCGAAGGAGGAGGAGCAGCAGCAGCAGCTGGAGGAGGGGGCCGCGCGTGCGCCCCCTTGATCGGAGGAAAAGGGGGGGAGGAGCGGGTAGGAGCAGGTTGACGCGCGAGGGTTCGCAGCGCGAGATACCCTTACGGCTCGGGAGTGTGTGTGGAGGTGCGGGGAGACGCCGCGGCGGAACGGCTCGCGCCTGAGTGACGGGTGTGTTGGGAGGGGGGGAGGCGCGCGCTGGGGATGAGGGGCTGCGCATCTGGTGGGCGGGGTCGGGGATACCTGATGGGAGAGGGGAACACCCTGAGGGGGGGCGGGTTTGAGGAAGAGGAGGCTGAGGGGGAGGGGATTTAAAAATGGGAGGGGTTAAAGGAAAGTGTAATATTATGAGTGGGGGGGGGGAATAGCCGAAATGGGGTCCAGAGGTGCAGAGTTATAAGAGAAAGGACCCGGGGGGGGGGTATGGCGGGGCAGGAGAGGGAGGCCCGGCTGAGGAGAGAGAGAGTAGGGAGCTTTACACTCTCTCTCTCTCACACACACACACACAGAAGGGTTGTGTTTCCTGTACCAGGGATGTTCGGGAGGGGGTTGCTGTGGAAACTGGATGCCTTTCTGAGGATGGGACACTATACTGAGGACGGTGACTGAAAAAGGGGAGCTTTTGGCATGAAAAGCTGTGAGGAAGCATTTGGCCAGAGGAGGAGGGATGGTTTTTGAGGGGGACCTGCCAAGGGACCCTTTCTCAAGGTACCTCAGGTTGATCCATGCCTCCACTCCTGCCCCAGGCACCCCCCTTCAGCCAGTCTTAACTCATCCCTCTTTATACAGTTGTGCCAACTGAGCGTCAGCTGATTTGGGGGGAAAAATCTAGCAGGTATTTAGAAGGGTTAGGATGAGGTAAGGGTCTCTGGTGTGCTTTGGGAAAGATAAGCAGTGATACGATAGCAATATAGTGGGAGGGCAATATTCTATAGAGACAGGATACTAGAAGTCAAAGATAAGGGTAGAGAAGGGAATGTGCTTGTGGAGATATTGGGAGGTTAAAGGGAAATATGATATCTTCCTTGTAGAGATGGGAAAATTAAGAGAATTGCTTGAGGGCGGGGGAGAAAATTGGAAATGATGCTTCTCTATAAAATAAAGAAGCATCAAAAAATTAGGATTATCTTTATAAATTATAGTTTGAAGATGGACTTTCTTAGCTATAAAGAAAATAGGAGTAAATAACTTGAGGTAATAACATTTACAACTGAAACAAGAGGGCAAATCTATGTCAGCAGGCTTTGTAGGCTTAGAGAATATTATATGTTTATGCTATTTATTATTCCCTTGGCAAAAGAACCAAACTTTCCCCACAGGAAATTTTTATAGCATAGCTTAGTTTATTGTTTATGGGTTTAGTTTGCTCCATTTTCTTTAATTATAAATAATACCTGTAATGTTCAATTTTTAATTATTTCAATAATTTGGGGTCTTTTGTGAACATATAAATTTCTTCATATGGAAGAAGTCATTCCTAAAAGTTCAAATTTGGGTTCTCATATCTAGATTTAATCTATCATCAGAATTTTGCATATAAAATCAGAATGCTATAATATTACTGCCTGAAAATATTTAAGAATTCAAGTTTGAATCCCTCATGAGAATATGTCGTTGCTTGCATTTTAAAACATTTTTCTACTTTCTTCCTAGTCTCTTAGATATTCTGTTTCAAATTATGGATTGAACCAACTCTTACCTGGTTTTATTGAGAAGGAGAAAAAATATTGTATAGCAATACATTGAACTTTACAAGTAGTTTGACCACAGAAGAGATCATCTACATCAGGTTTAAGTTTATTCCTTTCTTTTACTGTGATATAATTTCTATGTATTCTGAGATATGTATGCCTGTCCTTATGCAATTAGCAGTTGCATATGGGAGTAGAATGTAAGTTAAAAGAGTTCCCAAGATTGCATTGCTACTTAAAATTAATTCGATTTTTTAAAAAAAAAAAAATCATCTGGCAGATTATGAATACATTGACATAAAAGTATGATTTACGGTCAAGTGAAAATAAAATAACTAAAACTTATAGTCAGGGATTTTTTTTAAATGATAATTTTATAATATTGTGGCATATACTACTACGAAGTTTTTTTCCAACAGTTTTTGGTCAGGCATCTGTCTACATTACTTGAGTTCCAGGATGGTTTGATTCAGGGATGGATATCTGAATAGAGGAGATATCCCATTTCTAAACATCTCCATAAGGCAATAGTACAATTTTATTAATGAATCATTATTTTTCTGATTTTCAAGAACTATTTGGTATCAACTTATTTTCTTTGTTTCTTCATATAACAAAAGTCCCATCTTACTTTGTTCATAGTTCAGTTTCTGAGATTGCACATCATTTGCTAACCAAATATTTCTTCAGTCATTAGAAATAGAGGTTTACTTTTCTTTTCAGAAAAAGATAAGTTTAAAAGTCTGAATGTTCTCGTTTAAACACTCTTAAGCAAATTTCTATGTGCTACATTTTGCAGATTCACTCTGCCTCTGAACAAATAAGGCTATAGAATCATGAGTCCAGGCAGTTCTGTTCTGTTCTGTGTATATTGAATTACATTAGTCTTGTACTGTAGACTACAAGCCTTGATTAGTATAAATATGTCCACTGGTTTCTTGAAAAAGAAAATGACCTCAGCTTTTAGTAGTTTGCTCTAGTCAGAAGTATTTATCTTGTATTGACACAATTATAATAAGCTGACCATAGAATGCTAGACAAAGAATATCAAAGTATTTGAGATTTAGTAGCACTATTCAGGGGGAGGGGGAGCAGGTACATTAACCAGGCCTTATAATTTAGGATATCATGTGAACACAACAGTTGGAGTTCAGTTATTTTCAAAGTCAACTTTGCACATTCAGGTACTTTGGAATAAGCCACTGAATGCTGTAAGTAGCTCTGGGAATGCTAAACTGATCTTGAAATAGATGCAGGAAAAAATTTGTGAGCATATTGTTTCACAGTGCTTAATATTAAAACTTCTGGTTCCTTTATATACAGAAAGATATCTTTAAATGGTGATTCTTAGTATGAAAGTTTCAGGGGTGGATGGCAGTAGAATCTCTCATTGAAATTACTTCTGCTGGAAATGAGCACATCATTTAATATATTCCTTTGATTCCATGTGCATCCTGCAGTGTAAATGAGTCAGAATGGATCAGGAAGGTGGGGGTGACTTCCAGAAAAACCCTAACTTCCAGTGGAGAAACTACAAGCTCATTGTTGATCCTATGCTTAAGGATGGCCCACACAAGATCTACCGCTATGATGGAGTGCATTTCAGCACTAACGTAAGTGGACAGTATTAGATTTTTTTTATTTTTTTATTTTACTAAATTGTAAAGCATGTGAGTCATTCCTACTGAGTATGGATGGTCTAATGTTTGGTAATATCTTTAGGTCCTCTTTAATATCTTTTCCAGATTCTTTGTATTGCTTCTCCTGTTTTCTTCATGCACTGTATTTTGCTGACATTTTAGTTTCCTTTCCGTCTCTTACATGAGAACAGATCCAGTGCAGTGTGACACAAATCTTTGGATGAGTCAGCTCTGTACTGATCCTTGTCCAGCTTTTTCATGACTACCACAAGCTCCCCATTCCATACTGCTCTTTTTCTATGTGTGTCATTATACATTTAGATTATGTAACTAACACAAGAACTTGAATACTTTCCATAGTTTTCAAAAAGGCCGTTGCCAAAAATTCTGTTATTTCCTTCTGTCATATTGAGGTTGGCTTTTAGGAACATCATCTACTCTCCACCACTTACCAATTTTTATAACATTTTTTACTATCTAGCATGCACTAGATTTCTGTTGTGAAAATTGGCTAGTTGACCTGGTGTGTTGTCTCTGATAAAGAGACCTGTGGTTGATGGTCTAGGAATCCAAAAAAGGTGGTAATTTTAGTGAGGAGGAAGGTAGGAGTTGACTGGATTTAGGGAGTGCCTACGCTAGTGATGGCAAACCTATGGCATACGTGCCACAGATGGCACGCAGAGCTCTCTCTGTGGATATGCACGTGACCAGCCGCTCTCTTTCAGGTTCTGTCGCACGCTTCCACACTGGGAAGCTGGTCTTCGCTCATGTTTGCAGCGGAATCCAGAAGAGAGAATCTGGCTGCATATGTGCCGTCACTAGCTGCACTTTCAGGTTCCGTCACAAGCATGCGCAAAGATGGCCAGTGAGCATGTGTGCGACAGAATCTGGAAGAGAGCAGCTGGCCGTGTGCGCATGCGTACCGGCCAGCTGCTCTCTTCTGGGTTTCAGTGGTCTGGTGCACGCACCAGTGCTCCTGTGTTGGCATTCGGTGCTAAAAAGGTTAGCCATCACTGATCTAGGCTTTTGCTTAAATCTGATAGTAGCCAGTGATTTTCTTAACATGCTCAAGCATTTAACTTCACCAAAATCAGTAGGAGTTTAACTTACTTTCTTTTTCTAACACTTGTTGATTATAGGCTTTTCTGTGTAGACTAAGAAGGCAAAAATTCCAAGAATATTTCTTAGAAAGTTAGTTTCTATGTATTTTAACATTATGAAAACTGCATTATGATTAAGGCTTATGAAAGAGTGCTGGTATATAATAATGGAAGCACAAGGTTCCTGGTAGTTTCCAAGCCTGTTTATTCATAGTCTGTACTGTATAACAGCAAATGGAGAAGTTCAGGACAAATATATTTTCCTTTCTAATTCAAGCAAGGGACAGCCCCTGAGTTCCATAAATAAGATTTTCTGTTAGTTTTTAAAGCCCCAATCAATTCTTAATAGAATCATAAAAGAAAAATAACTTCCTTTGAAAATAGAAATGGGAACAGGTCTTAAAGCACTGTGAAAATTACAGTTCATGTTTCTTAGTTGCTAATCATACTTACATATTTTCTCTTTTCCATACTAAGCCATCCATGATATAATTATTTGTTGATGCTTAACATTGTCTTCTTCAGCATGCTGTTCTTTTAATTTCCTGAAAAGGAAATATTTTGAAATCCCACTGAAATATAAAACATATTCCACTGTAATCTGTATCAAATTGAGGTATGCAAATTTTTCAGTCAAAATATTAGCATCATAAAACATTTAAATACTTGAATGCCAATGACATAGTACTACAAATTTCCCATTATTAAAATAAACAGTTCAGGTTGTGAAATAAATACTTTAAGGTCGGTATGGTTTGTTCTGAAATATATAGTGTATCCTATACAGGATTGGAATGTTTTGTCTGTTGCTTGATTTGTGGAAAAAGTGCCATTGAGAAGAATCCAGAAATAAATTTATGGCTTATGCCAAACATTGGAAGTGTTTTAAGCCTGAAGCGCAAAACCCTTCTAAAAAGCAACAGATTATCTTGTACTCAGCATGGGACATTTCACAATTTGTGATTGAAACATTTTTTTACATCCCTAGAATTGGAACACTACTTTCTTTTTTCTAAATTTACTTTCTTCTAATATACTGTGCTTGAAGTTTGATAGAAGTCATTTTCTAATAATTCAATTTTAGATGGTTGTCTGATTTTGTCTCAGTGTATTTTTTAATACTATTCTACTGGATTAGACAGGAGATAATGTGAATATAGAGTCATGTAAATCACATGCATCTTTAATTTTTCTTAAATTCATAATGCCAGTTTTAGTATAGCACAAACAAAACCAAAAGAACTCAAAAAATTCTGCATTGTATAATTAAGAGGGATTTCAAGCTGCTATCTCCTTGAAATAAGATGTTACTTGAAGCGGAATGAATCTTCTCTATTATTCACTTTTTTTCTTTCCATACAGGAAAGCCTGTGAGGTTTTTCTTTATTAAACATTTGTTTGCTTGGGCAGCAAACAAGCAGCAGAACTAATAGTGACAAAATGATTTCAAAGACATTGAGAACCTGGAAAGAAAATGATTTTTAAACATTTTGTCAAGTTTAATGCCTTATATATTTGACATTTGTGAATCCATATATAGGTAGTACTTGACTTATGACCACAATTGTGAACCAAGCTTCCCAACTTACTAAGTGATAGGATCATTAAATGTCATGACTGTATGACTTTTTTTTTGCTGCAAATGATATTTATTGATGTGTTGCCCATTTCAGAATAATATTAATCTGGATAGTGTATAATAGTTAGGTTTATGTTTTAATTGCTTAATGACTTTAAAGTTTTATCTGTAATTCTGTTTTTATTGCACACATCCTAGAGTCAGATTTGTGAAATGGGCAACTATATTAATTTGATAAAAATCAAGATGTACTTAATGCCATTTAGTCAATAAGGCTTTTGATTCACCACTGCTTTCTAATCTTTTCTCAGGATTCAGGTCACACTCCTGTAAAAGCATTGCAGGATCCGAGACACAGGAAATGGTCCAAAACCAGAGATCTTTCTCTTCCAGTCCCAAAGTTTAAGGTAAGCTATACTTACTTTGTTATAGATCATTTTTCTCCAGTTCTTTTAAAGCTTCCAGAACCATTAGCACAACCCCAAGTATTACACCTGCATTTCTTTGAAATGCATTCTGGGATTTCCTTTCATTTCTAAAGATTTCCTCAGGATAAAGAAGAATGTTGATAGGGAAACTGAGCCCTGTTAGCTTAAACAGTAAGCATATACAATACAATACAATACAATACAATACAATACAATACCAGAGTTGGAAGGATCCTTGGAGGTCTCCTAGTCCAACCCCCTGCCTAGGCAGGAAACCCTACACCATTTCAGACAAATGGCTATCCAATTTCTTCTTTAAAACTTCCAGTGTTGGAGCATTCACAACTTCTTGTGGCAAGCTGTTCCACTGATTAATTGTTCTGACTGTCAGGAAATTTCTCCTCAGTTCTAAGTTGCTTCTCTCCTTGATTAGTTTCCACCATAAATATCTACCTCCATTGGCATTGATGCTGAAAAATAAGGTAGTATGCAAGGAGATTGCTACAGAGCTTTTATAAAACTAAAATTCTCAAAACTGAGCAAGAACAGCAATAGTGGCTCCCAAGAGGATAAACCATGTTGTTGCATTTTGTTAGACTTTCTGTATTTCTTTTGGATACATTTTGGTGGAATATCAATGGATAATAAATGTGTGCTTCAACTGTAAAAAATAAAAGAAGAAGAGAGTTTTTCAAAGAAGTACAGGATAGCTTCAGAAGCTGTAAATAAAGGATATCTAAAGTGTATGGGTGTATATAAAAGTGTCCATTTTAATTTTGGAAATTACTGTCAGGTAAATGGTAGTACTTGAAATAATATGATTGTACTTGAAATAATATGATCAGGAATTTAAATGGAGATATATCTGTTTGATCTACTTCAAGGGCCAGACATCTGGACTCAGCTGACCAAAGTTTAGTCCTGCAGCATTTTCAGCATTCTTTAAAAACTTTTCCCACCTGCCAGTTGAATATTTTCTTATTTATTGGCATTTAATGTAAGTGGAGGTTGCTTTTAGCTGCCTTATCCCATCTTTCCCATCTTTCCTTCTGCAGCTAGATGAGTACTATGTGGGCCAGATCCCTCTGAAGGAGGTGACTTTCGCCCGGCTCAATGATAACATCAAGGAAACCTTTCTGTGTGAGATGTGCAAAAAGTATGGTGACATTGAGGAGATTGAAATTCTGTATAATCCAAAGAATGGTAAGCACCTGGGCCTGGCCAAGGTGCTCTTCACTAGCACAAGGGGGGCGAAGGAGACAGTCAAGAACCTGCATAATACTTCAGTCATGGGCAACATCATCCATGCCCAGCTTGACATCAAAGGTAATGACCTTCCTTTAGTCACTTTCCTAATTTAGTATCACACCGACCCACCCTCCCTCATTTTGAATGGCACCTGCTTCCTATAAACTGGTGGGGTTTTTTTTGTTTTTATAGGTCAACAACGTATGAAATATTATGAACTGATTGTAAATGGCTCTTTCACACCCCAGACTGTCCCAACTGGAAGCAAAATGCTGAATGAGAAGTTCTCAGCTGATTTGGTAACTTTAGAAACTTATTTGAATCTGCTGGATTAGTTTAGGTGCCCCTTTTTCTTCACAAGATCTTCCCTGTAGGTTTTCTTCTCTATTTAAGACTTACTCTGAGAAAATTTCTTACTAACTTCTGTTTTCTTGATACAATTAGGATACTGCTCCCTCCCACTGCTGAACTGCATTCATTGCCTACCTGCAACTCTCCTGTGTCCTATAGGTAGTAGCTGATGCCTTGCTTTAGGCTTAGCTCAGTCTTCGATTTTGCCATGTGTGCATTTTGGTAAATGAAGTAGCTGAGCTAAGAAAATGTTAGGTGTCATCTAAAATAGATGCTTATCTATTAGGCAGAATGGTGTGAGCTACTTGGCTTTGCATTGCACATGAACTTTAGCTCTGGGCAAGAAGTGATATCAAGTGATTGTCAACATTATTCTTTTTACAGTCAGAGTCTCGAAGACACCATTCGGCCAATTCATTGTACCCGAGTAATGCAATGCCTACAACGCCTGGCAACGGCACCCCTTGTTCTCAGGACACTCCGTACTCCAGTGGCCGACAAGACACACCTTCTTCCTATGGCCAATACACACCACAGTCCCAGGGGACTCCATATACCCCTCGGGGAGGAACACCATATTCACAGGATTCTGCTTACTCTAGCAGGTAAGAGTTTCTCTTCTCCTCCCACCCTCCACTTGAGACAAGATTTGGGGAAATTGTCTTAAGTAATATATGAACTTTTCAGAGCCAGTTCATTGGGGGCAGAAGAGATGCGCAGATGTTCATGGAACTGCTTCTTTCTTTTCTTCTCCAAGGCAAGGGACCCCAGGCTACTCAAACTACCAGCCAGAGCCAACATCATACAAATCCTCTCGGCATGAAAACAGCTTTTCAGACTCGTTCTTCCGTCGGCACTATGCTCCAGCCTCATCCTCTTCTTCATCTTCCTCCGCTCACTACCGCAGTAATGACCATCATTACCCCCCTTACAGTCAGCAGTTTAGTGGTGGTGGCGGTGGTGGCAGCAGCAGCTGTGTGTCCACCACCAGTGGTAGCCGATACCAGCGCCTCTCATCCACAGGGCGATCTTCCTCCTCTTCCTCTCATCGCTCTCATCCAAGGGACGACTCTGGCTTCCATTCCCGACACAGAGAACGCTCTCAACGGGAAGATCCTACTCTTTCGTCCACTGTCACCACCACTACTCCTTCCACCTGTGTTGTCACTGCAGCTTCCTCCTCATCTGTGACAACGGCATCAGAAAGCATTCAGTTCCAGAACAGTCATGGCTTTGCCCAGCAGAGTGTGGAACACTTCCCAGCACCCAGTGTGATCTACCCATCCTACACAGCCACCCCAGAGTCCTTCTCTGTGCCTGCAGAACCCCACGCTGTGGATCAGGATTACCGGCTGCTCCCCACAGCAGAAACGTTTGCAGCCAACTCCCTGCCTCCTACAGAATTTCTTGCTCAGGAAACTAAAGACAACATTAGTCCAGCAGTGACCGTAGCTCCGGTGATTGATGACCGATCCCATTCTCCTGCTGTGCAGACCTCACCGGCCCGGTCTGGTTCCCCTGCCCCTGAGACTACCAATGAGAGCGTACCCTTTGCTCAGCACAGCAGTTTGGACTCCCGCATCGAAATGCTCCTGAAGGAACAGCGGTCCAAGTTTTCTTTTCTCAATTCAGACACCGAAGAGGAAGAGGAAGAGAAAGGTGGGACCAAGGGAACAGAGCCACATGGCCCGTGCACTCCACCACCACCTCTTCCAGTCAGCTTTGAAGATGTGGTGCCAGCCATGGATGTGGCAGCAAGGGACGAATCCCCGAAGGCTAATGGGCAAGACAGAGTAAGTTTTCAAGGTTTGGAATCTACTTTTTGTCTTGTTTAATGGAATTAATATGAGTGGTTCTCTATTGGCAATCTCTGAACAAGCAACCTTCTGGAGCAGAACAGCACCATTCACACAGAAAAATGTTTCAGAAGTTTGCTAAAGTACAAGTGTTGTTTTTTTAAGGATCTAGGATAAAATCCCCAAATGGGCCTGAAAAAATAGTATGTTTAGTGGCCAGAGAACATTAGGACAATAAAATGTAGCCGCTAGAGAATAGTTTTATTCTGCAATTTTGAACACAAGCCCACTAGATCATAATATGCATAGGTGTACTTTTCCCCTGTCTGTGTGCACTATAAACTTTAGTTTTAAGTGTATATAATGTAAATTATTTTAATAGTATGTCAGCTTAATTTGCATGCTTATCAGATAGTATTTTATTGATCTTACAGATAATCAGTTCTTGGAAACTACCATATTTTTCAGACTATAAGATTCACTGGAATATAAGATGCACCAAGATTTCGAAGAGGAAAACAAGAAAAAAAAAGTTTTTGCCCTCCCCAGGAGCACTCTACAGGCTTCCCAAACCATCTGTTTTTGCAAAAAACTGGCCCATTTTTTGCAAAATTGGCTGCACGAGGCAGGGTTTTTGGGGGGGGGCAAAAATGGATGTGTTCAGTGTATAAGATGCACCGATATTTTCACCCTTTTAGGGAGGAAAAAAGTGTGTCTTATACAGAAAAGTATGGTAAATGGGTTTTTAACCAGGAAATGTTTAGAACTAGAAATCAGACTAGTAACCTTTCTGTAATCAAGCATTTTAAAGTTTGACTCATGTGGCTCAGTTTTTCTTGATTTTTAAGCTGAGAATATTAGTAGCTTTATTAGATTGGGCAGGTAAGGAGAATGCAGGAATGGGGAACTCATGTTTTGCGAACTGCAAGTGGGAGTTGATTGAACTGCCTTCAGGTGAATAGATTAGCTGCCTAATTCATTCACTTTATCACTTTCCTTGCTGTTCTTTTCCTTCTGATTCTTAATCAGGCATCTCAGCAGTCTTCAGGAGAAGACATGGAAATTTCCGAAGATGAAGCCGAAGTCGAGCCTCCAACTCCTGTGGCAGGGGTCTCTGACCCACATTTTTCTGTTATGCCATCAGTTCTGGGTCACATGCAGTTGGGGGTGTCCTCCTTTACTTCCCACCATCATCCAGAACCACCACCCTCTTATCCAATCCAGCCTCTCATGTCTGTCTCCCTCCCTCACCTGGCGGGTAAAACCCATTCACTTTCTAACTTTGGCCAAGTCGGTCCCCGGCTCGGTCATCGCCTGTCCGATTTCAGAGGACGAGCAAATGTGGTGGGTGGAGGCCGTGGTGCTCCCCACATCTATGACTTTGTCAACTCCATGGAGCTCATGAACCGGCTTGGCAACCAGTGGGGTGGGATGCCCATGTCTTTCCAGATGCAAACCCAGATGC
Organism: Thamnophis elegans; assembly: GCF_009769535.1. Classification (NCBI taxonomy): domain Eukaryota; kingdom Metazoa; phylum Chordata; class Lepidosauria; order Squamata; family Natricidae; genus Thamnophis; species Thamnophis elegans. Next base: position 124,250,707 of record NC_045558.1, on the reverse strand, counting down.
TGAGCCGCCTTCAGCAGCTGCGTCAAAGCAAAGGCCAGTATGAGGACCCTTTCTCCTATCACCGGGACGCGGCTTCTTTCTGTGGTCGTCCTCTGTACGGTGCTGGGTACTTACTGGAGCAGGACGGTCACCACTTCCAGCGAGACCAGCTTTTCATGCAGCAGCCATCAGCAGTTGGGACCTCAGAGCAGCAGCAACAGCAGCAGCCGCAGCAACAACAACAACATTCCTCGGAGCAGCTGCCTCTCCCCCCTCCACAGAGGCTGCTTGATTTCCGGACAGCTCCATGGGGATATCAGGAAGAGCTGGCTCCGCTTCCACCACTTCCTGAAGATCCACACGCCTCTGTAGTGGACAGTGTCCTTGCAACCCTCATGCAGGAAATGAAGAACATTATGCAGCGAGACCTCAATCGTAAGATGGTTGAGAATGTGGCTTTCAACACCTTTGACAAGTGGTGGGAATGCAAAGAGGAAAAAGCCAAGGTGATTTTGGTTTGCCACCCATCTTGAGTCCAATTGGAAGGAAATGGGAGATAGGTTATTTGTGAACAGGTAGTCTTTGACTTACAACAGTTAATTTAGTGATGGTTGCAGGGTCCCGGAGTCACATGATCCCTGTTTGTAACATTCTGACGAGCAAAGTCAAGGGGGAAGCCAGGGTCACTTAACAACTGCGTTACTAATTTAAAACAGTGATTCACTTAAACGTTGTGAGAAAAGTCATAAAATGGAACAAAGTGACTTAACATATTTCTCACGTAACAACATAAATTTTGGGCTCAATTGTGGTCATACGTTGAGGATTACCTGTATTGTTTATTTGAGTAGTTTAGCAATATTTGGCCTGGGGGGGGGAAGGGAGAGAGAAAGATTAATAAAATAATTCTCAGACTGTAGTTTTGTAGGCCAGCTTACTACTTTGGAAGACTCTTCTGTTGTGTACTGTCCTTTCTTCCCCGCATCTGGAATTTTATTTTCTTCCACTGTGCCCCTAATGATTGCTGCCATCTTATTGCCTTTAGCCTTTCCAGAACACTGTTAAACAGCTAGTGAAGGAAGAGGAGAAGGACAAAACCAAACTGAAAGATCCTGCCCTTCTGTCCCTAGTGGATTGGGCCAAGAGTGGTGGGACAGGTGGCCTGGAGAGCTTTGGCTTTGGGACTGGCTTTCGAGGAGTCCTTGGGCTCCCCTCCTTCAAGGTAAGGCTTAAGGTACAGAAGGATCTTGACAAACTTGAACATTGGGCACTATCTAATAAAATGAAATTCAATGGTGAAAAGAGTAAGGTTCTACATTTAGGCAAGAAAAACAAAATGCACAGATACAGTATAAGTGGTACCTTCCTCAATAGTAGTAACTGAGAGAGGGATCTTGGAGTCCTAGTGGACAACCATTTAAATATGAGCCAGGAGTGTTCAGCAGCTGCCAAAAAAAGCCAACCCAGTTCTACATAAACAGAGGGATAGAATCAAGATCACGTGAAGTGTTAATACCACTTTATAATGCCTTGGTAAGGCCACACTTGGAATGCTGCATTCAGTTTTGGTTGCCACGATGTAGAAAAGATGTGGAGACTCTAGAAAGAGTGCAGAGAAGAGCAACAAAGATGATTAGGGGACTGGAGACTAAAACATATGAAGAACGGTTGCAGGAACTGGGTATGTCTAGTTTAATGAAAAGAAGGACTAGGGGAGACATGATAGGAGTGTTCCAATATCTCAGGGGCTGCCACAAAGAAGAGGGAGTCAAACTATTTTCCAAAGCACCTGAGTGCAAGAGAAAAATGGGTGGAAACTAACAAAGGAGAGAAGCAACCTAGAACGAAGGAGAAATTTCCTGACAGTTGTAACAATTTATCAGCGGAACAACTTGCCTCCAGAAGTTTCTAAATGCTCCAACACTGGAAGTTTTTAAGAAGAGGTTGGATAACTTTGAAGTGGTGTAGGACTACCTGCCTAAGGAGGGGGTTGGACTAGAATACCTCCAAGGTCCCTTCCAGCTGCTATTCCATTCCATTCTAAAGGCCAGGGTATCCTCTGGGTTATCCTTCCTGTTCAGGAAGCTGTACAGAGTGTGACTCATATTTTGGTGGGGGGCAGATGATTTAGTTTGCCATCTGGCACATGGTGCTCTCCTCAGAAACTCACTGTTTCCTTTTGCCACAGGTGAAAAGGAAAGAACCCTCTGAAATTTCAGAGTGCAGCGAAGTGAAGCAGCCTCGCCCTTCTACTCCTGCTGAAGAGGATGAGGAAGGTACGTTGCCTCACTTCCAGGTTGTTGTTTATACTCTCTAAGCTTTTATAATCGACAAGAAGATGAGCCACAGCAGTGCAGTAACATGGACAATACCTGATAGGAATCCTTTGGTGAGGAACTTAGAAACATCTATTGAGCCATGGTGGTGCAGTGGTTAGAGTGCAGTACTGCAGGCTACTTCTGCTGGTCACCGGCTGCCAGCAGTTTGGCAGATCGAATCTGACTAGGCTCAAGGTTGACTCAGACTTCCATCCTTCCGAGGTGGGTAAAATGAAGACCCAGATTGTTGGGGGCAATAGGCTGACTCTGTAAACTGCTTAGAGGGGGATGTAAAGCACAATATATAAGTCTAAGTGCTATTACTATTTTTTTATTTTCTTACAAAGCATCGGTATCTTTTGTGTTAGCCAGGAAAGTTCCCATGATCTGAATAAAAACCAAGTTGTCCCTTCTTTATGGCTTAACAGATGTGATGCAGAACTGGATAAGAAAAAAATGAAACCAAAATAGGTTTGGCCAGCTGTGATTGAAATGGGCTGCCCAGGGAGGTTTAGAGAATAGAATGCTGATGTTGCTTTTTCCTCACTGGGCCGTTGGTCTCATTGTCTTGGGAGAGGATGAGCCTACGTGGCTGCAGCAGGAAAGGGAGATGTAGTTCCTTGGTGTCCCTTGCTTCTGTCTTCATTTTCCCTCTCTATTCCACTTTGCAGATAAAAAATCCTTACAGATACCCAAGACATCCAAGAGGGACGATGAAAGGAACAAAGGTCCAGGAAAGCGGCGAAAACTTTTTTGTCTGGACAGTGAAGGAGAGGAGGCATCTGAGGACTCCTCCTCAGAGAAGGTGAGAAGAAACTAACATTGTTTGAGCTGCTCCTGCCAGCATTATGCTCATGTACTATTAATATTTTTTAGTCTTCCATGTAGAGTTGGTTCCCACCACAAATTAGATTGGAGGCAGTTTGAATGTGCATGTGTTACAGAAGGCTTACCTTCTGTAACACATTCACATTGTTTACCTTTGTATGCTTGGTTAGATGGCAGGTTGATTCCCAGGATAACTTTTAACTCTGAAAAAGCCTCCCAAAGGAAACGGTTCCCCTGCAGAATTCAGAATAATTTTGTAAGCCTTAAATGTTGTTGAGATAAATCTACTGCTCTGTGATTTGGGACTTCTAACCAGACTTTGTTGTGGATGCATTTTGGGGATGAGGGGATAATGGGCTTGTCATTATGGAACTTTTTATCATCATCTCCCTAGGAGGAAGAGGAAGGGCGACGTGAAGATGAACATCGTGCCAGAGGACGCAGCAGAAAGAGGGAACAATCTGAAGGTATTTTTCAGTTAATAATTAATTGATGAGACCTCATTAGCTGGCATACATGGTGTCATGCCATTATTTACATCATCATACTAATCGTAATAATAGTTTATTGATACCTGTGGAGGTTAAAGCTGGGTTTAAACTGAAGCTGTTTGTCTTATTTTGTTGTTGGGGTTGTTTTTTGTTTTGTTTTGTTTTGTTTATTGTATGCTGTCTGGGGAGTTGCAATGGGTAGCCAGGTAAATTCTTTAAACAAATCATTTCAAATGCTTAGAAATGTGTTTAATACAGCTTTTAATGAATTCATTTCTTCCAAATGTACACTCATTGAGAGATTGAGATGCTTTATTTGTATGCCGCCCTTTTCCCTGGGGGGACTCAGGGCGGCTCACAACTCAAGGGGAGGGAGGACAAACGAGTCACAAACATAAAAACGATACATCATTAAAAACACAACAGTCATACAATTCGAGTGGGGTTGAAATCTTTAGCCCCAGGCCTGTTGGGACAGCCAGGACTTAAGGGCTACGCGAAAGGTCTGGAGGGTGGTGAGGGTACGAATCTCCACGGGGAGTTCGTTCCAGAGGGTCGGAGCAGCCACCGAAAAGGCTCTCCTCCGGGTAGTTGCCAGCCGACATTGATTATCGACCACTCCAAGATTATCATTATCAGAGCATTTCTCTATCCCATAGGTCAGCAGGACATTGGCATTTGGCAGGGTTACTAATATAAATATTCCTATGTGCTGCTTACTGCTTAAACTGCTTAAAACCCCAAACTGAACATGGTGTAAAGTTTTCAGTTTGGGTCTTATTTATTTTCCTATAAGTGCATAAAAGAAAATACTTCCCAGGTATTTTTCAGTTCAGAAGGAAGGACAATGAATTATATGTGTCTAAAATCCAGCCTTCCTCTTTCGTCAGTTTTCTCACATCGAAATATATTGTTTTCATTTGAAACAACAACAGTAATAATAATAATGGAATCCTGAGAAAGCTAAATTCTTTACCCGTCATCATGCAACATGGAAAACGTTTTATTTTATTCATTCTTTATTAATTCATTCATTGAATTTTATTCATTCTTTATCCTTGGTACAGATCGTGATAGCGATGGTTCATCCAAGTATTCACCTTACGAGGAGTCTGATGAGGACAGTGACAGCACCTCTGATTCCGAAAGCAGCTCTTCTTCCTCATCCTCCTTGTCGTCTTCATCATCATCTGATGAGGATGATGTTGAAAGCATGGAGGAAATAGGGGATTCTGCCCCAGATATCCATCCATCGGAGTCATTGGGACGCACGGAAGAGAGAATATGGCCAGCAACAGACGTTGAGATGGGCAAAAAGAAGTCAGAGGCAGCTCTGCTTCAAGGTGAGATGCTGAGCTCTGAGTTTACCTAGGAAAAGCCCTATTGGCCCTTCCAGAATGAAGATTGAGGAATGGGGAGGACAGCAGCTGCATCTTATCACAATTCCTGTGCTTTGAAGCTAGGAATAATCTGCCCTGTTTGCAGCCACTAATTCAAAAACAACCTCAGGGCTTTGTACACATGTACGCTGTCCCTAGATGACTTAATTCTGTATTGCGGTTTTTGTTGAAAATTTTCTGCCGATAACACTCAGTTCTATCTTTCTGTACCAGAAAACATTTCTAAATGTTTTTCTGATACTGCCTCAGAACTGATATGTCCCAAGATTAATCCATTTTAACCTTGGCCTCTTTGTATGAGCTTTCATTGCCCATTGACAATGACATTATCTACCTTATTGATCAGAGATAAAGCCTTAATGTCATCTTTGACACCTGTCTTCAGTTTGTCACCAAATCATGTGGCATCTTTTTTTTTTTTACATTCCTACAGAAATTCTCCTGCCTCTCTTTCCCCTCACCATCACTATAGTTCCACCTGGAGCCCTCACAGTTTAAGGTTCTTTCAACAGGCTTTAATATAAGCTGGCCGTGTGGAATGTTAGATTAAAAATCAGACTTTAATAAATTTTCATGAGTAGGAATAGGGAGAAGGCTTGGAAATGATGATATTAAGGGAAATGCAAAACATTCCAAATGAAATGTGGAATGTTTCATACAGGTAGTCCTTGACTCTCAGTTCGTTTAGTGGCCTAAGTTACAATGGCACTGAAAAGTGGCTTAAGACCGTTTTTCACACTAACACCGTTGTAGCATCCCCATGGTCATGCAATCAAAATTTGGATGTTTGACAATTGACTCATATTTATGACGGTTGCCGTGTCCTGGGGTCATGTGATAACCTTTTGTAACCTTCTAACGAACAAACTCAATGGGGAAGCCAGATTCATTTAACAACCGTGTTACTAATTTGAGAACTGCAGCGATTCACTTAACAACTGTGGCAGGAAAGGTTGTAAAATGGGTCAAAACTCATTTAACAAGTGTCTTGCTTAGCAACATAAATTTTGGGTTCAGTTGTGGTCATAAGTCGAGGACTATCTGCATTTGAAGCACCAAATGGTCATGCTCAGAATGGCTAATTTTGTGTGTGTGCAAACTAGCTGCTTTGACTGTGAAATCAATTATTATAACCATGAGGGTGGAGGTTCATTCTCTGAGCTTGTGGGTTGCTTTCCGAACATTTCATTACCAGGCTAGACAACATCTTCAGCAGAGTTTAGGGGATGTCAGTGTCCCCCATTTCCCTGTTTTAACCATATTAGAAGTGTTTGATCTCAAAACAGGTCTGAATTGCTGGAATGTTGTGCACACCCATCATGGTATTGATACGATTTTGCATTAAAGCCTTCCCCATGAGACGCTATGATTGCTTTGATTGCCAAAACAGGGATTACAGTAGGTCATTGCAATCATATTTAAGGGGAAAAATCTGGATTATTTTGGATAATTTGGAACTGGTGGTTGTGCCTCAGGTTTCTTCAGAGGATCCATTTGGTTGTTTCCTTGACTGCCTATGGTATTCTGCAATGTAATGGAACATGGGGAAAGCTGGGAAGAGATGCTGTACAATCATACAAGAGAGGGACGAGACCCCAGTGGCTTAACAGTCAAGAAAAGAAACTTAAAAAAGGCCCACTTTCATAAATAGAAAGTATAGAGTAACAAACTTGGAAGGGACGTTGGAGGTCTTCTAGTCCAACCCCCTCCTTAGGCAGGAAACCTTCCAGTTTTGGAGCATTCATAACTGCTAGAGGCAAGTTGTTCTAGTTCTAGGTTGCTTCTCTCCTTGCTTAGTTTCCACCCGTTGTGTCTTGTCCTGCCCTCAGGTGCTTTGGAGGATAGCTTGACTTCCTCTTCTTTGTGGCAGCCTCAGATATTGGAACACTGCTATCATGTCTCCTGTAGTCCTTCTTTTCATCAGACTAGACATACATAGTTCCAGCAACCATTCTTTATATGTTTTAGCCTTCAATCCCCTAAATCAAGAGCTAAAAGTGGCATCAGGGAGTTTTCTACGTTAAGGCTTGCAAAATTCTCTTAATGTAGCCAATAAGAAAGATTTAGTTCATCTAGTTGTGTTGTCTGTCTGGTTTACCCGGGAGGGCTGACAGACACCAATTCAAAAGCATCATCCTGCCCTGTTCTTCAATGCTCAGCTACAAATGTTACTAATCTAATATTAAAATCTGCATTTAAATAAATAGAGCAAATCAAGAATCCATAGATAAAGACATTGTTTTTCTTTTTGTCCCTTCATTGCTGAAAATAAAAAACATTTTACATCTTTATACCTAGCCCTAAAAGGACTCATTAAATCACTAACATAAAATTTATCTTCCTCATACAGGCCATGTTGCTGAGGAGAAGCCTACTTTACCTCAGAATGATATTTTGCTAGTCCCAGCAACAGAGGAGAAAGGTGTTTGGGCAGCCCCAGAAGAGCGAACACGGCAAGAAGAACGGCCTTTCTCGCCCATCCCACTTCTGCCACCACCCAAGAAGCGCAGGAAAACGGTGTCCTTCTCAGCTCCTGGTGAGGATGAAGGGACCTTGGAGAAGCCCCTGGAATTGGCATCCTTGAGTCTCCTAGCCCCACCGCCCCCACCTCCTCCTCCTCCTGTCCCCACAGAAGAAGCACAATCTCCATTAGTTCCTGTGGAACCCATGCTACCACCCCAAGTGTCCTTAACCTCAGATGCCCCAGTTCCAGTTATCTGCCCCCTGCCTCCCACGGCCTCCCCGGTAAAGCTAGTGGCTCCTCCGAGCCGCAAGCGGGAGCCTCCAAAAGCCAGTCAAAGGACAATCAGCAACCTGCCAGCAGACCACGCTTCTCTTGTGAAATGTTGGTCAGAGGATATGCCAACCGGTCGGTCCCGAAACCGTTCTCGCTCCCGAAGCTCAGAACATTTGAGGGTACCACAACCCCCAGAGGAAGATAGACTGCTCATACGCGAACAGATGGGGGCTTCCTCACTACTGGAACTGGCGAATCAGCCTGACCTGGCCGTATTGGCAGATGTGGCTCTCAAGATGCCCACTGTTGCAGGCAGAGAGGACTTGGAGGAGACCTCAGATGAATCTCAGGAGCCGAAGCGTTTGCTTCTGCCGCCCGTGTTGTCCCTTGAAGTCAGCAGCATCTTCATGGAGCATAACTACGCCATGGCAGTCCGTGCAGCACCAGTAACTGTCTCCCGGAAACACGATGAGGCAACACTGCTTGGTTCTGCTGACCTGTTGCAGATGGACATATATAATGAGCACATTGGTGAGGTTCTGGAGGCTCCTGAGGAGATCGTGGCAGATGCCAATGAAGTCAGAACTGAATCTGAAGTGGGCGATTTTGTAGCACTGGCACCTCCACCTCCCCAATCTCTTGAAAAGCCTAAGGTAACTGCTGTCCCAGAGCAGCAGCCGCCACAGAAGAAACCTCCACATGGCCTAAAGGAGGAGGCCATAAAGGATCCAGGAGCATTACTTTTTGGCCCAGAGAGTCTGTTCCCTTCTGAGAGTGAGGAGGAGGAGGAAGAGGAAGAGGATGACGAGAGCCTTGACAGCAGTGACGAAGGGGAGATTCGTAGGAGATCTCTGCGCTCTCATTCGCATAAGCACACCCCTGCCCAGCCCCCACTTCCGTCCCCAGTCTATGAGACACGCAGTGAATTTGAACAGATGACAATCTTGTATGACATCTGGAATTCAGGGCTAGATTTTGAAGACATGAAATACTTGAGGCTGATGTATGAGCGCTTGCTGCATGAGGACAATAGTACAGACTGGTTGAATGACACTCATTGGGTCCAGCATACCAATATCCTTCCTCAAATATGTGTTAGATTTGTGGGTAGGCTGTGGCTCTCCTGAACTTGTTTTGAAAGGATAGCAAACCTGCAGCTTCCCAGGTGTCTCTGCTACAGTTTTCAGTGTTCTTTAGCACAGGCCAGGCTGGGAATTGTAGTTCAGCATCTGTACACCTTCTCTATCTCACTTTAGCACTTTTTTATCATACCATCAGCAGAAATTTCTGGGTATTATATTTTGTTGAGTTCTCCTGGGAATCCTCTTGCACATTCTAGTCCTCTTCCTTCCTTTCCTTCAAAGATTTGCAATTCTCTAGGTAGAAGGAATGACTGTTAACCAGAGGTGGTATTCAGGTGGTGATCCAGTAGCGGAAATTTTGAGTAATTCAGAGAGCCGGCCAATACCACCTCTGGCTGCCCCCCCCCCCTCTATTCGCTGTCTCCTGAGTCCCTGCTGGAGTCCCTGCTGATTGGCTGGGTCTTCTTTTGTTGTCCTGCACAGGAGAATGGAGATGGAAAGCAGGTTAGGGGGGTGGGGAGAAAGGATTTTACAGTAACTTTCTCCAGGAGAGGGGAGGGAATGGGGATTTTGCAGTATCCTTTCTCTGGAGTGGGGAGGGAATGGGGATTTTGCCGTATCCTTTCTCTGGAGTGGGGAGGGAATGGGGATTTTGCAGTATCCTTCTCCCAGGAGTTGGGGGGGGGGGCGGGGATTGGTCGTTGGATTGTGCTTGATGGCAAATATTGAAACCTGGATTACCTCTTACTATTGTGCTAGATTCAAAAGTTTTGGTTAAAACAAATTGCAGAAGATACACGTTCTTATTTAGCAGCTGGCTGAATTAGTGACTGTTTCCCCATTATGACTGTGATGATAAAGTAACTTTATGGCTAATCCTTGCATTTAAGACCTTCATGGGTTTGTAAAACAAAGGATCAGCTGAAGTAATATCACAAGCACAGTTATAGTTTCACTTTGACCGCTTCACTTAACCAAATGGTCCCAATTGTGGTTCTTAAATGGGGTCTTGCCTGTATTAAAAAAACATAAAAATCAAAGATTTCAAGATTTCAGTTTTGTGTATTCAGCTTTAATGCTGCCTAATTAGAGTTAAAAACAGTAAGATGCACAATGGGGAGGCTTTTTTCTTTTTGTGATTATTTACATATAAAGATATAACTTCTGGAGGGCAAGGGGAATGACTGTTTTCTCCTCCCTTCCTGTTGGTCCAAGTCCTTTAAAGAAGGAGAGTCTCATGAGCAGGAAGTATTTGTAGCAATACTTCCTGCTCATATTTGTCTTCCAGTAGATAAGATGTGTAGCTTAGAGATGAACTATGGAGTTTTTGGTGCTCTCTGAGGTTGATAGTTTGTAGGCATTTTACTACTTAACTAGGTAATGTCAACAGCTCTGTATGATGTTTCTCCTTGACTCCCCTGCCTCCACTCACAAATATTGCAAATCCCAAACGGAAGAGGAAATCATCTGACCTGCGGGAACATCAAACAGGTTGTGCCCGTAGTGAGGGCTACTACCACATCAGTAAGAAGGAGAAGGACAAATACCTTGACATGTGCCCAGTCACGGTGCAGCAGTTGGACCCCACTGATACCCAGGTTTGGCCCCTGTTCTTGTGGTGTGCTCATCTCTTAAACATGTTCTGTGCAGCACTGACTCCAGAATAGCTGATGGAATCATTGAAATGTAATGAGCAGACCCTTCACACATTATAAAGACTAGGACTGGCTGTAAACCACAAGTGAAAAATTCTGCACCACAATAATTCTTAAACCTTGTGCGAGAGAAGCGTTCACCATCATTTTCACTTCGTGGTGTAATTGGGTTTTTCTTAAATCTCTGAAATTTTCTACTGCTACATTTTGTAATCATTGACAAGTGAGGTTAAAAGATGCTGAAGATCCACCACCAGCAACCTGGGAATGTTTCTCAGCATAGGTTTCACAAGACATAGCTTAAAATTGTTTAGTCATTTTCCTTTATTAATAAAGATTGGAAATGTTTTTAAAACTGAAAATCCAATAGCAGAAAGCAGAAGAATGGGAAAACAAGTGCCATTTATGTGAAGTGGAAATGTTGAGTGTGCAGTCATTTTATATCATATTATTGCTCCAATTAGTTAACCTAGTAACTATGGAAGGAACAACCTTTGTTATTTTACATAATGGTTCGTGTAGATGTCAGCCATACCATGATTTAGAAGTAGTTACGGTTCATTTATGATATTTAGGTTTATTTATTTATAGATTTTTAAGTATTTAGATTTATTTATTTATTTATTTATTGGCTTACAAGTTATCATTTTATAGGCATATAAGTTATCAATGTATTGTGGATTTCAGCTCCCAGAATTCCCCAGATAGATGCCCTGGGGAATTCTGGGAGTTAACATTCCCACCACTTAAAGTTGCCAAGATACAGATCACTGTCAGAGAGAAACCCTGTCTACCTTAAGGCATTGTCATCTTGCCAAGGATGGATACATCCATAATTCAGATAATGAGGATTTTTCTTTGTCCTGACCTCTTCCTTTACATTCATTATTTCTAACAAGCTTGTCGTGTCTTCCCAGGGCACCAACCGTATCTTGTCAGAACGACGATCTGAACAAAGGCGTCTGCTGAGTGCCATCGGCACCTCTGCCATCCTCGACAGTGACCTTCTGAAACTTAACCAGCTGAAGGTACTAAAGCGATTTTATTAAGCAATTGGGGAAAAAAAATGGAAGAGGAGATGTCAGCTAGGGTTGGGAGCATTGTGGATGGAAAAAATTGGGACAGTAAACTTTGGTTTAATGATATTTCTTGGTGATGTTTTCTATTGAGCCTAGGACATATTAAAGCATTTTTTTTATTTAAGCAGGCGAACAGCGATGGTACTGTAAATTAAATTACTCCCTTTCCCCTTTTCATTTATTTTAGGTATTTTATTTTATAATTGGCCAAAATTGAAGACACATTTACTTTTTGGTACAACTTCCCTTCAAAATTTTGAGGACTGATCATCCTGTATTTTTTAAAAATGATAAAACCATTATAAACACCTATGAAGATTCTCAGTCATCCAGGTTATGGTTGTCCCAAAAGTGCTTCCTTTAAAGAGGCAACTGGACTTTCTAGTTTTTCTTTGAAGACATTTCGCTTCTCATCCAAGAAGCTTCTTCAGCTCTGAAAAAGGAGCTGAAGAAGTTTCTTGTATGAGAAGCAAAATGTCTTTAAAAAAAAAACCCCAGAAAGTCCAGTTGCCTCTTGAAAAAAAGCACCTTTGGAACATAATAAAATCCAGTTTATATGTTGGGTTTTTTTTGTGTATACAAGGCAGTTTCTCTCAGGCAGCAGAATAAAGAACTTGCACTCCATTCCTGGGGTTTCCCTCTTCCTTATATTTCTCTGCAGTTCCGCAAAAAGAAACTTAGGTTTGGACGGAGTCGAATTCATGAGTGGGGCCTGTTTGCAATGGAGCCAATTGCTGCTGATGAAATGGTCATTGAATATGTGGGGCAAAATATCCGCCAGGTAAGCAAGTAAAAGCAGGCCGATCTCTGTAAAGTAACACCACTACTGTTTTTAAATCCCTTCATCAGTCCTGTCAGATGTCGGAGGAAACAACATATTGGAGAATTTTAATAACAAGTAATTTACCTTAAGACCAAAATTATTACTGTAATTTAATGTGTGCTTTTTTAAAATACATTTATTTAATTTAATTTTGAAGAAAAGGCAGTTATAATGCTTGGAACATTAATATCTGAACATCTGCAATTAATATTGATAGAATACCCGTATTCTTTTTTATTTTGTTCTCTTTTATCTGCATTTAATACTCTAAAGCCCCTATGTAAGATAATATTAAGAACTATTATATAAATATCACCAGATTAAAATAACACAGTGTGCTAAACCTAAAAGATGGAACACTAGATAATTAACATGGTTGGACTGAATAATATATGCTAGTCCTCTATCAACATTCTATCGTCATACTTTTAGTTTTTACAAATGTCACTCATTTAGGCTGTTTTCTAGTTTTAATAGCACTATTGTACTTTTTGTTATTTTTCATCATATTTTCTGATTAGTAGATAATAGCCATATCTAAAAGTTTTGCAAACAGGGCCTTTTTCTTTTTCAGTCCAGTTAGGTAGTAGAGAACTGGCAATGATATGCAGAGCAGTTTTTCATGATTTAATCTTCATATTTTTCAAAAGTTCCTACTTTTGTTAATGTCTCTTCTGTTTCTTACTTGAATTATAGACGTGCTTAGCTTATTTAAAACTTTAGGTCATCTTAATTCAGTTTTTAATATGAAAAATCAGACAATCAGCATTCAGCAATTTGCTGCTGAATGTTGGTACTTATGTATTTGTGGGCTGATTCGAGTTCCCCATCCACGGAATAGTCAAAATTGTGATTCCAGCCTCAATCCATAGCTTTTATTTTCTTCAAGCTACAAAGCAGTGGTGAAATTCAATTTTTTTACTACCAGTTCTGTGGGCGTGGTGTAGCTTGGTGGGCGTGGCAGGGGAAGGATACTGCAAAATCTCCATTCCCACCCCACTCTGGGGCCAGCGAGAGGTGGCATTTGCTGGTTCTCTGAACTACTCAAAATTTACACTACTGGTTCTCCAGATCCTGTCAGGACCTGCTATAAAGTTAAGGAAGTCCCAAGTCTTTTCCTATATATGAGTCCTTTAATATATATATATATAGTCCTTTAATCTATACTAGTCTCCCTTTATTTATTTATCAGCACAAATAAAACACACACACACACACACACAAATATATATATATATATATATATATATATATATATATATATATATATATATATATATATATATATATATATATATATATATATTGAGAGGAACTTGACCTGAGTTTGATCACCTAAGGCAGTGGTTCTCAACCTTCCCAATGCCGCAACCGTTTAATACAGTTCCTCATGTTGTGGTGATCCCCAACCATAAAATTGGTGTCTCGGTTCCTAAGACCATCGAAAATATGTGTTTTCCGATGGTCTTAGGCGACCCCTGGGGTTCCGACCCACAGGTTGAGAACCACTGACCTAAGGCTTTTAAGTGTTGGTCTGTGGGAGAGGCACATGCAGCTAATTGGCACTAGAGGGCACTGTGAAGTCTGCATTGAACAGCCATGCTTTCTCAATGCTGAGAGCTTGTTTGTGGGGTGGATTGAACAAATGCCAGCTGATTTTGCATCCACCTGAATAAAAGCATGGAAAGTGCTAGTTGGAAGACTGCACAGTTTGCAGTTTGCACAGTCTCATGACTCCCCCCCCTTCCCCCAAGAGAGGAGGTTTCACTTCTATTCTGAGTCTCTGCTATGCTCATTCCTTTTCAAAGATGGTGGCTGATATGCGTGAGAAGAGGTACGCCCAGGAAGGTATCGGGAGCAGCTATCTTTTCCGTGTGGACCATGACACAATCATTGATGCTACCAAGTGTGGCAATCTTGCTCGTTTCATCAATCATTGCTGCACGGTGAGTTATATGGGGATGGTTTGTTGCAATTCTTGCTGCTGTCCGTACTGTGCTACGTTTAGCTTGTGGCTGCATGAGACAGAAAAGATTTCTTCAACAGACTTACCATTTAATATATTGGCACTCCTTAGAATAGGACAGCCTATTCTGCTCTCTGCCTAATAGCATTTGAAATCTTGCCAGGATCAGGACTCTAGATGTCTATCTGAACCATCAATGAATATTGGTGTAAGGGAAAGGGAAAGAGCCCTCCTGAACTCATTCACAGAATGCTGATCAATCGGGAATGTACGTTTCCCTTGCCACTTCCCTTGTTCCCAGCATCTTTTTGTTTCAGTCCCAAGTGGCCCTTGGGTTCCTGTTCCTTTCTAATACAATGGCAGTTGCAGAATGGAGTTTGAAAGGTGGCCTTCTGCTTTCTTTAAGAGCCTCTTCACTTAGGTCTGTCTTTCCTTTGTTTAGCCCAACTGCTATGCCAAAGTCATCACGATAGAGTCCCAGAAGAAGATCGTTATCTACTCCAAGCAGCCTATCGGCATCAATGAGGAAATTACATATGACTACAAGTTCCCAATTGAAGAGAACAAGATTCCCTGCTTATGTGGCACAGAGAACTGTCGGGGGACCCTGAATTGAAACAGAAGCCTGGCATTCCTATTTATTTTGTTTGCTCACCCCATTTTTCACCAGTAGTTTAGCATCTCTTCCCACAGGGCTGCTGTGGGAAAGTTCTCAGTCGCCTTAAGACCCATCTGGAATCTTTTAGAAGTTTTCCATTTGCCTCTCCTCGGGTTCCTAATCAGTGAGAAATTTCCTTTTCTTCCAATTGCCTCTTTTACACTGGTGTTTCTGTCATTTTTGACCCAACTCCAAAACAGGTAGCACCTATTAAACACCTCTCCCTCCTTGTATTAAGAACAGCTTTAATCTTAATTGCCTACACATCAGTTCTGCTTTTAAGCTTGGCAAAAAAGTTTGAGTCTCCTGTTCATTGAAGGGTACACTAAACAAAATTGATTCCCTTCGGTTTAAGGATTTTCAGGTCAGTTAATAAAGCGTTAGGAATTGCAGGGTCCAAAGAAAACCCCATGAATAATTTTAGACCATTCAATGTTCAATGTTCTTGAAGGTCGTAATGGTACACATAGCTAAGAGTTAATGAATCCTTGAAATTTTATAGTTGAGTTTTTTAAACCATTGGATTCTTTTATAAGACATTCTACGTTTATTGAGATGTATATGAGAACAGTTCTGGAAGCAAATTCTTTCCTAAGTGGACTTGTTCTGATTTTCAGAGTTTTCCCTGAACCCTTGCTAGATATAGCCAAGATTGCCCAGGGATTATCACTTCCCGGTCCCATTTAGCTATATTTTTTACCATATGCAAAGATTTGAAACTTTTCTGGCTTCGGATGATTTATTCCTAATTCCACCTGCCATTTATTCTTCCAACCACACACTTAAGGTTACAATAGCAAAGATTCTGAAAAGTAATTGTATGGCGCCATTCAGATCGAACCTCCCTTTTCTTGTGTCTGCCTTGCAATAGGTATTAAGAAGGAGGGGAAAAAATCCAGAACCCACATAATTAAGGAAGCTGTTTCTTTCCTACAGTTACGACCTCAATCATCTGGCTCATAGCATAAACTTAGACCTTACCCTTACCCCCCTCCTTCCATTTTTTTTTCTTAGGAGAAGAAAGTTGTGTATATATATCTAGTCCAGATGGATTGGCTGTTTCTTGTAGAAACACATGTTTACCTGTATGTAAATATTTTATTTTTGTTGTCCACTTCATACTGAAAAGAGAGCTGTAAATATGTTTCATTGTATTCCTTCTCCTGTTTTTATCTATATTTGCATTGTGCCACCTTTCTCTTTTAATGCAACATGGGATTTTTTTATTTCTTTTCTTATCCTGGAGAAAATGGAGTATTGAAGCTCAGCAATGCGTATTTCATTAACCACTTACAATGGAGTCCATTAAAACAAAAGACTTCAGGCACATCAAGCTGTTTTAGCAGGGTTTATTGTTTCTAATATGTCTTCTCACCATTCTGGTTGTTTTTTGTGTATGCTTCTGAAGTGCTGTACTGAGATGGCTAAACAAGCTAATCCCATTTCTGGGATAAGTGTTACCTAATAACACCCACTAGATTGTGTTGGTTTGTCAGCTCTCCACAGCCTGTTTTTTGCCCATCCCAATAACCTGATAGCAGAGATGATCCTGTTTCGGTAGTAAGAATAGGAACTGTAAACTAGATTTTAAAGTGTTTCCCATTGATCTCTTCTTCCTGAAAATGGCTCCTTCCTCATATTGTTATTATTCAGTGAATATGTTCAGAACATGGTTTTAATTAAAATTTTTGTCAATGTTTGAAAGCTAATGAAGGAGATAGTTAAATGGCATCTTCTCACCGCATTATATGCTGGTCAGTGTTTTATGCTGAAGGTGTCTTTCATTTTGGTGGAAGTCGGCTCCAGTTTAGTTTGGGCCTTGGAGAAGAAACTTCTGCATTTTGGGATCTTTTTAAATCTGGTTCTTTCGCATAATACTTTAGATAAGTATTATCTAAAGTAATACTTCCTCCCCGAAAAGATTGTTTGGGGTCCTAATTTTCTTCTAATGGTCTTAACCAGCTAAAGAAGTGCGAGGAAGCCCATTGTCTTGTTTATAGGCTGCACCGAGCTTAAAGAGACCAAAGGAAATTTTCAGGGGGGCTGAGGTTTGAATTTGCAGTGGAAGCCTTGCATAGACTTGCCAAACTCAGCTGGATAACTTTTTGCTTCTCATGTCATGTGGTTTTGTTGTCTGCATTTCCCCACTTGGAATGTTCCTAAATATTGAAAATAAGGAAGCTGCGGTCACCCATTTTAGCAAGGAGAAGTGGAAAGGCTAAATCACCTGAGAAAAAAGTATGGTTGAATGTGGAGAAGTGGTGTAAACATTCACACAAATATGTAGCTTCATAATTGTCTTGGTCCTAAACCACCAATCTCTTTAGGTCCTGTTTTGCTGCTGGGGGCTGACTCTGATATCACATTCTGTTTTGTTTTAACTATATCCTTCCAGATATTTGTGTCTGGGTGATTCTGCAGCTGCTTTTTGACTGGCCCTGAGACTTGACCGTAGAAACAATTCCAACTATTTCCCCCTTTTCTATTTCTTACTTTCCAAATGTGATTTTCCTCTGCTCAGATGGCTGCGCACTTGTACTAGGGGACAAACATGTAACATAGATGACTAAATTGTGAATTAAAGCAGTTATAGTTGGAATCATCCATTCCATCTAGCCTATCCTTTAAGTCTCTGTGTGAAGTGGCAAAATTTTGTCTTTGTTCTGAGATGCTTTTCTTTGGGGTTTTGTTATAAATACCAATCCTTGGGCCAGTTGGTTTTGAACATCATCGTGTAAAATGTCTCAAGGAATTAAGAGTTTTCAAATTCCTCCTGAATTGTGCAGTTATTATATAAAGCCTTGATAGCTTTTGCTTGAAACTATGACAAGATAATATCAGTTAAATGTTACTCTGTTAATTCCAAAAAAGCTGCCTCGCACACATTCCTTTAGGGTTTAAAAAATTTAGCTGCACAATTTTCCTAAATTGAGACGTTTCTTAAAAGCTGACTAAATTGCACCAAATTGTTATGATACATCAAACTTCTGCTTTTTATCAGATTTAAATATTTTCCTCTGAAACGTTTTCATCAAAGAACCACAGAATATTGAATTCCTGTGTTTTGGAAAAAAGTGACCTTTTAAAAAGAATCTGCCTCCTATTTTAGACTTGCAGGTAAAATCCTACTAGGGCTAGTCAGAGGATTACTGGGAAAAATTATTTGCAGGTAAAATCCTACTAGGGCTAGTCAGAGGATTACTGGGAAAAATTATTTGCATCAGCAAGAATATGCTAAAGAATTTTGCTCAGTGGGTTTTATTGCAATATTTCATCAGTTTTAGTTTTTTTTTAAATTTAAATAGTGATGCAATAGTCATGCAAAAAAAGTAATAATAATCCACACTGTTTTTCTGCATATATGCTAGCCTGAGTGTTCCAGATGCTCAATTTATTTACGCACGGTGGCTAGTTTTCTAATTGATCATGTACTTACAATAGCCATCATATGTTCAAGAGATGTCATCCTTCACTTGCCTTCCAGTTAATTACATATGTGCCTTTTTATGTTAGTGGGAAGTTACTCTCACCTGTTCATTGTGAAAAGTAGATATTTTGGTTCCAGTGTGTGTGTCCCTTTTTGCCAAAATCTACATTGTCTCAACTGAGCTACACAATCACCTCTACAGTGGTAATTTCCTGCATCCATGTTAGCCACATACCTCCTGCTAGAATGGATGAGATCGTTTTAAATTTTAAATAAAGCAATGAAATCTGTGTAAATTATATGTGTTAATAAATCCCTGGATTTGGCCTCTCTCTCTCTCTCTCTCTCTCTCTCTCTCTCTCTCTCTCTCTTTCTTGCTTTCTTTCCTTTCTTTTTTTTCTCTCTCTCCTTTCTCCTTTTTTCCCTCTCTCTTTCCTGACTCCTTACAAACTTGTAAAGCTCAATGTTTTATTACTCATTTTCTTTATATGTGGGATTTTTTTTCCTGTGTACATATATGTAAAAAGAAAACAAGAAAAAAAATAGATAATACAAAAAAAAATTTATACCAGAGAGGATTAAGCTATTTAATCTTCTCTAGCAGCAAAGGCAGCTTGCCTGGGGTTTTGTGTTTTAACACAACGGATGGAAATGTATGGACATGGATGGATAGATTTTCCCCCTCCCCCACCCTCTTCCCTAGCTGCCCAGTGGATGGATGGTTTGTTTTTTTTTTAATTTGCATACCTATTCTGTCTATATAAATATTATATATAGAGATATATATAAATATATAAATATATTTTCGTTTGATCTTACTGGCTTCCTACTTGTAAATATGTTAATAATTTGTGGATTCATTACTTGGTGCCAGATAGCACATTTTTATAAAAGTCATTAAACTTTTATTGTACAAAAATGTATGGCTTTTGTTCTTATTTCTGTGCTCTGGATCTCCTGGAAATACTTCAAATTTCATGAATAATACTGAAAATTCCATTAGTGGGCTCCAAAATATTTAAAGGCTGCATGATGGGCAACTATAGGTAGAAATAACTGGATTGAAGTCACCAACTGAAAAGTTCACTGTGTTATTTAACCCATTTTAGTCATAGGTCCCACTAGGATATTGCAAGGGGAAAGAAGGCCAAGCTTGAAATTAAATTCTCAGGAAATAACAGAAGATCATTACATCTGGTTTATCTTTTTCTAGGAATCATCCATCCAGATTTGCCTTCTCTTACTAGTGCATAATGTATCTGCACCAGCATTCCGTTCTTTCCAAGTCATTATAATTAAGTCTGAACATCAATCAGTTCTTCGTTAATTAAATCACAACATTTTGGAGAAAATGCAATTTATTTGGCATGTTTAATTATTTGTAGCTGCTTTAGAAATGTTCCATCTGATTATAGTGAAATAATTCTTCCTTTCATGGAAATTAAAATGTTTTTTCAAAGAACGCTATGCTAAGGAGTAACAACTTAAAAAACTTTTTCAGGCAGTATGTGTGAGAAGGGCCAAACTTAGAAAAGTTAACATATAGTTAATAATGCCAGCTTATTATAGCAATAGCACTTACATACTGCTTCATAGTGATTTACAGTCCTCTCTCTAAGCAGTTTACAGTGTCAGCATACTGCCCCCAAACAATCAGGTTCTCATTGAACTGCTGGCAGTCAGCAGAATTAGTCTGCAATACTACATTCTAACCACTGCACCACCACAGCTCTTACATATTGCACTACATTATTATAATAAGTCCTCATATTGAAACACATCTCTAGTGGTGCACAAAATAGGAAAAACAAATGATAAAACAAATGACCTCCCATACATATACAGCTAGTCCTCGACTTACAACAGTTCACTTAGTGACTTTGAAGTTAAATGGCACTAAAAAGTGGCGAGAATATTCCACATTATCTAAAATTATGTGTCAATAAAAGCTAAAATACTTTACCCGGTAGGGAAGCACAGGTCCTTGATTTACAACAGTTCATTTAGTGACCATTTGAAGTTACAGTGGCACTGGGTGGGGGGAAGCAACATGACCATTTATCACACAAACATTGCACCGTCCCCCATGGTCTCAAGATCAAGATTCAGACGCTTGGCTACTGACTCATATTTATGACGGTTTCAGTGCCCCGGAGTCAAGGGATCATCTTTTGTGATCTCCTGACATGCAAAATCAATGGGGAAGCCAGATTCACTTTACAACCATGTTACTAACTTAACAACAACTGCAATGATTCACCTAACAACTCTGGCAAGAAAATGGGGCAAAACCCACTTGAACACTCCCTCATTTAACAAGAAACATTTTGGGTTCAATTTGGTTAAAAGTCCAGGGCTATCGGTAACTGTGTAGTCAGAACAAATGAGGCCATTGACATATACCCAGTCATTTTTACTGAGTTTCATTACATTTATATTAATTTCAGCAGATACACTATTTATTTGTTTTGTCTCCCACTTCTGCCTCATGTTTTAAAAGAAGCTTGAGTCTGTCTGCGTTGAAACCTCCCACTTTTTAAAAAAATTACAGGACCATTTTTCATGCCCATTTCCAGACTTTAAGCAGGCAAGCCTAAATGAAACAGAAAGGTTCTAGGAAAAGGAAGGAGGAAAGGGTCAATGGAAAATGCCAATTGATCTTCAGGGGTGAGTGTGTGTGTGTGTGTTTTTGTGTGTGTGTGTTTGTGTGTGTGTGTGTTCGCAGGAACTTTTCATATGTTTCTTTATCCTTTTTCTTATTGTTTCACAGACCATTCTAAATTTTTCCAAACCATCTGCTACATGACATTCTCAAAACGTACAATACAGATTGTCCTTAGGATCATAACTCAGCCCAAAATTTCTGTTGCTAAACAAGGCCATTGTTAAGTGAGTTTTTGCCCCATTTCACTATCTTTCCTGCACCATTATTAAGTGAATCACTGCAGTTATTGAGTTAGTAACATGGTTAGGTGAAGTGAATCTGGCTTCCTCATGGACTTTGCTTGTCAGAGGTTCACAAAAGGGGGATCACATGAACCCAGGAGGCTGCAACCTGACTCATAAATATGAGTCAGTTGCTAAGCGTCTGAATCTTGATAATGTGACTATGGGGATGCTGCAACAGTTATAGGTGTAAAAAATGGCTGTATGGCACTTTTATCAGCCCAATTGCTAACTTTGAACAGTCACTAAATAAGGTTGTAAGTCAAGGACTACCTATATGTTCATTGCAGTGATGGTTCCTAATTGATTTACTACTAGCTCACTGAGAGGGCGTTTTATGCGTGCGCTGCTTGCTTTGCTCACACACGTGCCCGCCATGCATTGCTGCATACGTACAGTTGACTGAAAACTGTTCTGTGCATGCGCAGAAACATGCCAATGACAGCAGAAGAGACCAGGGAACTGGTTTTGGGGTGTGGCAGGCCTGGGTCGTTGCCGGTTCCAGTGACCCAGGCCGCCATACCACTACCAGTTCAGGCAAACCGGTCCAAACTGGTAGGAAGCCACCACTGGTTTACTGCCTCCTTTTTCTCAACCGATGTAATGCTCAAACACCTGTAATCCACCATAATCACTAACATAATTTTTAATGTACATTAATTTATTGCATTTGGTTTGGAAAATAGTGCACCTTTTGTTGTTGTTAGTTGCAAAATCGTGTCCGACCCATTGCGACTCCATGGACAACATTCCTCCAGGCCTTCCTGTCCTCTACCTGTCCTCTACCATCCTCCATTTAAGCTCACGCCTACTGCTTCAATGACTCCATCCAAGCATCTCATTCTCTATTGCCCCATTCTTCAGTTGCCCTCAATCTTTACCAGCATTAGGCTCTTCTCCAGTGAGTCCTTCCTTCTCATTAGGTGGCCAAAGTATTTAAGTTTCATCTTCAGGATCTTCTAAAGAGCAGTCAGGGTTGATCTCCTCTAAGACTGACCGGTTTGATCACCTTGCAGTCCCAGGGATTCGCAGGAGTCTTCTCCAGCACCAGAGTTCAAAGGCCTCAATTCTTTGGCCCTCAGCCTTCCTTATGGTCCAGCTTTCACAGCCATACCTTGCAACTTGGAAAGCCATAGCCTTGACTATATGCACTTTTGTTGGCAGGGTGATGTCTCTGCTTTTTAGTATGCTATCTAAATTTGCCATAGCTTTCCTCCCCAGGAGCAAGCATCTTTTAATTTCTTGGCTGCAGTTCCCATCTACGGTGATTTTGGAGCCCAGGAAAATAAAATTTGTCACTACCTTCATTTCTTCCCCATCTATTTGCCAGGAATTGAGCGGGCCAGATACCATGATATTAGTTTTCTTAATGTTGAGTTTCAAGGCAACCTTTGCATTCTCCTCCTTCACCTGCATCAAGAGGCTCGTAGTTCCTCTTCACTTTCTACCTCTTTACTTTCTGCCTCTAAAGTGCATCTTTAGAATGGGATTAATACATTCGTGCTTTCTCTTTGCTCAAACTTAATCAATCCAGAGATTTAATTCCAAGGTCTTGTGCAGTCATGAAGACCTTGAACAAGGGTCAATCTGTTCCCTCCACACAAACTACTTTCCTAACGGGGAAAATGCCTTTGGCCTCCAACAGATCAGCTCAAAGTTTATCACCCAATCTATCTACCAGAAAAGCAGCTATGTGCGTGTGGCACCTTGTAAAACAAGCCATTTTATTACCGCACGGATTTTCATGGATTACAGTCATGTCTGATTCATATCGGTGCAGAAATAACTATAGCCCCTGTGGTCATTTTTAAGGTGGACTGCAACTTCGTGTGGTTCTTTCAAGGCCACTCGGCGTATGAAAACTTGTGGTTCAGAGGTGGTATTCAACAGGTTCTTACCAGGTCTGGAGAACCGGTAGCGGAAATTTTGAGTAGTTCATAGAACCGGTAAAGACCACCTCTGACTGGCCCCGCCCACATCTATTCTCTGCCTCCTGAGTCCCAGCTGATTGGGAGGAAATGGGGATTTTGCAGTAACCTTCCCCTGCCATGCCCACCAAGCCACGCCTACAGAACTGATAGTGAAATAAATTTGAATCCCATCACTGCTGTGGTTCCCCCTTCTGCTCTGTTGAAACATTTCTTAATGCAGTCCATCAATAAGGATGATGGAATATCGTTTGGTTTGCAAAGTTTAGACCAAGGGTCTCCGAACTTGGCAACTTTAAGATCTGGGGACTTCAACTCCCAGAATTCTCTAGCCAGAATACTCTGATGGGAATTCTGGGAATTGAAGTCCACAAACTTTAGCATTGCCAATATTGGACACTTTGAGTTTAGACCCCAATTTTTGCTGGGGAAAAAGGTAGGAAAAGATGACTAAAATCCAGTTAGGATGATAAAAAGCTTTTATGTTTTGTGTGTATACACATACACATATACATACACACACACATTTATGTATATATGTCTCTGTGTGTGTATGTGTGTGTATACACACACACACACACACTTTATATGAGTTTTAAATGAAACATAACCTGTTTACCAAAGGGGAATACGGGATCAAGGGCACATTCAAGGGTACAACTGTGAGCTGCGCTGGCTACCTGTCGATCTCCGGGTGCACTTCAAGGTCCTACTCACCACCCATAAAGCGCTCCATGGTAGTGGGTCTGGCTATTTGAGAGACCGCCTTCTGCCAATTACCTCCCTGCGTCCCATCAGATCGCATAGAGCTGGCCTCCTCCGTATTCCATCCGCCAGTCAGTGCCGACTGGCGACTACTCGGAGGAGAGCCTTCTCTGTTGCGGCTCCGACGCTATGGAATAATCTCCCCATGGAGATTCGTACCCTCACCACCGTCCAGGCCTTCCGCACAGCTCTCAAGATCTGGCTAGCCCGTCAGGCCTGGGGATAAGTTTTACTTTCGCCCCTCCCGAATGTCGAGTGAATGTTGTGTTTTACTGTTTAATTTATTCTCGTTCACACTTCTTTTTGTATTTGTCCTACACTCCCTTTCCCCTTTTACTGTAAGCCGCCCTGAGTCCCCTCAGGGAAAAGGGCGGCCTATAAATGTATAATAAATACAAATACAATACAAATAATTCAGAAGTATAGAGTCCTTCTTCCAAAAAATAAATATTTGTTTTCATCTTAGGGCATTTTCTAGGGGGGGGGAGGGGAACAGGTTTCATCCTAGTAGATCTTAACGTAGCGTAGGATCTGCTCTGTGATCACATTCCCACCATGCTGTAATTTGTAATCACTGAGTTGCCTAACACATTGAACCAATTTCAAGCGTACAACCAATATTACAGGAGTCACACAGTACATTATGTCCAAACTAAATAAACATACTATATCTTTGGTCAAAAAAGCAATCGGTCTTTCTTTTCCTATGCTTTTTTTTTTTTAACCTTGACATTCACTGAAGGGAGGCAAGAGCTAAGAAAACACACCCTTCATTTCATTGCAAATTTCACACAGAATCGTAACTTAGTTTTACCCATGGCCTAAGCATGCTTTCATTTCAGTGACTTGTATTAATGTTCAGGAAGGACTGAGCCCAAAGGTGGGCCTATCTCTTTTCCTCTCCTGCTTTAATTATGCAGGATGCAGACACAGATATCTTAATGCGTGCAGCTTTATGTCTTCATCAGATCTCTGGTTAGGACTGGTGCTGACAGTGTGCAAGATAAAAGGAACTGTTTTGTGTACAATAAAATAGAATAGAATAATGGAGTTGGAAGGAACCTTGGAGATCTTCTACTCCAACCCCATGCTTAGGCAGGAAACTCTATACCATTCCAGACAAATGGTTCTTCAATATCTTCTTAAACACTTCCAGTGTGGGAGTATTTACAATTGCTGGAGGCAATCCTTCATTGCTGGATCTATCCATTTCTACACAATCTAATATCTTCATGACTATCTCCTTATCTTGCGGTATATCTTATTTTTCCAGTATTGTGCAAATATAATCCTCACTGCTGTTAAGACATTTAATATTAAGTAAATACTTTTCTTATCATTTTTTTCTGATGTTATACCTAATAAAAACAATTCTGGTTTAAAATCTACATGTTTTTCTATCATCTTTTCTAGCCGCCTATGTATCTTTGCCCAATTTCTTTTGCTTTGACGCAAGTCCACCATATATAATAAAATGTGCCCGTTCTTTGGTTTCATTTCCAACATTTGCTAGACATATTTTTAAACATTTTAGCTAACCTAACAGGTGGCAAATGCCATCTATAAAATATTTTATACAAATTTTCTTGATAAGAGGTTGCCATATTTAATGTATAGTTTTTTTTCCCATGGGTTTTGCTATTTCTTAAGTTATAGGTTATAGCAAAAAAATTCCCATTGTACCATTGTATCTTTTATTTGTTCATTTTCCATTTTCAAATCCAGTAAAAAGGTATATATCTTCTTAATTAGTTTTTCATCAGAGTTCAATAGTGCTTGATCAAATGAAGGAAGGAGGGAAGGAAGGAGGGAAGGAAGGAAGGAAGAAAAAGAGAAGGAAGGAAGGAAAGCAGGAATGAATGAATGAAAGGATGGCAGGAGAGAAGAAAGGAAGGAAAGCAGGCAGGCAGAAAGGAATGTAGGAAGGAAAGGAAGGAAGGAAGGGAGGGAGGGAGGGAGGGAGGAAGGAAGGGAGGGAGGAAGGAAAGTGGGCAGGCAGGCAGATGGGCAGGAAGGAAAGAAGGAAGGAAGGAAGGAAGGAAAGAAAAGAAACAAAGAAAAGGAAGGAAGGAAGGAAGGAAGGAAGGAAACAAGGAAGGAAGGGGGGAAGGAAGGAAGGAAAGCAGGCAGGCAGAAAGGAAAGCAGGAAGGAAGGAAGGGAAGAAGGGAGGAAGAAAAATCAAATACTGTAAATTCTAAAAAGCTGGGCTTTTATCAGTGACCTCCAATCAGTTAATTTACTGCTGGATCAGCAAGATTTGATCATGACTAAATAACCTTATGCAAGGCCATGTCCAAAGAGCAAGGCCAAATAATCTCCAGGCCTTTTCATTCTGCATTGCATGTAACCTCCTCCTAGTTGTAGCTACGTGTCACTATTCAGCATGGCAGAATTGAGAACCTGTTTCTTTTGGTCTTTTGGTCCTCTGCCATTTTAGACTCAATCCTCCCTGGGGACGGTGGGTGTTGAATGCCAGCTAGGTTGTCCTCAACATACAACCAAAATTGGGACCGGAAAATTCATTAAGTGGTGCAGTTGTTAATCGAGACATCACATGACATCATTGCACCCTTTCCTTCACATTGACTTTGTGATCTTGGGACTCTCGAAGTAAAGGCAAGTTGATTTCTAAGCACCTGGATCGAGATCAAGTGACTGTGGGGACACTGCAGTGGATGTAACTG
Source organism: Thamnophis elegans (assembly GCF_009769535.1). NCBI lineage: Eukaryota > Metazoa > Chordata > Lepidosauria > Squamata > Natricidae > Thamnophis > Thamnophis elegans. Next base: position 124,223,940 of record NC_045558.1, on the reverse strand, counting down.
TGAGGACCATGTCACTGAATAAATGGTTGTAAGTTGAGTACTACTGGTAGAGGCTCAGAGGCCCAAATGTTTCCAAGTGCTGGAGCCAAAAATGCTATTCTACATCTAAATTAAGAAGCAGGGTCAGACTGGCCTGGAGGTTTTACTATTGGAGAGTCTTACTATTGGAGAAAAATGTACGTTTTCCTCACAAAGGAACTCTGGCCTTTTAAAATTTACTTGTGACCACAAAAAATTTCCAGGTTACCAGTACAGTTAGTCCTCCACTTACAATAGTTATCTGAAGTTACAACAGCACTGGAAAAAAAAAAGATTTATGACCATTTCCCCCCAGGGGCATGTGATTTACATTCAGATGTCTGACAGCTGACTGACATTAATGGCAGTTGCAATGGTCCAGGGTCATGTGATCCAGGAGTGGGATTCAAACATTTTAGCAAGTTCTCTGCCTGGTTACTGGGTGGATGTGGCCATAGTGGGCGTGGCCTAGATGGCCTTCTGCGCCATGCTGGGGGGGGGGGCGTTTTTGCCCTCCCCAGGCTCCAGGGGTTTTCCTCGAGCCTCCGGTAGGGCAAAAGCGGCCTCCCCAGGCTCCAGAGGCCCTCTGGCAGAGGTGGGTTCCTACCAGTTCGCACCTATTCGGTAGAACCGGTTCGTCAAATCTACCGAACCGGTTAGAAGAGGTTCCACCAGTGGACCCGGAAAGCAGGCCACACCTACAGAAGAAGTTCCATAATTTTTTGAAACCCACCACTGGTCCTTGGATATGATTATTCTACACTATCCTGCTCATATTTATAAAACTCAGTGCCTCTGTGAAAGGTAAGGATGACTACTGCGTTTGTGGTGCAATCAGAACATTGCGTGTGCTGAAGTTGTTTTAACGCAAACCAAAGATGCCTTTTAAAAAACAAGTTTACATCATATTCTTATGCATGCCAGTGCTGTGTGTGAGGTAATTTAAGGTGGTTCTGACAAGTGCCGGCGGCATCTTCATATCTGGTCACATGGGCGGCAAGCCACTCCCATCCGGTCACATGGGTGTTAAGCCACTCCCACAAAGGAGGCCACACCCACAGAGTAGGTTCGAACAATTTTTGAAACCCACCACTGCCCCCTGGAGGCCTGAAATGGGCCAATTTCTGGCCTTTGATGTATTCCCTGAAGGAACAAGGCAGGAGGCTCCTGAGGTAAGTTAACAGCACTTTATTAAAAAAGAACTGAACAGTAGACAGGCTAGCGGTAGATCGGGACTCCGGCCTGCTTGACAGCTATTTATACGGAATTGTCAAGCAGGGAGGCCAATAGGCGCGCATCTGACAGCCCATGGTCAGCCATGCCGCGCCTTAGTCAATCAGGCGCGGCCTGGCTGTTGCTGGCTGTCAGTCGTAGAGACGAGGACTAGAACATTCTTGAACTTCCGGTAGGCCTGTTTTTCGCCCTCCCCAAGCCTCTATGCACATCCTGCACTTACCTGCATCCGAAATGAGCTGTGTGGGGATTCCTAGGAGGGGCGGGGTGGGGTGGTTGGGGCCAGCTGTGAGTGGATTTGGGGGTTCTCCTGCAAACCCCCAGCAACCATCCCCTGATGTGATCCCCTTTTGTGGCCTTCTGACAAGCAAAGCCAATGGAGAAACCAGATTCACTTAACAACTATGTAACTAGCCAAACGACTGCAGTGATTCACTTAACAAATGTTGCAAGAAAAGTCGGAAAATGGGGCAAAGCCAACTTAACAACTTTCTCACTTAACAACATAAATTTTGGGCGCAATTGTGGTCGTAAGTCGAGGACTACCTGTAAAGGAGAATATTTGTAACTCAGAGTTGGAAGGGAGGGGTCCTTGTTGCTCTCTGAGCTTAGTTGTTTTCTTGCAGATGTTTCATTGCTCAAACTTGGTAATATCACAATAATATTACTTTATTGGGGGGAATGAAATATCTGCCACAAAACAACCAAGCTCAGAGAGCAACAAGATCCCCTAATTTCCAGATTGCACAAGAGGCAGGGAAGTGATCCATGCCTTTAAAAAACGTGTGGATTCCTGCTGTTATATTCAGCAGGCCTGGAAGCGGTGAATTCTCTTCCACAATTTTGGTGGCCCTAGAAAAATGCCATGTTTTGGCCTCTCTAAACAAAACTTGGGGGACACGGTGGCTCAATGGCTAAGACGCTGAGCTTGTCGATCAGAAAGGTCGGCAGTTTGGCGGTTCGAATCCCTAGCATCATTTAATGGAGTGAGCTCCCATTACTTGTCCCAGTTTCTGCCAACCTAGCAGTTCGAAAGCATGTAAAAAAAATGCAAGTAGAAAAAATAAGAACCACCTTTGCTGGGAAGATAACAGCATTCCGTGTGCCTTTGGCTTTTAGTCATGCTGGCCACATGACCACGGAGACGTCTTTGGACAGCGCTGGCTCTTCGGCTTTGAAACAGAGATGAGCACTGCACATATATGCGAGTCGTTCCCAACTCTAGGGCGCGGTGCTCATCTCCGTTTCAAAGCCAAAAAGCCAGTGCTGTCCGAAGAAGTCTCCATGGTCATGTGGCTGGCATGACTAAATGCCGAAGGTGCATGGAATGCTGTTACTTTCCCACCAAAGGTGGTTCCTATTTTTCTACTTGCATTTTTTTCACATGCTTTTGAACTGCTAGGTTGGCAGAAGCTGGGACAAGTAACAGAAGCCATTACGTAGCACTAGGCATTCAAACCGCTGAACTGCCAACCTTTCTGATCGACAAGCTGATTGGCTTAGCCACTGAGTCATTGTATTCCTTGATCAGGGTATTTACTTCTTGATTGTTGGTCTGATGTTAATCTTGGTGTTAATCTTGGTGCTAATCTTAGTGTTAATCTATGCTTGATTGCTGGTGGGGAGGTGTTTCAGTCTTTTTATTTCTTTATTTCTTTTTTAGCTTGTTTATTGTCTCTTTTGCACAGTATGCAGATGTTGTTTATGTCTCTTTGACCATTGACGGACAATTTGTCAGATTGCCAGGTTTCCGGGAATTTTATAGTGTTTGGGGGGATTTGGATGGTCACAGATTCCCAATCGAAAGTATGGTTAAGTCTGTCCACATGTTGTGAAATTAAAAAAAAAAGTCATATCTTCTGACACAACCAAAGAACCCCACAAATCACTCCCACCAACACTGACCTGGCAAGCTACTAGGACACAAATTGAGAGCTAACCTCATTCCTTACTCGCACTGATGATGCTGGTTTGGGTAAGGAAACATCTGTAAGCAAACAAGCAAGCTCGGAGAGCATCAAGGACCCCTCATTTCAACGCGGAGCTACAAATATTCTCCTTTATTGAGACCCCCGCTTGCTCTGTCGCCCCCTAGTGGCCTCCTTTCTGCTAACTCTGAGTCTATGAAATTAATCCAAGTTTTTTGCCAAGCCAGATCGAGCCAGAAACCGGCCCCGAGAACAGAGTGACCGGACCCACGGGCGAGGCTAAAAGGCGGGTGGCAGAGAGAAGGGGTCAATACACGTTTGGTACGGCCTCTACCCCACCCAATGAAGGGAGGGGAGTTTGTCCCGAGCGGAACTTCAAAAGATGGGCGGGGAGCTGACCAGCTAAAGAGAGAGTCAGCGCTCGCCGAGAAGAAGCTGGGAGAGAGTTGCGATCTTTGCAGAGAAATCGGACGGTCCGCGGTGGGTTGCAGGTGCGTATGCGGCGGAAGACGGTGGCCCGGCCGAGGGTCGCGTGCCGAGAGCAGCTGCCTTCTGCCTCTGAGAGCGTGCAGAGCGCCTTTCTGCCGCGATTGCAGCCACTTTGGGGAGGCGGGTGTCGGTCTCATCACTGGAGACTTTCAAACCCGATTGACTTCCCACCCCTCCTTCACGGCATCTCTTGGCAAAAGATGCAATCCGGCGCCCCCGGATTGAAAGTCCGGGCAGAACTGCCCCCCCCTCTCGCCCTCGCCGAACGATTTAGCTCAATTCAGTTAAAACCGATCTTCCTTTTTCTTGAAAGCTTCACTTAGCCTCCCTCCGCCCTCCAGGCGCTCTCTGGAGGTGAGAGCTCCAGAGAGATACTGGAGCTCTCACCTCCAGAGATACTGCCCATCATCCCCGGCCGCTAAGAGTAGCAGGTGATTGGGAGCTGCATCCTGAACCCCGGGACGCGGGAATCTGATCAGGGAGTAAGGGCGGCGTTATGGAGAGACTCTTTAAGTTGGTTTCTTGTTCTTTTGCATGTTGAAAGGAGTTTTTTCCCCCCATCGAAATATTAATTTGCAAACTCATCTTTCCCAGTTTAGGGCGTTATGATTCTCCGTATTGGCTTTGTCCATAAATCACAGTTTGCACCGCGATGAAAGAAAGAATTCCATTTCCTAATTTGGGGGAAAGGCTTGCCAGGATCTCCTTTGCACGAATAACAGGGGCAAAGGTGTTATTCTGCTCTGTTGGATAAACCCTCTGGCTTAGGGTCTGTAGAGATTCTCAGCTATCCAGGTCATGGTTCTCCCACAGGTGCCTTTTCAGCACCCTTGGGACATCCTTTGGCTTGGCTTTCTTGCTCCAGCTCTCTGTTTTCTTCCAAAGGAGGGCAGTCATTTATCAAAGGAAGGTTTGGGCTGCACCGTTTCTCTGCAGGTGGCCACATCTGGGGGAAGAGGAAGGAAGGAGTTCCTTGCTTTGGCCTTACATGCAAAACAATTTGGACTGGATTAGTATTGGATGAGGGAGCATAAGGAAATGCCCTAAATGTGGCCTGAGCGGGATACAAGAGAAAATCAGTGGCAAACTATGGTTATACAGAAAACAGCTTGGGTGGATCCAATGGATCCTCTTTATTTGGTTTGTCAGGCATGTATGAGAAAACAAATATAAGTATGAATGTAGCATATAAACATATACAGTAAGTATAAGCAGGTATATGTATATACATAAGAAATGAGTACAAATAAATAAGGACAGTAGGACAGGGACGGTAGGCACGCTGGTGCGCTTATGGATGCCCCCTTACAGACCTCTTAGGAATGCGGTGGAATTCACAGGAGACAGTTTAAGGTTAAAGTTTTGGGGGTTTGAGGATGTAACAACGGAGTCAGGTAGAGCATTCCAGGCGTTGACCATTCTGTTGCTGAAGTCGTATTTTCTGCAATCGAGTTTGGAGCGGTTTACCTTGAGTTTGTATCTATTGTTTGCCTGTGTATAATTGAGGTTGAAGCTGAAGATTCGTTGACAGGTAGGACGTTGTAGCAGACAATTCTTTGTACCACACTTAGGTCAGACCGTAGGCGGCATAGTTCCAGGTTGTCCAAAGCCCAGAATTTCAAGCCTGGTGGAACTAAGGTATTCTATTGTGAGCAGAAGAGTGGAGGACTCTTCTCGTGAAATACCTCCGGACCCGCTCAATTGCATTAATGTCTGTTCTACAGTGTGGACTCCAGGGAGATGAGCTGTATTTGAGAATTGGTCTGGCAAAGGTTTTGTATGCCCTAGTTTATAGTAAAATGTTACCGAGGAGAAGCTTCTCAAAATTAGGTTAACAACTCTTAATGCCTTTTTGGCAATGCTTTTACTGTGAGCTCTGGGGCTTAGATTGTGCCATACCTTCACACCCACACAGGTGATTTCTCTTCAGAATCATCCCAGGATCACCCAGGGCCATCTCTGCAGGGATATAGGGAATCCTTGACTTAAAACCATTCATTTAATGACCATTCAAAGTCGCAAGGGCCCCGGACAGAGTGGCTTACAACTATTTTTCAAACTAATGACCATTGCAGCATCCCCAGAGTCACACGAGCAAAGCTCCAGTGGTTGGCAAAACTGGTTCATAATTATGACCATTGCAGTGGCCGAGGGGTCATAGGATCCCTTTTGCAACCTTCTGACAAACAAACGTCAATGGAGAAGCCAGATTCACTGAACAATTATTTTATTAAGAACTGCAATGATTCACTTAACAATTGCAGCAAGAATGGGGCCAAACTCACTTAACTGCCGTTCCTCTCAGTAACAGAAATGGGCTCAGTTTTGGTCATAAGACAAGGACTATATGTAAAGCCTCTCTGCACATTACTATTATACTTTGGCCCAACTATGGCTACAGGCAGGGCTGTCTTAACCCATGAGCCTGATGGGCACTTGCCCCTGGGCCCCACAAGCATAGGGATCCCCCGTACTAATCTGTCTATGTTAACCCTTCAATGCACCATGTATCATATAAATACAGCAACTGTACGGCTTACTGAGTATTATTGTGCTTTTCAACACCGATTTCGTTGGAAGTGCCAATAAAATAAATATATGTTATCGACCATTTACATTTTTATTCCTGTGAGTTGTTGTCGTAAGGGCTTACGTACACTGCTTTGCTTGGAGACCCATAATGCTGTTAAGACAGCCCTGGTTGGAGGGCTCTGAAGAACCTGTTTAAAATGCTCTGAATCTGCTCTAGATATGCTTCTACTTCTCTGGCCTCTGTGGTTCTTTGTGGCGGCCTGATTGCATCTCCCATACTTGGCATAATATGGGAGATCCAATCAGGCCACCACAGAATCAAATTGCATAATTGTTTCCCGTGACTGATTACCTCCATTCAGCTGCTGCGTTCCAGAAAGGACATCGGTCATTTAATTTTTTTTTGCAGAGTCACACACACAGAATAAAATACAGGTAGTTCTCGGCTTACGACCACAATGGAGCCTAAACGTTTCGGTTGTTAAACAAGACATTTGTTAAGTGAGTTTTGGCCCATTTTCCCACAGTTGCTAAGCGAAACTCTGCAGTTGCTAAGTCCTCGATTTCCAATCATTGATGTAGTGACTGTCTGAAGTTAGAACAACACTGGAAAAAAAATGACTTGAACTTAACGGCTGTGGCAGCATTCCCCTGGGCACCTGCTGAAAATTTGTGTGCTCTGCAACTGGCGTCTATTTATGAGAGTTGCAGGATCTCAGGGCCACATGACTACCTTCCCAGCAAGCTTCTGACAAGCAAAGTCAACGGGGGAAACTGTATTCACTTAATGACCGGAAGACTCACTTAACAACTGCAGTGATTTGGTCAGCAGTTGTGGCAAAAAGGTTTTTCCCCTTACTTGTTTTTAATGATAATGAATTTGAATGAATCATGGTCACGATTCAACCACTGCCTTAGTTAGCAATGGAAATTTGGCTCGCAACTGTGGTTGTAAACTGATGACTACCTATACATTGCATAGGTGTATTATCTTCAGTCTGCTATTAGTGGTCACACAGTGATTAGAAAGAAGTGCTGCTTCGGCTGACTGCCGGCTGACTGCAATTTAGCAGATTGAATCTCAGCAGGCTCACGTTTGAATCATCCTTCCATCCTTCCGGGTAAAATGAGGACCCAGATTGTTGAGGGCAGTATGCTGACTCTGTAAACCGCTTACAGAGGCTGTAAAAGCACTCTGAAGTGGTGTATAAGTCTAAATGCTATTGCTATAGCTAACTGCACCACTGCAAGGAGTTCGATCCTCATCAGGCTCAAGGTTGACTCAGCCTTCCGTCCTTCAGGGCAATGCTGAGTTCCTACCGATTCAGACTGGTTCGGCCGAACTGGTTGTGGTTTGGCAGCCTGGGTCGCTGGAACTGGCAGAGACCCAGGCCTGCCACAGAACCGTTTCTCCCGGGGGGCGCCCTAGGCGGCGCCATCTTGTTTTTGGCTTCTGTGCATGCGCAGAACAATTTTTATTGTACTGTGCATGTGATGTGAACGCACGCTCTGTGCACCCATGAGCAAACCGGCAGTAGTGGCTTCCGGAACCCATCCTTGCTTCAGTGGTGGGTAAAATCAACCCCCAGATTGTTGGGGACAAAGATCCTAACTCTGTAAGCTGCTTAGAAAGGGCTGTAAAGCTCTATGAAGCAGTATATAAGTCTAAGCGCTGTTGATATTGCTATCATTCAGGGTCCAAAAGTGAGCACAGCAACCATGAAAGTGTGCAGTTAATGAACATTAACGGCATACAAATAAAGGGAAAATAAAATGGAAAAAAAAAAAAAAAAGAGCCGAAACATCAGTTGTGTGGGTTGTGATTGTGATATTAACCGTTTTGGACCCTCCCTTCCCATCTGCAGGTGTCCTTGTTGTTAATGGAGAGCTTAGGGTGCTGACTGTAAAATCCAGCAATGTTTCTTAAAGCAGGCCTTGGCTTGGACGTGCCCGGACAACAATCCTACAGCTGCATTCGGTTATGTGCTTTCAGGTATGCATTCCTGCAAGACTTGTTGAATAGCTCTCTGTTGGATGAGACTTAAGTTTGCTTCCTGAAACAGTTTGAAGCTACAGGACACACCTGCTTAGTGTGGCCCCCATCAGAGGGCTGGAGATACCTGTAGGACAGTTTCCCAATCCTGGCCACCTTAAGACCTGTGCATTTCAATTTTCAATTCAATTCAATTCAAATCATTCGTCTTAAATGGTATAGGGTTTCCTGCCTAAGGGGGAGGGTGGTTGGGCTAGAAGACCTCCAAGGTCCCTTCCTACTCTGAGTCTCTCTTCTCTTCTCCTCTCCTCTCCTTCCTTTCCTATCTTATCCTATCCTATCCATTACCTAAGAGACAGAATAGACCTGGAAGGTACTTTGGAGATCTTCTGGTCCAACCCCCGGCTCAAGCAGGAGACCCTATACAATTTGAGGCAAGTAGCTGTTGAGTCCAGTCCCTTCTTAAACCTTCAGTGATGAAGCACCCGCAACCTCTGAAGGCAAAGCGAACCACCGGTTAATTGTTCCCACTGTTAAAAAGTTTCTCCTTAATTCCAGGTGGCTTTTATTCTTAACTAGCTGATAACCCGGTGTTATCCGGGTATTTATTTATAGGGGGAAAATGTCCAGACCAAACGTAATGTCTAATGATGGCTTTTCCTCCTTACCAGAGGGAGCTCCCTTGTGTAGTACTGTGAAGTCATTACCCTGGCAACTCCATTGTTCTGTACAGTAGAATCCATTTTACGGCAGTACAGTAGAAGCCATTTTAAGGCACAACAGGCTGTATCTTAACAGAATACACACCCTGAGGGGTGTTAGGGGTGTCCTACCCCCACAGCATTTTTTTCCAGAGAGTAAGTCATCTGTGTACCAAATTTGGTTGAAATTGCTCAAGGCATTCCAAAGTTATTCTGGAACACACACACACACACACACACACACACACACAGAGAGAGAGAGAGAGAGCGAGAGCGAGAGAGAGCCATATATATAAATTGTGCAAGCACGAAACTAAAGGCACCAGCCTGAAGATGACGAGTGTGACCTTGTTGAAATGTCGCCAAAATACTTTCAATCTTACATGGGAAAGGACCCAAATACTCCCAGACCTGCATACCTATATCCGTGAAAATCTTGACAGTCCCCCAAATACTGGAATACTGCTATCATGTCACCCTCAGTCCCTCTTTTCTCCAGACTTTTCTCCAAACCCAAATCCTGCAATTGTTTTTCATATATTTTAGTCTCAGGCTTTTAATCATCCCAATTGCTCTTCTCTGTACTTTTTTCAAAGTCTCAAACATTGTTTTTGTAATGTGGTGAGTTATGCTAACTGGGTAATTCTGAGAGTTGAAGTCAAGAGGCCTTATAATGGCCAAGGTTGGAAAACCCTGCCTTAGGGGATCTTTGAAAGAAATTGACAGCTTGTCTGTCTACATCATTAAGGAAATTGACAGCTTGTCTACGTATATCCAGCTGTTGAATGATCCATACCTGGTTCCCTGTTTTATTACAGCAATAGTGAAAGCTAGAACTCCCTTAAAAGGAGAGTGAAAGATTGTGTGTATAATAAGCCCGCTGACCTTCTGCAGAAGCCAAATAGCTTGGGAGATATAAATGTCAGGTGACATGGGGGAGAGAGAGAAAGCCTGAGCTGACGTGTATTTTCAGGTTGTGCAAATCGTTAAAAGAGGTGATGAAACAGGCAGGAGTATACCAAAGATCTTGGTTGCAAATCTCCCATTGCCAGCGCTATTTAACACTATCTTTCCCAGCACACAATTCTGCAAATCTCCATTCCTGTGCTCAGCACTGCTTTCCCAGCATTGATTATTTTATTGATTTTGCAGCATCGTCATTTTCTATGTGCTTTTCTTGATAAAAATATTGGGAATATTATTAAGGAACAATTTAAAAATACAGGTTGTCCTGCACAAGAACTCACTATATCCCTTCTTCTTTCTTTCTTTCTTTCTTTCTTTCTTTCTTTCTTTCTTTCTTTCTTTCTTTCTTTCTTTCTTTCTTTCTTTTTTGAGAAAAAAGTGTCCCACTGAATTTTCCCCACCAATTTCTGGCCTTCTTTGACCAGAAGAAGGCAGGGGAAAAATGTTGGGAAGATCAGATATGGTTGATCCACTATCAATACAGGAAGATCTCAACTTATAACTGCAGTTGACCCCAACATTCAGTTGCTAAGAAAGACAGTTGTTAAGTGAGTCTTGCCCCATCTTACAACTTTTCTTGCTAAAGTTGTTGTGAACTACTGCAGTTGTTAAGTTAGTAGCATGGTTGTTAAATGGCAATAGCAATAGCAGACATATACTGCTTCATAGTGCTTTTACAGCCCTCTCTAAGCGGTTTACAGAGTCAGCCTATTGCCCCTAACAATCTGGGGTCCTCATTTTACCCCCCCGCGGAAGGATGGAAGACCGAGTCAACCTTGAGCTTGGTGAAATCTGAACTGCCGAACTATAGTCAGCTGGCAGTCAGCAGAAGTAGCCTGCAGTACTGCACTCTAACCACTGCGCCACCACGGCTCATGATTCTGGCTTCCCCATTGACATTGCTTGTCAGAAGGTCGCAAGGGGAGATCCCATAACCCCAGGACACTGCAACTGTCATAAATACATGCCAGTTGCCAAGCATCTGAAGTTTCATCTCATGACTCATGGGTTGTAAGTGTGGAGAACATAAGTCACTTTTTTCCAGTGCTGTTGCACCTTGGAACGGTCATTAAACAGAAGGTTGTAAGTTGAGACGTACCTGTATAGTCTTGGCATACATGCCAGACATGCTTTGCTGATCCCTCCCAAGAACACACATTCTTGGCCCCTGCCCCCCTCCACTTCCCCATCCAGGACAAAGCAACACAGCAGGTTTCGTTTCTTCCCCTGTACAATTCTGCAACTCCCACAAGTGTGGGAAAGAGGAGGAGGATGGGGCCTGTTGTCTTTCAAAACCCTTTGTGCCAGCTGCCCAGAAATTTCTTGCAGCCAGGAAATAGCTTTGTTAGCATTGGTTAACATGGTTCTCCAATCAAAAAATTAGGTAAGATAGGTGTGGCAATATTTGTTTTGGCAACCTCTCCCAACTTCTCTTAACTTTTGCATTGTTTTCAAGGTGCTAACAGCCATAACAGTTGCCCTGTCATTGGTCTTAGATTCTTTCTATATTCTAATAAGTAGGCAATTATTTAGGTTACAGGTGGCCTTGTAAATATGAACCAGTTCCCAAGAATCTGAATATTCATCACGTGCGTAATGCTGCAATGGTTGAGGAGAGGAGAGGAGAGAATCAGAGTTGGAAGGGACCTTGGAGGTCTTCTAGTTCAACCCCCTGCTCAAGCAGGAGACCCCCGTACTATTCCAGACAAGTGGCTGTTCAGTCTCTCTTTTCTTCTTTTCTCTTCTCTTCTTTCCTCTCCTCTCCTCTCCCCACCCCTCTTCTCTCCTTTCCTCTTGCCTTCTCTTGTCTTCTCTCTTCTCCTCCCCTCCCCTCTCCTTTCCTTTTCTCTTCTCTCCTCTCCCCTCCTCTTTTCTTCTCTTGTCTCTTCTCTTCTCCTCTTCTCTTCTCTTCTCTTCACAAGTCGTTCCATTAATTAATTGTTGTATCAGGAAATATCTCTTTAGTTCTAGGCTGGTTCTCTCCTTGCTTGGTTTCCATCTGTTGCTTGTTGCCCTGCCTTCAGGTGCTTTGGAGAATAGGTTGCGTAGATTTGGAGGGAATCTGAATAGATCTGAGCAGATTCAGAGCTGTTGTAACTTTGAATGGTCGCTAAACAAACAGTTGTAAGTCGAGGACTGCCTGCATTTGACGTTTAGAGCATGCCTCACTGAATTGGAGGGTACACAATAGTAAAAGGTTTTGCAAATGAGCCAATGAGATGTACTGGTTAAGGGGTTAAATTAGCAGCAGGGAGGCCCAACGTTCTCTCCCAGGCCAACCTACCTCACAAGGTTGTTGTGGGGAAAAGCAGAAAGTTTGCCTGCTGTTTGTTGCCTTGAGCTCCTCAACGAAAGGAAAGAAATAATTAAATTTGGGAGCGTAAAACATTCAGACATCAGGTGGACTTACGTTAAAAATAGAATAAAAGGAACGTCGGGGCAAAGGTTTGAACCTCTTGCGTTGGTGGTTAAAGGTTGCTTGGGAGAGCTGAATTTCCTAAAGCTTCTTTTAAAAGCCAGTGTGGAGGATGGGTCTTCAAAATCAGCAGTGAGGATGCGGAAGCCCATCTGCAGGAAGTAGGGCCCCCTGGGATGGTCTTGGGAATAACAACCGTACAGGAAGAGTTATTTGCTTTCAGTTGTACGTTCCATAACAGCTGCAAATTTTTAAGAAGTTCAGCTGAACTCTTGTTAAATTGCATTATTTACAGCAAATCCCTGAATTTATGTATCGAAGTGAGATGAAAAGTTCACCCTGTTTGAAATTTCAGAGAATCAGTGCAGAGTTTGACAATAGAATGGAATCAGAGGGTGGGTTGCTCCCGTTTCGGCCCAGATTGGGTGAACTGGTAGTAGCGGCGGCGGGAGGCTCCGCCCACCTGCCCAGATGCTTCTGCGCATCCACGAGCAGGTGCACACGAGCGAAACGGTAGTGGGGAAAAATGGAAATCCACCACTGAATGGAATGGATTAGAGTAGAATAGAATCTGGAAGGGACCTTGGAGGTCTTCTAGTCCAACCCCTGCTTAGGCAGTAAACCCTATGCCATTTTAAACAAATTGGATTGGATTGGATTTATTACATTTATATGCCGACCTTTTCCCCGAAGGGGACTCAGGGCGGCTCACAATTCAATCAGGGAAGGGGGTACAGACAGGGGAATAAAAAGACGAGACATAGCAATACAAAATTTAAAAACACACAACAACCATACCATTCGAGAAGGGGGGCAAAAACCCTTTAGCCCCAGGCCTGTCGGAACAGCCAGGTTTTAAGGGCTTTGCAGAAGGCCTGGAGGGTGGTGAGGGTTCGAATCCTCACGGGGAGCTTTTTCCAGAGGGTCGGAGCAGCCACAGAGAAGGCTCTCCTCCGGGTAGTCGCCAGTCGGCATTGGCCGGCGGATGGAATTTGGAGGAGGCCTAATCTGTGGAATCTGATCGGTCTATTGGAGGTAGTTGGCAGCAGGCGGACTCTCAAATTGTTGTCCAGTCCCTTCTTAAGAAGAGGTGGAGGTGGCGCAGTGGTTAAATGCAGCACTGCAGGCTACCAAGGTGGCGCAGTGGTTAAATGCAGCACTGCAGGCTACTGCTAGATCAGCAGGTCAGCGGTTCAAATCTCACCGGCTCAGGGTTGACTCAGCCTTCCATCCTTCCGAGGTGGGTAAAATGAGGACCCAGATTGTTGGGGGCAATATGCTGACTCTCTGTAAACCGCTTAGAGAGGCCTGAAAGGCCTATGAAGCGGTATATAAGTCTACTGCTATTGCTATTGCTATTGCTTAAAAGCCTCTAGTGTTGGAGCATCCACAATTTCTGAAGGCAAGTTGTTCCACTGGTTAATTGTTCTCACCATTAGGAAATTTCTCCTTAGTTCTAGATTGCATCTCTCTTTCTTCAGTTTCCATCCATTGCTTCATCTCTTGCTTTCTGGTGCTTTGGAGAATAGGTTAACCCCCTTCTTGTTTGTGGCAGCCCCTCAAATATTGGAACACTGCTGTTGTGTGTCCCCCTAGTTCTTCTTTTCAATAGATTAGCCAAACCCAATTCCCGCAACTGTTCTTCACGTGTTTTAGCTTTCAGGGTCCCCCAATCTTCTCTGCAGTTTTTCCAACTTCTTTTTTATATTGTGTTGACCAAATTTGGGTGCAGTGTCCCAAGTGTGGTTTTCCCAATCCCTGTACATGGGCTTTGTTGTAACTTGCTGGGTTTGGTATTTTTCTCAAAACGTGATCAAGACTTTCCTGATCATTAACTTTAGGCTGTCCTCGATTTACGAATCCAAAATTTCCCTTGCTAAGTAAGACAATTGTTAAAAGAGCTTTACGACCCTTTGGCCACAATTGTTGTTGAATTGTGAATTTTGCCAGTTGTTAAGTGGATCCTGCGGTCATTAAGCGGATCTGGCTCCTCCCATTGACTTTGCTTGTCCGACACTGGCTGGGAAAGTTCCGAATAGTGATCACATCATCCCAAGACAGTGCAACTGTCTTAAATACATGCCAATTGCCAGATTTTGGTCATATGACTGCGAGGATGCTGCCACTGTCGTAACTATGAAAACCCATCAAAAGTCACTTTTTGTTGTAAACAATGCCGTTGTAACTTTGAATGATCACTAAATCTGTTTGCAAGTCAAGTACCACCTATACTTCGATATTTCTTGTTCTTCCGTAATTAATTCATGTTGAAATTATTGGCGTTGGAATGAATTGCTGTCTAATTCCAGTAGTAGCTTTGCTTTCTGAAGGAGGAGGAAAAAGTGAAATTTAGAAGAAAGAATATTCTGTGTACACCTGCTTGCGTGGCTACTGAAGGTGAAATCTATTGATTCTCTGAGTTAACAGGACATCATGTAATCTCCAAAAAAACAGTAAATAACATTAGAGCATGGTGTAATGGTCCAGTTCCCAAAATTTATCAGGGTGTTCTAACTGAGGCTTCCAAAGAGCATGACACCAACTTTTGATCGTGACAAAAACCCCTTTTATTAATTTACTGTGAATTCTGCTCATTCACATCCAGCAAAGTCTTTCAAGGGAGGATTTACAGTCACAGACCTTCTCTGGCTTGGAGAGCTGCCAGGCCGATATCTGCAAAACCTGGCAAGGAGCCTCGGAGAGTCAGGAACCAATTAATCGAACAAATTGTCTCCACTCTCCTTTCGCTCCTCTTTTATTTCCTCTGGGAGGGGCTATTCATCCTCCACCTGTGGCCTTACTCCCAAGACAACTCCTGTTCTTTAGCTGTTCCCTTTATCTGACAACTCTGCGCATGCGCACACTGGGAACAGGTTCCAGCTGTTTGTCTGCCTCACTGATGTCTGACTCTGAAGGCAGCTGATAAATGTCTGACGGCTCTGGCTCCCTCTCTGCCACCCATACAGAGTCCTCATCAGAGCCTTCAGGATTGGCTCATGTTCCTCTTCAACCTCCTCACTGTCTGAATCTGCTGCCAGCTCTGCTGGCTGCTGGTGGGCCACAACACGGGGTGGATTCCCACCACACACTGGATCACAAAGTGACCCCCATTTTAGCCCAACTCACACATAGAATCCTAAGGAAGAATGACAAGCCAAGCCAAGAAATCTTCTCTATCTAATCTCATTTCATTATACTAGATCCTTCTCAGAATCCAATTAATGATAACAGGAGCAGATATGTTTCCATCATGTGCAGCAGGAGCCTGCCTAACTCTTATATAAGTTTGTGTATGTGTCATCTGTGTGAAGCGTGTCGCCCTTAATATGCTTCTTGTTGTGGTACTTGATACACAATCCTTAGCCAAGACTTAGCTTTAGCTCCTTAATGCGATGACAAGCCAGGCCATTTATGGATTTATCAAAGAAACCACAGTCAACACACCAGCTTGCCAATTACTGTCAGGCTCTAACAGCCATTGCACAGGAATGGTCCTAGTATTCTCCTAGTGATATACTTCAGGCCTCAATGTCTGAATCAGCGTTAGCCAGTGGTGGGTGTTGTGTATTGAAGAAAGTCCTCGCTGTTACGAATGACAGCTCGGAAGCAGCCAGGTGCGTCTTAGCCAATCAGACGTGCCTGTCAGTTGCCGAGCTGTCATCAGCGCGAGCTGTAACACGAGCCAGGTGATTGCAGTATAAAAGGCAAGCCGTTTAAACAGTTAACTGTCTTGTTAAAGCAACAACCTTGCTGATTGCTCTATTGTTTCAGCTGTTCCTGCAGCCACCCAGCCGGCTTCATTTAATACATTGTTGCGAGTTTTGTTACATTACTTCAGCTACTGAATAAAAGGTTACAGTGTTTTAAAGGACCTGCCTGGTTTTTCAGTTATAATACTGGCGACGAAGACTGGGGACCTGTAACCTGAAGAAAATCACCTGCAATTTTCTTCTCTCAGTTGTTTAGAGTTCTCCTCACCGTCATGGCTGGTATGCCTACTTTTGCACCTTTTGGAGTCGGAGGTGAGACTTGGGAAGCATTCCTGGAAAGGTTTGAGTGCTTCCTGATCGCAAATAACCGCCAGGGTTATTCTCAAGCGCGAAAGTGCGGATTTTTTCTTACAGCTTGCGGTCCGGAAATGTTTGCAACTGCAAGGTCTTTTGCCGCCCCAAGAGCGGTTTATGACCTCTCGTGGCAAGAACTCACAGATGGGCTTCAGGCTTACTATGCCCCTACCCCCTCCCAAATAGCAAGACGTTTTGCTTACCGCAGGCGCGTCCAAAAGCCTGCAGAGAATGTCAATCAGTTTTTGCAAGCTTTAAGAGTTGCTGCAGCACAGTGCGATTTCCCTGACTTAGAGGCTAATCTTGCAGAACAATTTGTCTGTGGATTAAAAGACATTTTCCTCAGACGCCGGCTTTTGGGCAAGCCTAAAGTCACGTTAGTTTATGCCATAGATGAGGCTCGTGCTGCGGAGTTGGCAGATTCGTCATCCAGCGAGATAGAACGTTACCTCGCGCAGATGACAGTTGCTGGCAGTTTACCAACGGGTCAAGCCTCAACTGCCTTGGTTCCTCCTCCACTACAACAGCCATCGTACATCACCAATTTAATTGATGAGCTTGCCCCTCTTCCAGACTATTTACTTAATTTACAGGTGGACAGGATTGGGGCACAGCCCCGCAGACAGCAACCGCGTCAGCAGCAGTCTATCAGCCGTCCACTTTCTAATTCAAATGCCTGTTTTAGCTGCGGTGGTCCGCATGCCAGGGCTTCCTGCCCCTTTAAGGCTGCAGAGTGCCGCCGTTGCGGAAAAAAAGGACATTTGGCCAAAGTTTGTAGAGCTGCTCAGCCTGCTACAGCTGCATCGTCTGCTCCTCCACCTCCTTATGGGGCAGCTGCTTCAAACAGAAGTCCTCAGCCCCGCGCGTCTGCTCAGCGACAGGATAATTGCTTCAACGTCAAGCAAGCTGGCCTGCCACTTCCTGATGTCTCCATCAATTCTTCCTCAGAGGGTACGAACAAGATAATTGTCACTCCATTGATCGAAGGTCAACCTTGCAACATGGAAGTAGACTCTGGAGCTTCCAAATCCTTGTTATCATGGGACAAATTTTCTCTTTTGTGCCCCCATGTTAAACGCTGTCACCTTTCTCCTCCTGACTCTATCTTAAAGGACTATCAGGGGTCTAGCATTTCTATTGTTGGTTCCTATAATGTCAGAGTTTCTTATGGGCAGCATTGTACAACTTTGCCTGTTTTAATTGTGCTTAAGCCCTTGCCATCCATTCTAGGTTTGGATTGGTTCAGCCCACTGGGTCTCTCAATACATGGAATTCATTCCATGACAGACACTTCTGCTGATGTGGCATTAGTTTTGTCAGATTACGCTGACATTTTTGATGGCCAGCTGGGCCGGTACAAGGGTAACCCTATCTCTCTCAACTTGGATCCCCAGGTTGCTCCCATCAGACTGAAGGCCCGCAGGGTGCCTTTTGCTTTAAGGCCCAAGGTTGAAGCCGAGCTCGACAAGCTCGTGGCACAGGGCATACTGGAGCCAGTCGACCATTCACCGTGGGAGACCCCAATTGTCATTCCAGTGAAGCCCGACGGCTCCATTAGGGTCTGTGCCGACTACAAATCCACCATCAACCTCGCCTTGCAAGCAAACCCATATCCAGTCCCTGTTGTACAACATCTGCTCCATTCCCTGGGGCAGGGTTGTATTTTTGCCAAACTGGATATGGCGCAAGCCTACCAGCAGCTTCCTGTGGATGACGATGCGGCGGCTGCCCAAACCATCGTCACCCACCGGGGGGCTTTCCGTTGTCGCCGCCTACAATTTGGCGTATCCGTTGCCCCGGGGATTTTCCAGAGTCTCATGGAGCGGTTGCTCCATGGGCTTCCAGGAGTGGTACCATATTTTGATGACGTCCTGATCGCTGCAAACAGCCGATCAGACCTCATCAAAGTTCTAAGGAAAGTCCTCGACCGTTTCAGGGGCGCGGGACTTAAATTGAAATGCAGCAAGTGTTTCTTTGCTGTTTCCCAAGTGGAATTTCTGGGCTTCACAATTGACGCCCAGGGAATTCACCCTACCCCTTCAAAATTGGCAGCTATCAGGGACGCACCTGCTCCAACTTCCAAGGCGCAGTTACAATCGTTCCTGGGGCTTTTAAATTTTTATGCACCTTTCATTCCACACAAGGCATCACTGGCCGAGCCCCTGCATCGGTTGCTGGACCGATCAGCGCCTTGGCAATGGGGCAGCCGCGAAGCACAAGCGTTCGCAGCTGTCAAATCCCTGCTGACGTCAGATGCAGTCTTAGTCCAATACAGTGACAAGATGCCTCTGACTCTAGCATGTGATGCCTCGCCCGTGGGTTTGGGAGCCGTTCTGAGCCATGTCCTGCCCAATGGTTCAGAAGCTCCCATAGCTTTTTACTCCCGGACACTGACATCAGCAGAAAGGAATTACAGCCAAATTGACAAGGAGGCTCTAGCTGCAGTGTCAGGAATTAAAAAATTCCACGATTACTTATACGGGCGGCATTTCACCTTGTTTACAGACCATAAGCCACTCCTTGGGCTTTTGGCAGGTGATAAGCCGACCCCTCCTATTCTATCCCCAAGAATGACACGATGGACGGAATTCTTAGCGGCGTACTCCTACGCCTTACGATACCGTCCAGGCAAGCAGATAGGGCATGCAGATGCCCTGAGTCGCTGCCCACTTCCATTGAAGGAAGTTAAACCAGTTCCTTGCCTTTCAGTTTTGGCAATTGCAGAGCTAGAATTGCCTTTGTCTGCTACAGACATAGCAGCCCACTCTCGGTCTGACCCTACTTTGGCAAAACTTCTTAATTGGGTCCTGAGAGGTTGGCCTTCTGGTACATTACCACCTCAATTCAAACATTTTAAAAACAGACAAGCAGAGCTTTCAATTCATTCCGGCTGCCTGTTGTGGGGCGACCGTGTGGTTATCCCAACGGTCCTGCAACAACAGATTTTGCAACGCCTTCATGAAAGTCATCCTGGGGTCAGTAGAATGAAAGCTCTTGCTCGCAGTTTTGTTTGGTGGCCAGGGTTAGATGCCGACATTGAAGCCTGGGTTGCCAAATGTGAGACATGCCAACAGTCCCGGCCTTCTCCTCCTTCCTCTCCCTCCCGGGAATGGGAGATGCCTCGAGGGCCTTGGTCTAGGTTACATATTGATTTCGCTGGTCCATTCCATGGGCAGGTTTTCCTTATAGTTGTGGATGCGTACTCTCGATGGGTGGAAGTATTGCTAATGCACTCCACCACATCTGACAGCACGGTGCGAGCTTTGCGACGGTTGTTCGCAACCCATGGGTTGCCAGACACAGTGGTGTCTGACAACGGCCCGCAATTTACAGCCACAACTTTTCAAACTTTCCTGGCTGAACTAGGGATACGACATGCGCTGGTTGCCCCTTACCACCCGGCAAGCAATGGCCGAGCGGAAAGGGCGGTTAGATCGGCCAAGGAGGCTTTGGGCCGGCTAAACCGTGGTGACTGGCAGGCTAGGGTGGATGCTTACTTATTGGCACAGCATTCCACACCTTGCCCTCTGACACAGAAGAGCCCCGCGGAGATGTTGATGGGCAGGCGCCTGCGGACCACCCTGGATAGATTGCATCCCGTCTATTCAGGAATTCAGTCTGGCAACCTGGGGCCTCCAACCCCATCCCGTTCTTTCCAACTGGGGGATCTAGTTTGGGCTAGAAATTATGGAGGGGACTTGAGATGGGTTCCAGCAGTTATATCACAAATAACAGGACCCGTTTCCTATAGGGTTGACTTATCCGATGGATCCTCATGGCGAAGACACCTGGATCAATTGAGGAAACGGAAGACAGCAGCCGTAGCTTCTCAAGCGGATGTTCAAGGGTTTCAACTGCAAGTTCAACAAAATCTAGCCGGTGTAAATGCTCCTCCCATTCCAAGGGTTCCAGATCCTTATATATATAGCCCAAACCCCTCAGAGGCTGACTACCAGCCTCATGCCCCTCCAGCATCATCTGCCACCATGTCTCATCCACACACTTCACCTTTTAGTTATGCAATTCCTCCACAATTACCACAAGGACATCGTTGCCAGGATCCGCCTGCAATAGAATTAAGGCGGTCTGAGCGAATCCGTCGTTCCCCTGCTTATTTAAAAGACTACGCGTGCTTGCGCACAGCTGGGGGGGAAGAAGTGTTGTGTATTGAAGAAAGTCCTCGCTGTTACGAATGACAGCTCGGAAGCAGCCAGGTGCGTCTTAGCCAATCAGACGTGCCTGTCAGTTGCCGAGCTGTCATCAGCGCGAGCTGTAACACGAGCCAGGTGATTGCAGTATAAAAGGCAAGCCGTTTAAACAGTTAACTGTCTTGTTAAAGCAACAACCTTGCTGATTGCTCTATTGTTTCAGCTGTTCCTGCAGCCGCCCAGCCAGCTTCATTTAATACATTGTTGCGAGTTTTGTTACATTACTTCAGCTACTGAATAAAAGGTTACAGTGTTTTAAAGGACCTGCCTGGTTTTTCAGTTATAATAGTGGGATTCTAAAATGTTAGCAACTGGTTCTCTACCCGGTTCTCTACTCGGTTGCTGGGTGGGCGTGGCCATGGTGGGCGTGGCCTACTCGGCCTCCTGCACCATGGCAGGAGGGGGATGTTTTCACCCTCCCCAGGCTCTGGAAGCTTTCCTCGAGCCTCCAGAAGGGCAAAAATGGCCCCTCCGGGCTCCGAAGGCCCTTGGGAAGCCAGAAACGGACTGTTTCCGGACTTCCGGTAGGCCTGTTTTTCGGCCTCCGGAGGCTTCCCCAAGCCTCCAGGACAGCAAAAACGGCCCCCTAGGCTCTGGAGACCCTCCAGAAGCCAGAAATGATCCGTTTCCGGATTTCCGGTACTTCCGGTAGGCCTGCTTTTTGCCCTCCCAGGCCCTCCATGTGGCCCCTGAACTTACCCATCATCCAAAATGGGCCATGTGTAGACTCCTGGGAGAGGAGGGATGGGGTTGGGTGAGTGGACCAAAGGGAGTGGACAAAAGGGTCCTTCCAACTACTGGTTCGGCCAAACCGGTACGAACCAGTGCGAACCGGCTGAATCCCACCACTGGAGTTAGCCCAAACCTCAATCCACTTAGATTGGCATTGTTTGTTGAGATTTTTCAACTGGCAAGATTGGGGAACGAAACACGGTTTCTCTCTCATCTTTGCGGGGATGGATATTGCTTCTTAATGTTTTGCAGTTTAGGGTTTGCCATCTTGAGCTCTTGCCATCCTGGAGTTGACGGGAGTTATAGTATTTGGGGAGTTATAGTATTTGGGGTGTTATGATATCTCGACGGCTGGGGAAAACTACATGAAATGTTTGTGGCTGCAGGTTCCTACAGCAAACAAATGTGGGTTTTGATTACAGAGAAGGGAAGGTGACTTTATGCTGCAGGAACCAGCAGACAAACCACAGTGAACAAAACTCCCCTTCTTTTTCCCCGAGTTTTTAGAAATAAAGTGGGTAATTAAGCAGCCACTACCATCAGTCACCATGACAGCTTAGTACATGCTCAAACCCTTGGAAACAATCTGCTCTCTGTTCTCCATTGCTGGCGTTTCTACCCGTGTTCCAGTCCTCCTCCTCCTCCTCCTCCTCCTCCTCACTTGGGAGACATTGACGGTCCCTGTGCAAGCAAGCAGGATTGTCCCAGCCGCTGGCTGTCCATTTTTCTCTTCTCTCTTCCCCTACTTTCTTCCTTCTCCGGTTTCGATTCCCTCCCTTCCTCCCCATCATTTGCCATCCTCTTCTGGCAGCAGGGGCTGCATTTTCCAGCCTTCCATTGCTTTGAAGGTGCCTTTCTGCAGATTTAATGCCTGGGGAGGGAGGGGAGAATTGAAATGCTCTGCAGCTTTGATGGTTTAGCGCAGTGTTTCTCAATGGTTTTAGCATGAGGGGACTCCAACTCTCAGAATTCCCCAGCCAGAGAAACTCTGGTTTAGCCTGCAACAAGGGTGGATTATTCTGTTTCCCACTTTTCCTCTGCCTGCCAAGCTTTGATTTCTACTTCTGGAGAACCTCACTTTGCAGTTGAGCGTCTTCTGTGGAGCAAATACTCCTTTTCCTTTTCCCTTCCCTTCTCTTCATCCTCTCCTTCCTTTCCTCTCCTCTCCTCTCCCCTCCATTCTCCTGTCTTCTCCTCTCCCCTCCCTCCATTCTCCTCTCCTCTTTTTGCCATTTGGCAAAGACGGGGCCACGCGGAGCACTGCAGAATGGTTCTCGGGGCCAGGGAGTGCGAAAATGCAATGCACAGAGGGTAAAAATTTTGTTTTGTTTTTTAAGAAAATATTGAATGTTTTAATCTTTAAAAACAGAAAGAGAAACACCACAAGTGTTTATTGAATGTTTTAATTTTTAAAAACAGAAAGAGAAACTCCACAAGAAAAAAGCAAAAAATATTTTTCTTGTTTTCCTCCAGTAAATTTAGGTGTGTCTTATAGTCCAGTGTGTCATATAGTCCAAAAAATACGGTTTCTCTCTTCCAAACAACACACAAGGAATTAAAATAATCTGAGTCATAAGGTGCATTAAGGAGGAAACATACTTCACCTTAATTGTTTTCTTTTTCTAGCATTTGAAGTCTTTGTTGATACCAGAACTGGAAGCCACCCAGGCAGTAAGAATGCAGATTCCTGGTAAGTGTCTCACAAGATACTAGGAATGCTGTAAGAAAAAAAATGGTAGCTGCAATTATAAAATGCCTTAGAGTGAATGTCTTGTCTTTCAATTCTTAAATATATGCAAGGTTGGTTTAAAGAACTTTTATTTTCTACAATACATCCATTTCTACTATCCTCTCTCCAAAGAACTCTATTTTCACCACGACTCACATAGATCTGTTCCAGACAAAGATTTGCAAGTATTATTATCCTCTCACCATACAGTACATAATTTATTTTTATCTCCAAACTAGCTGGATATCCATGCTTTGCTATGAAACCATGTGATCGGGCTGGCCAGCAGGCTGGATGAGTCACATGCTGGCCCTGTCCATATAAGGCAACTGGCAGTTAGAGCAGAGTTCCTTTCAGGTGGGGTGGGGGAGTAGAACGTCTAACTTCCTAGCATTGGCATATGTTAAAATAATACTGTTCCAGAAATACTGATGATCTGATGGTCATTTCAAAAAATCCTTTCTTAGCGAGCACCTAGAAGCCAAGAGGAACATACGTGCCAAATTTCAAGTTTGTAGGCTTTACGGTTCTGGAGATTTCGTGATGATGCGTGGGTGGTATTTCGCTTTATATATGCAGATTTCTCCATCCATCGTTTATGTAATTAAATAGTGCAGAAAAAAGACAAGAAGGAAACAATAGAAAGAAAGCAACACACTACAGTAAGAACAAAATTATATGTATCTTCCAATTCTTTTCAACTACATAGTTATTATGTGGAAATTGGTGGTTAGATAATGGAAATGGAATTTCTGCACTGCTACTTCTAGAAATGCAGTCCTGCAATGCTGGATAAATAAATTTATTGACCAAATTTCATGGCGGATTGACGTCTTGATGTTCCCTGTGAGTCACGTACAAACGTAGATTAATTATTGGGTGGACAATTACAATGCGGAATGCTCAGCCTTCATGAAAACTGTTGTGGGAATTTTATACACAAATCTATTTGTAATATAAATAAGCAAAGTAAGGGGCTCCAACAGTTTCCAGGAACAACATCACAGCTCTCTATCCAGAAGCGTGCAAGGAAGGGTTAAGATCCTACACAGAACTCTTAATTTCCCAGACTCTGGTAGAAGACTTAAAATTGAGGAAGACACAGATCATCCACCATGGGTGAGAAAGGAATTTTTATAATATGTTCCTGGGTTGTTTTTCTCTCCTGCCTGAATATAACAAGGAGCTCTAAGTCTCTTGTTTTGGATCTGGAATAAGGGGCAGAGTGATAACAGAAAAACACAGTTGGAAGGGACCTTGGAGCAGGGGTGGGATGCTACAGGTTTGCTTGGGTTCGGGAGAACCCATAGCTAATGTTATGGCCGGTTCGGAGAACCTCCAAATCCCATCCCTGGCTGGCCCTGCCCACCATGCCCTGTCCCTGCCACCCACCATGCCTTTTCCAGGAGTTTCCACGCAGCCCATTTTGGATGTGAGGTAAGTGCAGGGCCTGCACGAAGGCTCAGGGAGAGGGGGGGGAACAGGCCTCCTGGAACGCCTCTGGAGCCTGGGGGAGGCAGTTTTCATAGCAATAGCAATAGCAGTTAGACTTATATACCGCTTCATAGGGCTTTCAGCCCTCTCTAAGTGGTTTACAGAGTCAGCATATTGCCCCCAACAACAATCCGGGTCCTCATTTTACCCACCTCGGAAGGATGGAAGGCTGAGTCAACCCTGAGCTGGTGAGATTTGAACAGCCGAACTGCAGAACTGCAGTCAGCTGAAGTAGCCTGCAGTGCTGCATTTAACCACTGCGCCACCTTGGCTCCTTCATCCTCCCAGAGGCTCAAGGAAAGCCTCCAGAACCTGAGGAGGGCGCAAATGCCCCCCCCCCTGCTGTGGTGCAGGAGGCCTACTAGGCCACGCCCATCATAGCCATGCACACCCTGCAACCGGGCAGAGAATCCGTTGCTAAAAAAATTTAAGCCCATCCCTGCCTTGGAGGTCTTCTAATCCAGTCTCCTGGTCAAGCATGAAACCCTATACTATTTCAGACAAATGGTTGTTCAGTCTCTTGTTAAAAACCTCCAATTTTGGAGCATCCACAACTACTGAAGGCCACTGGTTGCGCCACTGGTTGATAGTTCTTACTGTCAGGAAATTTCTCCTTAGTTCTAGGTTGCGTCTCACTTTGTTCAGTTTCCATCCATTGCTTCATCTCTTGTTTTCTGGTGCTTTGAACAATAGGTTGACCCCCTTCTTGTTTGCGGCATCCCCTCAAATCATCAGCTTTGGAGCACCCACAACTTCTGGAGGCAAGTCCTTGATTCCCACAACTGGTTAATTGTTCTAAGAGATGGGTCCCTTGTTATTGAAACAAGCTCATCTGGTTTCAGGTTGCTTCCTTTTGATTTTGCCCAACTAAATTCTCTCAAACCATGTCATCCTATAGATCCTCTTTTTACAACTTCACTGGAGCCCTTTACCTCCCTGTCTCTTAGATGGCGGCCTCAAAGGGCACAACCTCTCTTCTACTGCTTCTATTCTTATTATTATGGTTCATTGTATAATATTGTATAATATTGATAAGAGCCGAGGTGGCGCAGTGGTTAGGGTGCAGTACTGCAGGCCACTTTAGCTGACTGTGATCTGCAGTTCAGCGGTTCAAATCTCACAGGCTCAAGGTCGACTCAGCCTTCCATCCTTCCGAAGTGGGTGAAATGAGGACCTGGATTGTGGGGGCAAGTTGCTGACTCAATTTGCTAAAAAATTTGTAAACCTCTTAGAGAGGGCTGAAAGCCCTATGAAGTGATATATACTGTATATACTCGAGTATAAGCCTAGTTTTTCAGCCCACTTTTTGGGCTGAAAAAAGCCACCTCGGCTTATACTCGAGTCAGTGAAAAATTTGCCCGAAATGGAGGAGAAAAAGGGGCGGGGCCATGCCGCTGGGTGACACTCGTGAATGGCCCAGTGCCCCTGTGAGTTTCCCCTCCCTCTGTGTCAGTTTGCTGCGCAGCGCGCACCGCACCATCCCCCCTCCTCACGTTCTAATGTAATGCAGGGCTGTCTTACGATTCCCCTTCCTCCCCCTCCTGCCGCTCTGCAACGATGTCCCACCTCCTCCTTGTTATGGCAAGCAGCCACATAGCGATGTCCCACCTCCTCTGGTACAGTGATCCAATGATAGGAATCACTGTGCCGTGTGTCATAGGAGGCGGGACATCGCTCCCGCGGCTGCACGGGACATCATCATCACAGCGGGACATCAGCATCATGAGGTGAGTGAAGTATTTCATTGAATACACCGCTAGTTTACTGTTTTTCTTTGAAATAAATATTCAAAAACATTATTGGTATCTATTTTTATTTTTGAAATTTACCGGTAGCTGCTGCATTTCCCACCCTAGGCTTATACTCGAGTCAATAACTTTTCCAGTTTTTTGTGGTAAAATTAGGTGCCTCGGCTTATATTCGGGTCGGCCTATACTCGAGTATATACGGTAAGTCTAATAAACAAACAAACAAACAAATAAAATAAATAAATAAATAAATAAATAAATAAATAAATAAATAAATAAATATCAGACAGACTGGGTTTGGGAAGGACTCCCTCCTATCAAGTCCTTCCCAAGGACCTGGGATAGATACATGTGAGTGTTTGGTGGTGTTAGAGGTATCGGTTGCAGGATGGAAGCTGGTGGGTTTTTTGTCAGTGCCGATGGTGTCCATGGGATGCTCCAGATGTTTTGGAATTCTACCCAAGGCGCCTATGAAAACTGGTACCTACTTTGCTTTCTTTGGCCACAGTCGTTCTACTTCTGTTTGCAGGTTCTTTGTATTTTGTGTTTTTTTTCTGGTGAGGCTGGTCTATCAGGGCAACCAGGACTATGCCAATATGGGATGGAGCATACTGCTTCCGCTTTTGCCTTTCAGCCCCAATCCAGGAGCATTTGCAAGTCATCGCTTTCCATGACAAACTGTTTTTGTGTTGAATTAATGTTTTACTGACAAAAGAAATAAAGGGTAAAGATTCCCCTTGCACATGTGTGCTAGTCGTTCCGGACTCTAGGGGGCGGTGCTCATCTTCATTTCGAAGCCGAAGAGTCAGTGCTGTCCGAAGTTGTCTCTGTGGTCATGTGGCTAACATGACTAAACACTGAAGGCGCATGGAACGCTGTTACCTTCCCACCAAAGGTGGTCCCTATTTTTCTACTTGCATTTTTACATGCTTTCGAACTGCTAGGTTGGCAGAAGCTGAGACAAGTAATGGGAGCTCACTCCGTTATGCGGGGCTAGGGATTTGAACCGCTGAACTGCCAGCCTTTCTGATTGACAAGCTCAACATCTTAGCCACTGAGCCACTGCGTCCCTCTGAAAGTGAGACTAGTATAGATCTATTTCAAGCTATTTATCTCTCATCAACTAGCCATACTCTCCTGGGATTCGAACCCTGGTGACTTTGTCTTTTGTTATCTTCTCTGGTTTGTTATTTGCCACCCATATTGGAATTTGAAGTGATTCCAAGAGGCTTATCCTGCAGGTGCCCACAAGCAGTGGTGAAATTCATTTTTTTTTACCAGTGGTTCTATGGACGTGGCTTGGTGGGCATGGCAGGGGAAGGATACAGCAAAATCTCCATTCCCACCCCACTCTGGGGCCAGCCAGAGATATTATATGCCAGTTCTCCGAACTACTCAAACTTTCCGCTACCAGTTCTCCAGAACCTCCTGAATTTCACCCCTGCCCATAAGACAAGCCAAAATGTTGATGTTACAGTTGTGTCTTCAACTTGACTCTCTTCCTCTATCGGTGCTTCTGTAATGGAACGTGTGAATGACCTTGGGGAGATGAGGGAAAGAGGTACAGGTGGTCCTTGACTTATGGCCACAATTGAGCTCAAAATTTCCTGTTGTTAAGTGAGACCTTTGTGAAGTGAGTTTTGCCCTGTTTTACGGCCTTTCTTGCCGCCGTTGTTCAGTGAATTGCTGCAACTGGTAAGTTGCTAAACCCGGTTTTCAAGTGAATCTGGCTTCCCCGTGGAATTTGCTTGTCAAAAGGTTGCAAAAGCAGATCACATGACCCCAGGATGCTGTAACCGTCATAAATGTTACCAACAGTCTGAATTTTGATCACATGACTATGGAGGTGATGCAATGGCCATACATGTTAATACATGTATGTACTACATACATGTTTTGATCGTGTAATCCTAGAGATTCTGCAAGGGTCATGTGTGATTAAACAGTCATTTTTTTCAGTGTCGCTGTACCTTTCAGCAGTCAGTAAATGAATGGCTGTAAATTGAGGATTATCTGTAATCTACAATAACTTGGTAGTATGTTTGAAAAGCAAAATAAGAGCGTTCTTCTCACTGAATATCCCTATATCTTGAAATTCTCACAACCCGAGTAAAATTATAGTTCTTATTTTGGCTGCCTTTGTTTTGATATATTTTTTTTTAAAAAGATCTTCAAATTGATCTTTACAAAATGTCCACCTCATTATTTTGGCAACAGGACGGATTCTTTTCTCTTTGGATTTCTTGTGCTCCTCCGTTGTAATCCTTTATAATCCCATTATTTTCTTGTCTTGCTCAACTCAGTTTCTCAGCCAGATAGGGCCACTCTGATCCAGCTGCCTGCTGAAATATTTCAAATCAGAGTTTAGTCATTTTATTTAGTCAGCTCTTTTCTTAGGGCAAAGGCAAGATGTAAATTTAATCATTGGTGCCTGATTTGTTGACAGTAAGCACGTCCACTTTCTTGGGGCTTTAAAAATGTTGAAAGGGGAGTATTCGAGTCTGCAAGCCTCAAGAGAAATGTTTTTAAAAGGGATGGATTAAACTTGGAAGCAGAAATGAAGTTGATCAGTATTTATGAATTCTTCTGTTCTTGAAAATATTGAAAACAATTGTTTCTGAGCCAGAACTGCATATAATCAGGGTGACCTCATTTGTTCTGTCAGAGATCTCCACATACCAAGAGTGATGTGAGGTGAGATATGACGCTCTTCATCTTTAAGGTCAGATAATTTCATCCACCAATGTTTTGCATCCTTCTTTTGCAAAGCTCGGAATCTCGAAAGAAGATCTGTAGTTTGATCTTATAAATTATTAGCGTAGATTTCCTAATATGTTGCTTGATGAGCTAATACAGTGATGGCCAACTTTTTTGTAAAGGTGTGCCAAAATTGGGTGTGCATGCATGATCACGCACATGCCCACACCCACAATGCAATGCGCCCCGCCCACCAGCGCATGTGTGTGCAACCCTCTGTGCATGCGCACGACCCTCTCCGCGCAGTAGGGGGGAATTTCTGAACTTCCGGTTGGTCCTTTGGGCCTGTGTTTCACCCTCCCGAGGCTCCTGAAGCTTTCCTGAAGTCTGGGGAGGGGGAAAACAGCCTCCCCCGGCCCTCCAGAAGGATAAAAATTAGCTGACCGGCACACGCAATAATGAAATAGTTTCATTAGTGAAATCAGCAAAATGAACCAGTGAAAGCATATGCTTCCAGGTTTACAAGGATTCAGTGATGCCAGTTGTGTTTCACTGCATATGAATGCATATGCATATTGTGTTAAATTTTGCAACCTCGTAATCTCGGTTAGAAAGAACTAAGCTCCTGGACCTTGGGGGGAGGGGGAGGAAGAGTGTGGGCCAGGTTTTAGAATAATTGGGAAAGGGAGAAGGTTGGCTCATCAAAATGTTGGTTGTATTGTGGTCGTAAGCCAAGAACTAACTGTATAGGTTTTTTCAGCTCCATGTCTCAAAGTCATTTAAAAAGTTTTCTCGGGCAACAATGTAGAAGAAATTTGTCATTGACATTTATGTTTGACTCTGTGGACTCATTTTAGACTTCGTAAAACAGGAGTGTCAAACTCAATTTCATTGAGGGCCACATCAGGGTTGTGTTTGACCTCAAGGGGAGAGTGGGCATGGTCAGGGTGGGCGTGGCCAGCTCAACATCACTCATGTCAGGGGCGCCTGTGGCAGCCCAAGCGCTCTGCCAGAGAAAACGGGCTCCCGAGCTCCATTTTCGACTGCAACGGTCTCCTGCAACCCTCTGACAGTAAAAACAGAGCACGAGGGGGTTCCACACTCCGTTTTTGCTGGCAGAGGCACCGTGGGCCAGTCCTTCTCTGTTTCCAGGGAGGCTCCGTTGGCCGGATCTAAGCACCTACAGGCCGAATCATGCCGCCAGGTCTTGAGTTTGATACCCCTGTCATAAAGGGATCCACTGGCCTCCCATCCAACAGCTAACCCCCATCTGACTCTGCTTAACTTCCCAAGCAAAAGTTCCCCAGATGCTCTTAACTGCTAAGGTTAAAGTAGTTTAGAATGGGACAATGTCATAATTCTAAACATTGGATGACATCATAATTCTAAACCTTCTGCCGTAGCTTAATGTTTTTTTGCTGGAATCTTTTCAGACAAGTAGGTTTGCAATGGCCTGGCTTTTACAAGCCTACATGAGAACAATGAACAAAGGGCCAAGGAAGATAAGTGTTGTGAACAATGTCATTTCCCAGTTTTTCTCTTGCTGCGTTTGCCAAAACAGACCATCCCCAAAGGTTAAAATCCTTTTGTTCAGGAGCTGTGTTTTTAAGTTCAGCTGTCCAGCTGGTGAGTATTTGAATAGCAAGAGTTTTGTTCACCTGAACACATTAGTAACGATAACAGGATAACAGAGTTGGCAGGGATATTGGGGGTCTTCTAGTCCAACCCCTACTCAAGCAGGATATCCTACACCCTTTCAGACAAATGGTTGTCCAATATCTTCTTAAAATCCTCCCGTGAGGGAACACCCCCCAATTTCTGGAGACAAGCCTGTAAGATTTGAATGAATTTGAATGAAACTCTGAACACGAGGCTATTGACAATCAGTTTTATTTTTCCGCAGAAAGCAAAACTGGGTGACCTTTAATCTACCACCTTAAACAGAGCAGGCAGAGAGAGAAAAGCAGCTGTGTAGAGTTTGCAAATCCGCCCCCCCCCCCAAAAAAAACCTCCTTATAGTTTACACAGCTTGCATTGATCTGTTAGAAACATTGTTTTGTATCGTGCAAACCTCGTGATTTTTCTCAGCGCTCTGAAAACAATGGACCTTAGAAAGGGAAAGAAATACATTTTCTGGCATGTAACTCTACCATTATTATCTCTCATTAGGTTGCTCAGAATAGACATTTTAAGTTACAGCAAACAGAACCCACATTTTGCATTTCAAGGTCTATTTATTTTTATTTATTTATTTAGTTTGTCAAACATGTACAAGATGACAGGTATAAGTATAAACATGGACATGAGCATATGGAATGAGTATAAATAAATGGGGACAGTAGGACAGGGACGGTAGGCACGCCCCCTTTACTGACCTCTTAGGAATGGGGTGAGCTCCACAGTAGACAGTTTGAAGGTTGAAACTATGGGGGTTTGAGGATGTAACAACAGAGTCAGGTAGAGCATTCCAGGCATTGACCACTCTGTTGCTGAAGTCGTATTTTCTGCAATTGAGTTTG
The DNA here is from genome assembly GCF_009769535.1 of Thamnophis elegans. Taxonomy (NCBI): domain Eukaryota; kingdom Metazoa; phylum Chordata; class Lepidosauria; order Squamata; family Natricidae; genus Thamnophis; species Thamnophis elegans. The sequence continues at coordinate 124,192,473 of NC_045558.1, read as the reverse complement.
GAGCGGTTTATCTTATGTTTGTATCTATTGTTTGCCCAAGTATTATTGAGGTTGAAGCTGAAGTAGTCGTTGACTACTGTAGGACATTGTAGCAGACAATTTTGTGTACTATGCTTAGGTCAGCCCGTAGGCGGTGTAGTTCAAAGTTGTCCAAGCCCAAAATTTCAAGCCTGGTGGCTTAAGGTATTCTATTGCGAGCAGAGGAGTGGAGAACTCTTCTTGTGAAATACCCCTGGACTACTTTAGCTAGGCTAAGCTTGGCAATTTGCCTAGAGCCTTTATCTCTGCAGTTGGCACATTAGGTTACAATGGAGCTCAGGTCAGCAGGGAATCAAAGGTCAAGTTAGGCACCCTCTGTGTATGCTCTAATCCTTCATGGACCCTTTCAAGCTGTTCCACTGATTAATTGTTCTGACTGTCAGGAAATTTCTCCTTAGGCTACCTATACAGCCCGCATGCAGACTAAGCTGTCTTCAGTTCTCATTTTAGAGTTGAAGGGGACAAACCAAATAAGTGCTACTGAAGTTCTCCTTAGCTGGGTTATTCCTCGTCTGAGCAACCTTGAGATGGAGAAGTCCTGTTTTCTATCTTAGAATCAGACGATTTCCCAACCTGTTTAGAGGAAGAGAAGAGGAAAGCCAAGCTAATGCGGGTCCAGGTTTCAAAAAGGCTTGATGCATTTTTCAAAAGAAAAAAAATTAGTCTAATACCATTTGCAGTTCCTCAGCATTTTCTTCCACGTTCCTGGTTAGAGACACGTTACAATAGTTTGCTTTGCAAAATTGCCAACTCATGCGCTGTGAACTACGGAGCATGCAAAAATAAACAAAGTACAGTAAAATAAAATAGTTCTCAGTGTGCGCAAATTTCTCCTTAGTTCTAGGTTGAATCTCTCTTTGATAGGTTCCCACCCATTACTCGGGTGCTTTGCGGAATAAATTGACCCTTTCATCTCTGATAATGGAAGATGCCAATATTTCTTTTTTATTCATTTTATTCACATTAAAATCATCCCTAGTCTTTCTTCGTTAGACTAGACATATGCAGCTCCAGCAACCGTTCTTCATATGTTTTATTAGTTTCCAATCACGTAATCATTTTGCTGGTTTTCTCGGCACGCTTTCTAAAGCCACAGCATCTTTTTTGCATTAAGCTGACTAATCTTTCATACGTACACAAACAGACACTTTTTGTTATCCTCTTCTGCACCATGGTGATTTTTAGAAAACATTTCCAGTTTAGTTTCTAATTTCGTTCTCTCCTTTCGTGAGTTTCCTATTTTTGAAATGGTGGGTAGTATTTGATCTTGCTGTGTGCTTGTTTGTTTTGTGACTGCGCTAAAAGAGACTTCTTTATATTCTCGGCTTTCCTGGCTCGGCATTTCTCAGAACTCAGTGTAAGCTGAAACTGCCGGGAAAAGCTTATTCATTTTGGGAACTGGCACCACCACTATGTGGCATGCTCCAAATATCTTGATATCCAATATTTAACACTCTATTTCTTAAAAAGACTTGCAATTTTTTAAAAAAAGCCAAATCAAATTGTAGGAAGTTAGCATCCACCTCTCTCCTAGAAAATGAAATATTTTAAGAAATATTAAAGGGCAGGATATTTCCCCCTAAAAGGGAGGAAGAAATTCATTCCCTTATCTTTGTCAATGGACCATTAAGGCCTGGGCCAGAGGAACATATTTTTAGGCAGAAACAGACTCACTCTTAATAGCCGCCACCTTTGTCAATGGGTCATTAAGGCCTGAGCCAGTCTATTCTACATAACGAAGATCTACAGGCAGAGCCATAATAGGAATCCCAAAGTCCTTTCATTACATCACCACCCAGCAATTCTCAACCAAACTTGGATTCAAAGCACAGCCTACAGAGTTGCCTGTCAGGCCAGGCATTTAGATTTGGGATTCCACAGTTTATGCCAACATGTCTGTCTTATTAAATTGGAACTTTAAGGATAGCTCTGCCTTGGACTCTGATTTAATTCTGCATGATATTTGGAATGCTGACATTGCACCTGCATGGCCCCATGGGAGTATGACAACCAATCAGAGTGCATTTCTTGCACAGGAGTAGGATCCCCCGGGGTGGGGCCCAACAGAGGGCATAAAACCCAGGGACTCTCAGCGAGCAAGTCCTCCTCCTCCTCCTCCTCCTCCTCCTCCTCCTCCTCCTCCTCCTCCTCCTCCTCCTCTTCTTCTTCTTCTTCTTCTTCTTCTTCTTCTTCTTCTTCTTCTTCTTCTTCTTCAACATCTTCAAGGCATGTGATCACCTTTTTCCCCAGGACTCCACCATTAAAACCATCTTTCCAATTGGCCCCCATGTTTCCAGTGTCTTTTCCCCCACTTGGAACTGAACTCAGAAGGATATTTCTTCCAACAAAATAAACTACTGCTCAGAGGGAGAAAACAAACATCTTTGATCAGTATTCAAGTAAAAGCTAAAAGATGAAAAAGCATAAATCAAAATAAGGTTGTTTCTTCCTGAATTGAGCCAAGACAGTTTATTTTCATTCCAAATATTTATCCAACGGCGTTGTTGGCAAGTCTCTATCCATTAAACTTGGATCTAGGGATAGCCGATAATTAATTTAGAATGGGCACTAAACAGGCATATTATTATTATTATTATTATTATTATTATTATTATTATTATTATTATGTTAATCTTTGGTGAGATACGCAGCCTTTGGGGCTGGTTGGTAGCTCAACAGCTCGAGTCCTAACCAAGGACCTAGGAACTGTTAAGGTAACGTCGGAAGATATAAGCTGTCCCAAGTAGGGTGGTTTTGTAGAATCAGAATGTTCAAGGCTGATAAATTTAAAATTTCCAAATAGCGAGGTAGCCCTTTAGGTATTGCTCCAAGGGCTCCAATTACAATCGGGACAACACACAATTTTCCCCCCCACAGTCGCTCAACTTCAATTTGCAAATCCTAGTACTTTGTGATTTTTTCTTGCTGCTTATCTTCAATTCGTGCATCTCCAGGTATTGCAATGTCAATGAACCATACTTTTTTCTTTTCACCTATTGTTATGTCAGGTGTGTTGTGGGCCAAGTGCCTGTCAGTCTGGATTCTGAAGTCCCAGAAGATCTTGACTTTCTCATTCTCTAAAACCTTCTCAACCTGATGGTCCCAGTGGTTTTTGCTGTAGTCAAATCCAAACTTTTGGCACAATTTCCAGTGAATGATCTTAGCAATGCAGTCATGGCATTGTAGGTAGTCAGTTTGTGAAATTTTGCTGCACCCACTGATCAAGTGGTCGACTGTCTTGTCTTTCTCATTACAAAGGCAACATTTGCTATTGGTGGTAACGTTGAATTTTTGCTTCATGCAGTTTGTGGCTAAGGCTTGTTCTTGAGCTGCCAAAATAAAGCCTTCTGTTTCTTTTTTCAGTGCTCCTGATCTTAACCAGTTCCAAGTTAGCTTTTGGTCAGCTTTGCCTTCAATACTTTTCAAGTTTTTCCAATTTTCAGCTCGCTTCTCAATTACTTTTTTCTTATAGTCAGCTTTTGACTTAGTTGTCTTTAAAAGGCCTCCTTTATTTGCTTCCTTAATCATTGGTTCTTCACTTTTCTGGATGTAATCATTCAAGCTGTGGTGTTGTTGTTGTTGTTGTTGTTGTTGTTGTTAAACCAGAACTTCAGTCATCCAAAATTCTGTGTAATGGAATGAAGTCCTGTTACTTGTCCCAGCCTCTGCCAACCTAGCAGTTCAAAAGTGTGTCAAAATGCAAGTAGAAAAATAGGCACCACCTTTGGTGGGAAAGTAACAGCGTTCTATGCACCTTCAGCATTTAAGTCATGCCAGCCACATGACCACGGAGACATTGAGAATGATTAGCACATATGTGCGAGGGGAACCTTTACCTTTGCTTTACTGGATTTGATTGAGGCTACTTCTTAGTGTGCAGCAGGGTAATTTGAATTCAATTTTCAGAAGTCTAAGCAGGATGGACCAAGGTGAATTTACTCTGCTCAAGTCCTCAGTGTGATGTAGACTTTGGCATGTTTTTCAGCTCTTTGGAGCTTTGAAAAAGGAGGAGTTATAATGATAGTTAATGGCTGCTCTCTGTAAATCGAGGCGAAAAAGAATGTAGGCCGGAGAGTTTTGGTTTCTGTGATTTACAGATCTGTCTCTACAACAAATGATCCAATTGGCCAGACAGATTTGTTTATTCGTCCTACTCAGGTATCTGTTTCCGAAATCTGTTTCACCTCCTTATGCATTTGGGTGTGGATGCAAAGTAGAGGTGGGTTCCTACCAGTTCGGACCTATTCGGTAGAACCGGTTCATCAAATCTACCGAACCGGTTAGAAGAGGTTCCACTAGTGGACCCGGAAAGCAGGCCACACCTACAGAAGAGGTTCCATAATTTTTTGAAATCCTTGGATATAATTATTCTACAGTATCATGCTCATATTTATAAAACTCAGTGCCTCTGTGAAAGGTAAGGATGACTACTGTGTTTGTGGTGCAATCAGAACATTCCGTGTGTTGAAGTTGCTTTAATGCAAACCAAAGATGCCTTTTAAAAAACAAGTTTACATCATATTCTGATGCATGCCAGTGCTGTGTGTGAGGTAATTTAAGGTGGTTCTGACAAGTGTTGTCGGCATATCTTCATATCCGGGCACATGGCCGGCAAGCCACTCGCACAAAGGAGACCACACCCACAGAGTAGGTTCGTACAATTTTTGAAACCCACCACTTATGCAAAGCCACCTAGAACATAAAGCAAGGCTCCATCAGAAATCGATTTAAAGTCACTTGCATCATTTGCCAAAACTCGAGCAGCATCTTGGAAGGTACTTTAATTTGCTGTGATCATTATCCTATCACAAGAAGATAGACATGGTAATCAGAGTTGGAAGGGACCTTGTAGGTCATCTAGTCTAACCATCCTGCCCACGCAGAAGCCCCTACACCTTTTCTGACCAATGGCAGTCCAGTATCTTCTTGAAAGCCTCTAGTGATGAAGCTCCCACAATGTCTGAAGGCAACTTCTGTTTCATTGGTTGGTTTTTTTCTCACTGTCAGAAAATTTCTCCTTATTTCTAGGTTGAATCTCTCCTTGGTGGTCAGTTTCCATCCATTATTCCTTGTCTGTCCTTTAGGTGCCTTGGAAAATAGCTTGACCCCCTCCTCTCTGTGGCAGCCCCTCGAATATTGGAGCACTGCTACCATGTCTCCCCTGGTCCTTCTCTTCACTAAACTAGCCATGCCCAATAATCTAACCTCATTTCTTCCAGAGCATGAAAAATAAAGTTTCTGAATTGTGCTCAGATATGCTGTTCTGCACACACACACTCTCTCTCACACACACACACTCACACACACCAGTGGTTAGGTGGGTTTATTAATTGGCCCAGAATTTCCCTTCACCAAAGCCCCAGAAATGAGCCAAAAGCAGACCAATGCTAGTCCATACAGCAATGGCCAATGAGCCCACGAGGAAAAATTAAATCCACAAGAAGGTTTAAGAGGCACAGTCGAAGTCAAGGCACGGTGTAAATCCAAAGCAAGGCAGTATCATGACCAGAAAACACACAGCTAGGAAACAGATGCATTGTTCCCAGCATCGCCTTTATCTGTCGGCTGTGCTAAATAGCCGGGGCGGGGTGGGGGCAAGGGGGGCAAGGCTGCCTCCTCGTGAGTAATCAGGCTGACATACTTTAGAATAGAATAGAGCTGGAAGGGGACGCAGTGACTCAGTGGCTAAGACTCTGAACTTGTGGATCAGAATGGTTGGCAGTTTTGCAGTCCGAATCCCTAGCGCCGCATAACCGAGTGAGCTGATTAACTCTCATGGAACAATGAGGGTGTTACCACAGGTTACTCAATGAATCAGGTTGCTCAATTAATCAAGTTGTATTGCTGCCCCCTCCTTGTTGACATAATGCCCCATTGTTTTGCAGCGTAGCGTGCAGAAAAATGCAAGGTGCAAAATGCAGACCTTTTTCCTCTACTTGAGAGACCGCCTGCTGCCAATTACCTCCTCTAGACCGATTAGATCCCACAGATTAGGCCTCCTCCGAATTCCATCCGCCGGCCAGTGTCGACTGGCGACTATTCGGAGGAGAGCCTTCTCTGTGGCCGCTCCGACCCTCTGGAACGAACTCCCCGTGGAGATTCGAACCCTCACCACCCCCCAGGCCTTCCGCAAAGCCCTTAAAACCTGGCTATTCCGACAGGCCTGGGGCTAAAAAGCTTCTACCCCCTTCTCGAATGGTATGACTCTTGTGTGTTTTAAATTATGTATTGCTGCGCGTTGTTTTAATTTTTGTCTGTATCCCCCTCCCTTAGTTGAGTTGTGAGCCGCCCTGAGTCCCCTTCGGGGAAAAGGGCGGCATATAAATAAAATTCAACATAAACATTCAACATTCTAAGCTTTGTTGTTAAATGCCTGTCAATGCCCAGAAGTTTCATTTTCCATCTCTCACCTCTCTGTTTGAATTATGTTTTGAAACGTTGGTTCTGTTATTAGCTGGGTAACTTTCCCCGCAACTTAGAAGAATGCTGTAGTGCAGTTTCCATCAATCCCTTGTCAGTACATTTCTTTTTTTCTAACCCTAACGAAAACAAAGGGCTCAGTGGCTAAGACGCTGAGCTTGTTGATCAGAAGTGTCGGCGGTTCAAATCCCTAGTGCCGTGTAGTGGAGTGAGTTCCCATTATTTGTCTCAGCTTCTGCCACCCTAGCAGTTCGAAAGCAAGTAAAAATGCAAGTAGAAAAATAGGAACCACTTTTGGTGGGAAGATAACACTGTTCTGTGTCCTTTTGGCGTTTAGTCATGCCGGCCACATGATCATGGAGACATCTTTGCACAGCGCTGGCTCTTCGGCTTTGAAATGGAGATGAGCACCGCCCCCTAGAGTTGGGAATGACTAGCACATATGTGGCGAGGGGAACCTTTACCTTTTTAACAAAAACAAAAGGGTGGTCTATGGATGGCTTTTAAGCCCAACTGAGAGCTTTGCATTCTTTTTTCAAAAATTGAAAGTATCTTAGCCATTTCACATGCTTTGTGAGTTTGAAACCATGGTTTCTACAAAATAAATAAACATGTATTCCCTTTTCATTGTGATTACAGATGATCCTCGATTTAAAACCATTTGTTTAGCGACTGTTTGAAGTTACAATGGCACTGAAAAAAGTGACCTATAATCGGTCCTTGTACTTAAGACTGTCACAGAATCTCACGATCCAGTAATCAGAATTGAGGGCATACATTTTCAATGTTTGCAACATCCTGGGATCATGTGACCTTCCTAGCCAGCTTCCAACAAGCAGTGTCAATGGGGAAAACTGAATTTGCCTAACAGCTGCGTGATTTACTTAACGTCATAAAATCAGGTGTGACTCACTTAACAAACACGGGTCCAATTCTGGTCATAAACCGAGGATTACCCATACCTGCTCACTTTTTAGTGCTGGGAAGCAGTGGCTAAATAATTCCAGCTCAGATGGAAACGTTTTTGATCAAAGGAGAAATAATTATCATTTTAGATGAAGCTATAAGCAATGTCCTAGTATTTTAGAATATTTTCAGTATTTTGTCTTTTTTTTTTTTTTTTTTTTTGGCTTTGATTTTGAGTGTTTATTCTAATTCACATTGTATCTTTTTGGTATGGGGTCAAATTTTGGGATGATCCTAAATAGACGCCGGATGGCAAGGTCTCTTTTTCGGTGTGACTGCGAGAAGCCTCCCAGCGGCCACCTCTTTGCCAGCCGCTTCCCGCCAGCAGCGACTGTTTGGAAGCTGCCGAAAGCTACCGGAGGTCGCTGAAAAAACTGCTGCCGTTGCCACCCTGTTCTTCGCATCGGCCATGCACAGGCATCCCATTGCCTGCTGTGGCAGAGGGACCTGGCCGGGCAACTCCAAGCAGAGCATTGCAGCAGGCAATGGGATGCGCACGTGAGCTGGCATGAAGAACAGGGCAGCAATGGCAGTGGCTTTTTCTGGTACCTCTGGTAGTTTTCAGTAGCCTCCAGCCATCTGCTGGGAAGCAGCTGGCAAAGAGGTGGCGGTAGGGAGGCTTCTTGGAGTCATACTGAAAAAGAAAGCTTGCCTTCCAAAGTCCGGATCAGCCACTGTGGGAGGAAGGTAAGCCGAAGAAAGATCCAGTCATGGGAGAGGAAGCCGGGTTAGGTTGGGGCCTCTGAAGGAGGGGAAACAGGGCAACTGGTGAAGAGAGAGCAGGCGGCAAGCGGGTGACCACAGGGGCAAGGCCGGAGCCAGGGAATGGTGCATTCCCTGATGTGGCTGAGGCGGGCGGTGGCTCTGGGGAATGGCACGTCCCTGGGGCCCCGGGTGAATGGGTGGCATGCTTACTTACATTTGGTAGCTGAGCTGAGCGGGCGAGGCTTGGGGGCAACTGGCGAGGCGAATAGCTGGGCCACCTGGTGAAGTAAAGGCAACATATATAGGGCTGGGATGGATGGGGTGAGCGTTGAGCAGGCGGACAGGGTGAGCGAGTGGTAACCAGGTAGGCAGAGCAAGCGAGCGGTGACCAGGCAGCCAGGCGGGGGTGGTAGGCAAAGTCAACTTTGTCGCTACCAATTTGGCGAACCAGGCCAAATTTCCCCTAACGGTTCGCCTGAACTGGTGTGAACCGGCTGAATACCACCTCTGGGCCACTTGGAGGTTTATTTTTGTCCTCAGGGTCAGCTGAGTAGTGCAAATGGGTGTGGAGCCTTCTAGGAACTGCTGAAAAGATTGTGTTGTAGACTGGAAATAGATGATATCATATCCCTCCCCCTCTGGGGAGAGAGGGCTGTTCAGTTTTGATATAAATGGCCTCTTTCACCTTTTTTTCAAACCAATTATCCTTTCTGTGGAAAATGTGGACATTCTTCAAAAGAATGGCCTTTGTCTTTTAAATGCAAATGGACTACTAGTGAATCTAGTCCTGATGGGTTTGTTCCATTGTGCCATTTGTTGATGAAGTGGTTGTTTTGTTTCCCCAATGTACAGATCTGCACATGGCCTATTTCATTGTACTGCTTATATGTAAACTGAGCAAATGATTATGTACTAGGACTGCAGAATCCCTCTCACGTGTTACTACTATTGAGTCAACTACCACCTATTCTATACCTGTGCATTTGGTTTTCCTTGCCTAAGTGTAAAACTTTACTTTTCTCCATGTTGAATTTCACTTTGTTAGATGTTAGGTATTAAACACAGAAATGATTTTTATATTAATATAATCAATCATATCACTTTGAAAGAATAATTGAAACCAAATCACTGTTCACTAATGAGCAAAAGCAATTGGTATGACAGGATTCATTAATCAAGATGAAAAATTGCTAGGAATTTTTGGGGGAAAAAAATCTATCCTTATTTGTCACCATTGTGACAAGGTCTTGTATTTCAAAATCTCTTATAAACAAAAACTCAAACTTAAGATGTGGCACACCCATTTCTTCTGGTCAATTGTGCATCAACATAAATGAATAAAAAAAGTGATGACAGAAGTTTGAATGGAAAGTGAAAATCTCTTTCTTTTTCTTTTCTGATATTTACTGGTCCCAAAAGAGGTGAGGAATTAGCCAGAAAAGAAACAGCTGCTTTTGCCAAAAAAAAAAAGAAAGGAAAAAAAGTGAGGGCTTTTCCATCATCTGAATAGAGAACATTTCCCACTTCCTTCCTTTAAAAAAAACAAACTCATTCTTCTAAGCTGAACAGGAATATATATGTGTGTGTGTGTGTGTGTGTGTGTGTGTGTGTACATTAGTCCTCGATTTACGACCACAATGGAGTAAGGCAGTTGTGAAATGCTGTGTGCCTTATTTTATGATCTGTCTTGCCTCCATTGTTAAGCGAATCATTGCAGTTGTTAAGTGAATCATGCGGTCATTAAGCAAATCTCGTTTCCCCCAATGACTTTGTCGGAAGCCAGCTGGGAAATGGTGATCACATGACTCCGGGATGCTGCAACCATCATGAATACATACCCGTTGCCAAGCACCCAAATTTTGATCACATGATTGGGAGGATGCTGCAATGCTCGTAAATGTGAAAACTGGTCGTGTCACCTTTTTTCAATACTATTGTATCTTTGAACAGTCATTAAACAAGTGGATGTAAGACAAGGACCATCCCAGCGGTGGGTTCCTACCGGCTCGGATTGGTTTGACTGAACCAGTAGTGGTTTGGTGGCTTGGGTTGCTAGAACCTGCCATACCCCTGTACCAGTTCTCCCGGCGGCACCGTAGGCTACACCATCTTGTTTTTTTGCTTCTGTGCCTGCACAGAGCAATTTTTATTGCACTGCTCATATGCACAGTGAACCGGCTTTAGCGACTGCCAAAACCCACCCGTGGGGGCCCCTTTGTGCCATATTCCGTAAAGTAGTTTTCATGGCTTCCCCTTCTGCTCAAAATCGTCTTATGGGAAGGGATCTAAAAAGTGAGGATCTTACTGGACTGGGCAACCCTTGAAGAGTATTCGGCGACTTCAGCTTGTCCAGAATGCAGCCGCGCAAGCGATCGTGGGTGCACCTCGGTTCACCCACGTAACACCTATCCTCCGCGAGCTGCACTGGCTGCCTATTGGTCTCCGGATATGCTTCAAGGTGCTAGTCGTCACTTATAAAGCCCTTCATGGTATTGGACCTGGGTACTTGAGAGACCGCCTGCTGCCAATTACCTCCACCAGACCGATTAAATCGCACAGACTAGGCCTCCTCCGAATTCCATCTGCCGGCCAGTGTCGACTGGCGACTTACCTGGAGGAGAGCCTTCTCTGTTGCTGCTCCGACCCTCTGGAACGAACTCCCCGTGGAGATTCGCACCCTCACCACCCTCCAGGCCTTCCGCATAGCCCTTAAAACCTGGCTGTTCCGACAGGCCTGGGGCTAAAGAATCATTGCCCCTATCTTGAATGGTATGATTGTTGCGCTTTTAAATTATGTATTGTTTTGTGTTGTTGTCAACGGTCTGTATCTCCCTTCCTTTGCTTGAGTTGTGAGCCGCCCTGAGTCCCTTCAGGGAAAAGGGCGGCATACAAATGAAATAAAACTCTAAACTCTAAACTCTAAACAACCATAATAAATTTAATAAATGATGAGGAAAATATTAGAATGTGCAGCAATGAACAGTTTAACACTGGCGATTAAAGAGAAAGAACAAACAGATTGTTACATTACATGGGAATCATTTTATTGATGGCTAGAGAATAAATATAAGAATTAGAAGTAAAAATAGTTGGGTAAAATATAGAAAATGTATCAATAGAGTTAATATGATTAATACAGTTAAATAAATCAAGAAGGGGATTGTTATAGTATTAGACATTTAAGGTATTGGTAATAAGCTGGGAATAGATTAAATAATGAATATGATTATAAATTTTAATTGCTGTTGCACAAAGTATTTGTACTCGGAATGGCACACTGTTTAATGGAAGATGGATTGTATATATTAAAATAAAACAAAAACTTTAGAAAAAATAAATTTAAGAAATCACCACAAGGAAGAGGAGGGAAAGATGGCAGTCCCAACCATGTGATCAGACAGCAATACTTAGACTTATATAGCGCTTCACAGTGCTTTTACAGTCCTCTCTAAGTGGTTTACAGAGTCATCCCATTGCCCCCAGCAATCAGGGTCCTCACTTTATTGACCTCGGAAGGTTGGAAGGCTGAGTCAACCTTGAGCCGGTCAGAATCAAACTGCTGAACTGATGGCAGTCAGCAGAAGCAGCCTGCAATACTGCATTCTAACCACTGCACCACCACGGCTCTTATGGTTGTGACAGCCATCTTGCCTTTTTTGACATGTGGATCCCATGCTATTTGCCTTCTTTATGTATGAGATACTGGTGTACTTGTGAAGATTTGAGGCAATTTGTTTTGCAACTGAATAATTGAAATCTTTTTTTTAACCATTTCTTTTTTATTTTTTATTTTCAAAACAAACATGACACATAAAATCTTTTTTCTTTACATACTGTAGAAAGTGTTTCAGTTGGTTACAAAAGGTTTTCGTGCATCTCTTCCACCGTCATCAAGTATAGATCATATTAACTCTAATATCTTATCTCAAATGTTTATACATGTTACCATAATCATACCTCCAGTTTTTTTTGACTATCATTGTTTAGACGTGCTTCATCATAAAATATACCAAAATTTAATACATAACCACATACTGGCATTTCATTTACTATTTCTAAAATCCTCCAATAATACTGTGTCCTTATGTCCTATTCTAGCTAAACATCCATAATATTTAGTAACAAAATTTTCCAATTCTCCTTTTCAAAGCACTGTTTACAATTTACATGATTGACATCTTCTTTAAGATCAGTGTATTGGGTATTTTGGCTGGAGTGGGGTGTAAGAGCTGGTGGGATACAGTGGTTCCTTGTGAGATGCTTTATTTCTGCCTGACCATGGTAGAAATGGGTGTTGAATTATATCTGGGACATATTATTAAGGTCTTAGTGTAAAACGAAGGAGACTATTGGCTCTAGAACAGAGGTCTCCAAATTCAGCAACTTTAAGACTGGATTTCAACTCCCATTTGCTCCTTGAAAAAAAGGCAGTATTTACATTTGGCACATGAAAACTCAATCCTTTCTACTCTCATGCTTGTTAAAAAAATAACTGGTCCCATAGGTAGTTCTTGAACATCCTCAATCTAATGTAGAGTTTTCCCTCTCTTTGGATGTTAAACAGAGAATACTTTGCACAAACCATGGCATGGAGTAGGGTTTCTCAACCGTGGCAACCTGAAAAAAGTGTGAACTTCAACTCCCAGAATTCCCCAGCCAGTATTTGCATTTGCTGGCTGGGGAATTCTGGGAGTTGAAGTCACGTACGTATATGCTGGGTGGGGAATTCTGAAAGATGGCTGGGAAATTCTAGGAGTTGAAGTAACATATATGGTGGCAGAGGAATTTTGGAGATGGCCGGGGAATACTGGAAGTTGAAGTCACACATATGCTGGCTGGGGAATTCTGGGAGATGGCTGGGGAATTCTGGGAGTTGAAGTCTACATTAAAAGTTACCAAGGTTGAGGAACCCTGAGACAGAGCCTTAAAATCCATAATCTGAGGGCAAAGACAAGCCAAAGAGCAAATAAACCTGATGATTTAATGTATGATGGAATGATTAGATTGTTGGATTAGAATCGGGTGGGATTGAAAATTTTTAGCAAACTGTCCTCTGCCTGTTTGCTGGGTGGGCATGGCCATGAGGGCCTCTGGCACCACAGCAGGGGGGAGGGTTGCCCTCCCCAGGGTCCAGAGGATTTTCTTGAGCCTCCGGGAAGAGGAAAATGGCCTCCCACAGCCTCCGGAGGCCAGAAACAAGCCTATTTCCGAACTTCCGGAATTTCCTAGAGGCCTATTTCTTGCCCTCCCCAAGCTTCGGAGGCTTTTCTTGAGCCTCTTGGAGGCTGAAAACGGCCTCCTACAGGGTCCGGAGACCCTGCAGAGGTCAGAAACATACCTGTTTCCCGACTTCCAGAACTTCCTGGAGGCCTGTTTTACACCCTCCCAGAGCCTCCACGCGAGCCCTGCGCTTACCTGTCATGATGAACAGGCTCTGTGGAGACTCCTGGGATGGGTGGAGTGGAGTGGGCAGGGCCAGCCAGTCCTTCCAACTACTGGTTTGGCGAACCAGATGTAAAATTAGCATTTGGTTCCCCTGAAGCGGTCCGAACCAGCTGAATCTCACCCCTGATTCGAATTACATCCATCCTTAATTATCAAAAAACAGCCTAGCCTACCCCACAAAGTTGCTGTAGGGATAAAACAAAGGGAGATCTACATGAATCTCATAACTCAAAACCAATCAGTGCATCTTGGCTGAAAGAGGACTCTGAAAGAGCATTGATCAGTTTTGAGGGCTGCTGGGAGCTGTAGTTTAACACTATCAGAATGAGGCCTTTGTTCAGGGGAGGGTTCCTGCCAGTTCTAACCTTTTCTGTAGAAGAGGTTCCACAAATCTACAGTGCCGTTTAGAACCAGTTCCAGCTCCCTCCCCTCGCCCGTCCACACATCATCAAGACTTCTCCACACGAGAAGTCCACAAGTCTTAAAGCTGTCAAGTTTGAACACTCCTGGTTTTTTTTTTCTAAAGGGTTAGGGGTGCAAGGATCTTGTAACTTGACAGCTTTAAGACTTGCACACTTCAATGCCAGAGTTCCTGAGCCAACATGACTGGAGGAGGAATTCTGGGAGTTGAAGTCCACAAGTCTTAAAGCTGTCAAGTTTGAACATCCTTGTTTTTTTTTTTCTAAAGGGTTAGGGGTGACTTGACAGCTTTAAGACTTGCGTGCTTCAAATGCCAGAGATTCTGAGCCAACATTTTGGTTGCTAAGCAAGAGCGTTGTTAAGTGAGTTTCACCACATTTTACAAGTTGGCCACGCCCAGTCACATGATTGCCAAGCCACTTTCACTCGGTCACATGGCTGGCAAGCCACTCCCACCAGGTCACATGGCCATCAAGCCACTCCCACAAAGCAGGCCACACCCACAGAAGAGGTTCTAAAAATTTTGAAACCCACTACTGCCTCTGTTATACAGTAGTTCAGACAGTCTTCCCCAATCAGTCTTAAAGACACATCCACACCTTAAAGAAGAGCCGGGCCTTTCTTATTAAGCATTAAGAATCCTAAAAGCCTCCCTCCATCATTAAACTATGAAAAAGCAGCCAAAATAGGGTTTCTGCTTTGTAAAATACAAAAATCTATTGAGTCCCCCCCTGCCCTTTTCATATGTATAATAGGGTCAGCTATACATGAGATCAGCATTTCCACTGATGGCGTTTGCAGGATTTGGAGAAAAATGGATTGACTCTAGGCTGCCCCTAAATTTTGCAGGATTTCTGTTGGATCATGATTCCTCCCAGAAATTAAATGCATGAAAGCTATTGACTAAGCCTTTGAGTAGTATGTGAAAGGATTAATTATTCTGAAATGGATTTGCCAGGAGAGTCATCCAGAGAATGGAAAAGTTCTCTTCCAACTTGAGCAACTAAGTCCACGTGCTTCCTTTCCTTTGCCATCCCTTGATGAATTAACTAGTTTACAGTACAAGATAGAAAAATATCTGAGAAACTCTAAATCATAAAAACAAAAATAAAGCCCAACCGAATCAAATCTGTCAGAGACCAAATAAATCATCCCCTCAGATTCCTGGGAAATGTAACCACAGCTGCCTATGTGCAAATCTGCACCACTGCTATTTCCTCTATTTTTCCAACATCACATTCTCAAGGAGCAGGATTCTGATTCATGGGGTAAACAGGAGAGGTGCCAGATAAATAGCAATCGCAAACGGAAAAGATTTGAGAAAATAGGATTTTCTTTCCGGCCAACTGTACCAGGAGCGAAATTCCAATGAAATCAGATGGTATTTTAATCAGATGGTACTTTGCAATGCAGATGCTTACTTCATTTATTTTATAGATAGCTGGCATGAAATATTGTCTTCATTCTTGTTAATGCACAGGTTGGCAGCTGCTGCCCTCCAAATATTTGAAATACAAGAGGATAAAATCTTTGAGACTGTTCTTGCGAAATTATGAAATCACTTCCATGGAAATTGAAATTGATTTCACCTGAATTTTTTTATGGAGTAGCAGTTATTTAAAAGGCTTAAGAGCCACTTTGGTCTATTGGTTAAGGCACCTGGTTAGAGATGTGAGTTCTAGCCCTACCTTTGGCATGAAAGCTAGCTGGGTGATGTTGGACCTGTGTTAGCCTCACTCAACTCAACCAACCTTACAGGAAAAATAGGAGGAGGAAGGAGTATTAGTATGTTCACTGCCTTGACTTATTTATAAAAATAATAAAGGTAGATTAAAATAAAAACAAATAAGTCAATTAAAATATTACTGTTTCATGGAAATTGGTGGGAAGAGGTGGCTGGGGTATTTTATACTAACCAGTGTGATTTCCCTCCTTTTTTTTAAAAAAAATGGCTGATTTATTTACTATTTTATTTTACTTTTTTTTTTTTTTTTGCATGCTCCATAGTTTACAGCGCATGAATTGATTGTGCAGTTTTGTAGAGTAAACTATTGTAATGTGTCTCTAACCAGGGATGTGGAAGAAAATGCTGAGGAACTGCAAATGGTATTAGACTAAAATTTTTATTTTGAAAGATGCATCAAGCCTTTTTGAAACCTGGACCCGCATAGCTTGGCTTTTCTTGTCTCTTCCTCTAAACAGATTGAGAAACCGCCTGATTCTAAGATAGAAAACAGGACTTCTCCATATCAAGGTAGCTCAGACGAGGAATAACCCAGTCAGGGAGAATTTCAGCCACGTTTGTTTGATTTGTCCCCTTCAACTCTTAAATGAGAACTGAAGACAGCTTAGTTTGCATGCGGGCTGTAGGTTAAGAAGCAATGGGTGGAAACTAATCAAGGAGGGAAGCAACTTAGAATTAAGAAGAAATTTCCTGACAGTCAGAACACTTAATCAGTGGAATAACTTTCCTCCAGAAGTTGTGAATACTCCAACATTGGAAGTTTTTAAGAAGATGTTGGATAACCATTTGTCTGAAATGGTAGAGGGCTTCCTGCATGAGTAGAGGGTTGGACTAGAAGACCTCCAAGGTCCCTTCCAACTCTGTTATCCTGTTATTCTGCAGTCCTTAACATACAGCCACAGTTGAGCCCAACATTTCTGTTACTAAGCGAGACAGTTGTTTAGTGAATTTTGCCCCATTTTATGACTTTTCTTGCCACGGTTGTTAAGTGAATCACTACAACTGTTAAGTCATTAACACGATTGTTAAATGAATTGGGCCTCCCTGTGGATTTTGCTTGTCAGAAGGTGATCACACATAATGCCAGGCCATTGCAACCATCACAAATAAGTCTATTGCCAATTGTCTGAATTTTGATCACATATCCTGGGGACTCTGCAATGGTGTAAGTGTGAAAAACCACCATAGATTATTTTTTCAGTGTAATTACAATTTCGAATGGTCACTGAATGAACTGTTTAGTTGAGGATTACTTGTATAGAAGTTGGAGAGTACTTGTACAGAAGAAAATTCACAACTGCTTCTTAACCACTAGCTGTGGATGATATGGTACACTTACCTTCCCTACCAGTTTGCAAACATGAGTGGGCACCGCATCTGCACATATGCACTGCCTTCTGCGCATGTGAAGTGTTCGCGCATGATGTTGGGGCTGGTGGACGCAGCCTCCCATTGCTGCCGCTACCGGTTCACCTGAAGCGGAAAGAACCGGCTGAATACCACCTCTGATGTGGTACCTTCCAAGTACAGCTAGTCCTTAACTTACAACAGTTCATTTAGTGACCAAAGTTACAACGGCACCGAAAAATGTGACTTATGGACATTTTTCAGTTACACAACCTCTGCAGCATCCCCATCGTCATGAGATCAAAATTCCTATGCTTATCAACTGGTTCATTTTTATGACGGTTGCTGCTGTGCCCCAAGGTCACGTGATCACCTTTTCCGGCCTTCTGACCAGCAAAGTCAATGGGGAAGTCTGATTCACTTAACAACTGGGTTACCAACTTATCAACTGCAGTGATTCACTTAGCAACCGTGGTGAGAAAGATCGTAAAGCGGGGCAAAACTCAAATTAACCAATGTCTCACTTAGCAACAGATATGCCAGGCTCACTTGTGGTTGTAAGTAGAGGGCCACCTGTATTTTGGACTATACTCTTCATGGATGGAGCTGGCTGGGGGAAGTTACCTAAAGGTCTGGAGGCCATCGGGTTGTCCACCTCTTTGACCAATTCCAGACATTCGGGGTTGTGATAGGAACTTAGCACGGGAGGAAGGAAATGAGTAGTATTACACCTTTCTCGTTATGACACTTCCTTTCTTCCATGCTTCCTCTTTGCTCTCCTATATGAGAGCTTGTGCGCCTCTGTGTTCTGAGACACGTTTCCGCACCTGGTGACTGAGACTGAGGTTCAAGTCTGCCTCCAGAAAAGTGCTAAGTGACAACTGCCTCTTTTGTTTTTGCTCGCTGATTGTTTGGATCATTTTCCGCTTCGAGCTTTGGCTGGTAAGGCTTTCAAACAGTTTACTTCATTGTTTGTGTTAATGCACTCATGCTAAAACTTGCTTACATTCTGCATGCATTTCAGCCTTGGGAATGTGTAACATTTCTACATTTTAACAGTGTATTTAATACCCTTGCATAATATGAACCGTAAAATGGTTTAGTTTGAGTAATCAAAACAAATGCAGCATTTAGATCCTTACCAGTTAATTTTAGGCCAGAGTAAAACCAAGGGCATGTCTAAAAGGATGCTGTTTTTAAGACAGCTGCGAATAACCCCTTCTGCTAAGAAGGGGTTATGTGCTCAGTTCATTGTTTTTTTTAAAAAAAATTGTGTGAGAGTGCTTTAAAACAATAATGCGTGAACATAAATGAGCATACGAAGGCTTAAAGAAGTTATGAGTCACTAAAAATAACTGAGGAATTAAACATCATCTAAATAATCTGACATAATTTCTCTTGTTGTCTAAATTGTACGTGCCTTGGTCTTTCTGAGGAATTCTCTTAAATATTTGCCTGCTGTAGCCAAATAAAATAAAAGGCAAGTCAAGGTTCTTCGCGGGATTGGTATGTGATAATAAAGACAGCGTTTTATTGCTTCATGCTTAAAATACCCAGTTTCTCAAACTACTCCATCACTGGAGGTTTTCAAGAAGAGTTTAGACAGGCATGTGTCCAGAATGGTATAGGGTCTCCTATTTGGGCAAGGGGTTGGATTAGAATCCACCAGATGTTCTGGGACGCTACATATCCTTTTCATGACCTCTTTTCATTGTTACCTTTGGGGAGGAGGCTTTGTGGTATCCGAAGTAGAACATCTGTCCTAGATTCAGTCACAGTTTTGTTCCATATAGCATCAAACTTGTGAACTCTCAAATTTCCTCTTTCCGCTACGTATTCAAAGTGAACAGTGATTAATATATATATGGTGAGTGTTATGTATGTGTTGGATAGATATACACTTTCTCTTGAGAACAGGCTACAGAATTTCATTTTTAATGTGGGTCGCTGTGCTCACAGTAAAAAAAAATATTACAATAAAATTATCTTATATTACATCTTGCATCTTATAATCAGAGGTGGATTTCAAATCCTGGTGCTACCGATTTGCTCTTCTTCATTTGTGTGCTCGCGCGCACATGCAATGCTTCTGTGCATGCACAGAAGCGTCCAGGCGGGTTGGTGGAGCCTCCCAGCACCACCACTACAGGTTCAGCTGATCCAGGCGGATCCAGGAGCAACCCACCTCTGCTTATAATCGTATCTTACATCTTACATCTTATTTTATATCTTATCTTATCTCATCTCTCATCTATCTTATCTCCCTTCCAACCCTATTACTCTATGTTCTGTGTTCTGTATTTAATTTGGCAAGCTGATAACACTGTGATTAATAAATGAAATATCTCCGGGGCTGCTGGCATCTGTTGAAACCAGGGAACTTTTTCAGATGTCGCTGATCCATAAATGCTCCTCACCAGAACATTATTACTTTTATGGAGTTGTCTAGGGTGTTTTTCTAGATGGGACTGTCTCCCTCCGTATACTCCCCCCTTCCAGTTGGATGATGAGTTCCCGTTAAGCAAAGAAATGAGATTGGTGTCTAGACTAAGAGGCATGTTTTCACTTGTGATGATGAACAGTTCAAAATAGAGGCTAGACGATCCATGATCTGTTATTTTAGAGATATTTCTTTACCAGATTCCTTCATGCCTTCAACACTGACAGAACTTCTAATGTAGGGAATGGAACAATTCGCTGCAGCCAACTCACTGTGCCATTTCACCATGGCCATATCGCCATGGCCAATTCGACTTGGCCATTTTGGTGCAGCCAACTAGCCAGGAGACAGCTGGCCGTGGCCAACTTGCCACAGGACAACTCATCACAGAAAATTCCAGGGGGGGGGGGATAACTCAACAAAACAAATGCTATCTATCCGCCACTGTTTCTCTGACATAATTTCCATTTTTGTGAATGGAAATAATGTCAAAGAAACAGTGGCGGATAACATCGATTGCATTGAGTTATCCTGTGTGGAATTTCCTGTGGCAGGTTGTCCCACAGCAAGTTGGCCATGGCAAGTTGTCCCGTGGTGAGATGACTGTGGTGAAATGGCCACGGCAAGTTGGCCATGGCGAATGTCCTTGACCAGAGTCCCCTTTGGACTGTCAACTCTTTCTGAGTTGACAGTCCAAAGTGGGGGAGAGGAAAGAGGGATTGGTTATCTGGGAGGGGTAGGCACATGTGCATGTATGTACACACACGAGACTCGTTGCTCATGTGAGTGGGTACGTGAGTGCCTGCAATGATGCTCGGTGAGTGGGGCCACGAGCACCCACCCAATGCTTGTGGCAACACTTTCGTGAATGAACTCTGAGCACCACACAAGTGGGGCTTTATGTGTCTGCAATACTCATGGTGGCATACACGCAAAAGGGGGTGTGAGTGCCCATGCGACTGGGGTGGTGAGTGCCTGTGACACTCGTGATGGTGATGTGAGTGGGGTCGCATGTGCATGTGCATGCACCAGCCAGCTACTCACATGGCCTGGTGCCCAATAGGCCATGGCCCAGTATTGGTTTGCAGGTTGGGGACCTCTGTCCTAGACCCTCCAATGTACTGCCTCTTTTGGAAAAGGTTCTTAAAAATTCAATGAAATATTCAGAGATGTATTTACCTTGAAAATAGCCCCGGTGAAGTACATGCCATAATTAATCATCAGGACTTGTTCTGAGGAGATGTCTTATCAGCGGTTCTTAACCTTTTCTTCATCACAGACCAGCTTAAAATACCTTTTATGGCCACAGAGAATGGCCACAGACCCCCAAGATTTAACTCAAGATTTAAATCATAACATTTCTTCATTGACCCCCTGTGATGATATCGCCCGGAGGGGGGGCAGTGGTCCGTGAACCGCAGGTTCGGAATCAATGTCTTATGACATTTCCTGTTATGTCATGAAATGTTTTATATGTTTTGCCAAATTTCAGTTCCACAGTAGCCTTCTGTCGTGGATTTTGGATACATTTTGTAAGTTGGCCCATCTGAGGTACCTTGGTTTAAAAATTGTTGCCCTACGATTAGGGGTGGGATTCAAAAATTTTAGCAACTAGTTCTCTGCCTGGTTGGTGGGTAGGTCTGACCATAGTGGGCATGGCCTACTTGGCCTCCTGCACCATGGCGGGGTGGGGGGGTTGTTTTCACCCTCCCCAGGTTCTGGAGGCTTTCCTCAACCTCCAAGAGAGTGAAAACGGCATCTCCGGAGGTCCTCTAGAGGCCAAAAACAGACCCGTTTACAGACTTTTGGGAAGCCCATTTTTGCCTTCCTCAGGCTCCTGAGGCTTTCCTCGACCTCCAAGAGAGTGAAAACGGCATCTCCGGAGGTCCTCTAGAGGCCAAAAACAGACCGTTTACAGACTTTTGGGAAGCCCATTTTTGCCTTCCCCAGGCTCCTGAGGCTTTCCTCGACCTCCAAGAGATTGAAAACGGCGTCTCCTGGGCTCCGGAGGCCAGAAAAAGGTCTGGAAACAGTTTTTTGCTCTCCCAGTCTCCGTGCAGGTCCTGCACTTACCTGGCATCCAAAAGGGGGCCGTATGGAGACTCATGGGAGGGAAGGGGCTGGAGAATGGGGCCAGCCAGTCCTTGAAATTACCAGTTCAGCGAACCAGATGTAAAATTAGCACCCAATTTGCCTGAACCAATCAGAACTGGCTGAATCTCACCCCTGCCTACAATGCACTGTTTCACCCTGCTAATGCTTACACAGAGACAAACAGGGGAGTAAAAAGTCTTATTTGTAAGCCTCCCAGAATCACTGAGAGTGAGTAGGCGTCCATATAAATCTTCTACATAAAAACAAAAACAAAAAAAACCCAATCAATCATAAGTAAGGAACACCTTGTTTTTGTATTTATTTGTCTGTTGGCAAAGAAATAGTTGGTCCTGATGTTTCAATTAACTCAGAGCATCCAAAAAGACAGGGAGGTTCCACTTGGCAATATAGTCTAAAGTTTGGCTGAACTACTTGCATTCCTGCCTGCTAAAGCGATCCTTCCATACTACGTTCAGTCCAAAGATCTCCCTCTCTCTCTCTGGACATCTTGGATCGTGATTCACCAGAAAGCAGCCGGACTCTGAGGTTAGAGATGCACCACCCATGTCGATCTGAATATCAGAAATATCAGTGGTTTATTTAGTCTTTGTTTTCCCATTTTTTGCGCTTCTTAAAAGTGGAATGTCAATGGACTGGTTTTGATGGAGGGAAATCTGTATTTGTATTTTGTTTACTTGTCTGAATTTGCTTCCCCACCCCCCGCCCCAGGCTCTTAGCTAGCATCTTCTCTCAGTTGATTACATCTGAAAGGTAGTGCATTGGAGAAGACAGGTATATTTTTAAAAGATCTGACTTCCCTTCTCGCTGACCATGGTGCCTGGGGGATTCTGGGAGTTGAAGTCCACACATCTTAAATTGGCTGCCAATTGAGGAAACACTGCTGTAGCATCTCGGGTTGTGGTCCAAAGTTCAAAACAGAGGAAGCCAGCAATTACCACCCTGTTTCATCTGTCAGCTTCCTTTTATTCATAATGTACATTTTTCGACATCCAGAGCAAAATAAGATATTGTGGAGATGTTTTTGCAACACATCCAACTAGGAGGAAAAATGTGTTCTTTGAACTGATGACAGGGTGATAAGAGATACAAATTAAAGAAAAAGAGACAGAACACAGGCAAATTAATCTAAACTTTAAAGTTGTCGTCTTTGGTCTTTTGAAACTAAGATATCATTAGTCCTTGATTTTCAGTCAAAACTGAGCCCAAAATGTGTATTGTTAAGCAAGGCAGTTATGAGTTTTGCCCCATTTTATGATCTTTCTGCCACAGTTGTTAAGTGAATCTGCAGTTGTTAAATGAATTATGCAGTCATTAAGTGAATCTGGTTTTCCCTCATTAACTTTGCTTGTCAAAAGCTGGTTGGGAAGATAGTGATGACGGCTATCTTAAATACATGCCAGTTGCCAAGCTCCCAAATTTTGATCATGTGACTGTGGGGATGTTGCAACGATTGTAAGTGTGAAAATTGGTCATATCCTTTTCCCCCCCAGGACCATTGTTAACTACAAACAATCACTAAATGAATGGTTGTGAGTCAAGTAATGCCTGTATAGGTAAAACTAACAACCCAGAACAATAGCTGAGTTCAAATGTATTGTAGAGTTATTGTCATTGTGGTGCGGTCTATTATTTCTCTGGGTTGTGTCTCAAGCACAACGTCACGTAGTCCTTGATGTAATCTGTGGCATTATAGTAAGCTTCCTGGCTTAAATAATGCCATGGATTTCAGCAATAATTAGAGAAGCACACACACACACACCCTGCAATTAGGGTTGATTCGTGGATTTCTTGGTTCTCTCTTAGCTTGTTGGCTTTTTTGCAGACGTTTCCTTACCCAAACTAGGTAATATCATCAGTGCTGGTAAGGAGTGGGGTTTACTCCCAGTTTATATTCTAGTGGTTTGCCCTAGAATGGTCTTAGAGGTTCTTTGGTTGGGCTGTTTACTGTTGGCTTGTTCGGCCAACAGTTTCTTGATTGGGGTATTGTTTACTTGATTGTTGGTCTAATGTTAATCATGGTGTTAATCTATGCTCATCTGGGTGTTGATTGCTGATGGAGAGGTGCTGAGATCTCTTTGTTCCCCCCTTTGACTTATTATTTCTTTTGCAGTGTCTATAGCAGAGGTGGGTTCCTGCATAGGTAGTAACTCAGCCTGCTACACCCCCGAACCGGTTCTATTGATGGCACCGCCATTTTGATTTTTGTTTCTCGGCATGGACAGAACAATTTTCATTGCAAAAATGTAATTCCCCCCTCCCTTTTCTAACATTGTGCGTTTGCGCAAACCTTTTTGCGCAATGAAGCATCAGTGATGCCGGCAGCAACCCACCCCTGGTCTATAGGTATTATACATGGCTGTGTATTGATAGCTAGTGCCAGGCTTCTAGAAATTCCCTAGTGTTTTGGAACTTGGTTTGGTCTAGGATGGTCACAGTTTCCCAATTGAAACTATGGTGAAGAGCTGATTCAAACCCATTTTCTCTCCTTGCCTACATCCAGAAGTTCCAAAACAATTTAGAAAAATACTCAACATTTGAGTATTTGAGAACTTGGAGAAGTAGGGGAGCTGTTGTCCTTCTGGTAGACAGCAGTGATGCCAACAATCTCTAGGAGCAATCGCATGAAAGGCAGTGATGATCCGTGACTGTTGGTTCACTGCCTTTCTATTTGGAAAAGGCCACTTGGAAAGTCAGTGCATTTCCTAGAAATTGTGGGAAAGAACAGATGCATTCCAGCGGTTTGTTTTTTTACTCCTTCCCTCCCCCTTCTGGAGTATTGTCTCAGGGTCCTTCCTTTTTCCCCATATGTGACACATGTGGTTTTACGGTTGCTCTTGAGTTTATAATCTCCGCCTAGGGAAATCTACTATTTCTGCTTTTGTTGGTTTGCCTACTTCCACTCATTCCGATTTCTCGCAGTCCTGGTTTAAGTGTGCTCTTTGGTTCTCCCTTTCCAGCACAGATGAGGTTGACTAGCAAAAACCAGACCTACTTGGTCATGGGAGGCTGTGGTTTCCTGGGAAAACATCTGGTCGAAATGCTTCTGGAACAAGAACCCAACCTTGCCGAAATACGGGTCTTTGACTTGCATCTGGATCAAAGTATGCGCAGCTTGGACAGAGGTGAGTCAGTCCCTTTTTTCTATGCACAAGGAAAGCGCACGTACCTGGTCATTGGTACGTGCTCACTTGGATTAAATCATCATTATATCCAGAGGGTGGTATTCTACCGGTTCGAACCAGTTTCCCAAACCGGTTTCCCCGAACCAGTTTCCCCGGCTCTACGGCATCCCATTTAGGCCCATTTTTAGCAAAAAGTGCCTGTGCATAGGTGGGCACATGCTCACATTCATGAACCGGTAGGGAAGGTAAGTAAATACCACCCCTGATTACATCTCTGAGTTGTCCCCCTTTCTCTGAAGAGTTGTTCATTTGCATCTCCAAGCCAAAGAGATCAGAGAAACTCTGTTTCTGAGTTTGGGACCGAAGCTCCACTTATTATTTCTCCATGTTCTTTGTTCATAGCAATTTATTCCTTTGTTTGTTCAGATGCTAAGACATGTCCGGCTCTTTGTGACCCCACGCACGCCAGGCCTCCCTGCCCTCCACTGTCTTCATGTTCATTGCATCAATGATACTATTTAACTAGCTCATCCCTTCTCTTCTCCCTTTGCCTTCCATCTTTCCCAACAGCAGGGTCTTTTCCAGTGAGTTTTCCCTCTTCTCGTTTGGTGGCCAAAGTATTTGAACTTCAATATCTGTCCTTCCAAGGGACAGCCAGGGTTGATTTCCTTCAGAATTGACTGATTTGATCTCCTTTCAGTCCAAGGGACTCTCAAGAGTCTTCCTCAACACCATTTGTCTATATCCTGCCCTTATTATTTTTACAAATAACTCAAGGAGGCAAACATATCTAACATACCTTCCTCCTCCTATGTTCCCCACAATAATAACCTTGTGGACAGGGGGGGGGGCAATCACTTACCTTCCCTACTGTTTTGCAAATGTGGGCTTGTGTGCTCTCTTTGCTCGCAAGCACTACATCCATGCATGTGTTCTGCTTTCCGTGCATGCACTTTGCCTAAAAAAGGGCCTAAATGGGATACTGTAGAACCGGGGCGTATGGGTGGGGCCACCTGGAATTTCCGCTACTGGTTCATGCGAACCGGTCTGAACTGGTAGAATATCAACACCGCTTGTGAGGTGAGTTGGGCTGAGAGAGTGATTGGCCCAATCATCCACGACTGAGGTGGGACTTTAACTTATGATCTCCTGAGTTCTAGCCTGGTGCCTTAACCACTACACCAACTGGCTCTCTTAACAATTATAGGAGGCACTTTTCCATGAAACAAAACAATAATTTTGTCCAAGTGGCCTTCTGCTGACCGCTGTCCAATACAAAAGGGTCTCTGTGTTCCATTATCTTTGGCGTGGGTGTGATAATACCATTGGGGTGACAGCCTCAAAGGGAAGGCAATTTTTTTAACAAAAATATTTTGTATTGTGATTTATTTAGACTCTTCATTTCTAATGATTCTAGGAAGCAAATGAAATTTGTGGGCTCATAAGACATTTTAAGCAAAATCCGGATCTTTGGAAAACTCTGTACCCCAAATTGCTGGTTTAATATTACTTGCCATTGCTAGGCAGTGAGGAGAATGTGTTTTAAGTCATTCTCTCTTCTTTCCAAGTTATTACTTGTTAGCATTATTAGTTTTATATTTATACCATTTGTTCCACGGAAAGAGCCCAGGGCAGAATATGAAAGGAAAAACAACTTTAAAACAACCTGCAGTAAAAAAAATAATTTAATAAAAAACCTCAGCACTAAATCTATCTGGCTTAAAACAAAACCCTATAAAAACTATAAAAATATAGCTATTAAAATAGGATTTGCTTTAAAAAGGCAATCTAATCCTTGCGAAGTTGTTATTCTATCTTGTTCTGCCAGATTTTCTTACAGAGTCCTAGGTTAAATTAAGCTTTTATATAAGTGGAAAAATTAAATATTTTCCCCACCACTTTTGGTGATGAATGTATGTTTTTACAGTCTATCAGCCCAAACAATGCTAATTTTCTTAAGGTTTTTGGATGAGATCCTGTTTGTAAATGATGGCAGCACCTTCATATACAAAGATCCTCCCCCCCCTTTTTTTAAAAAAAGGCAGCTGTTTCCATTTTTCTCTCTCTTCAAGAGGTCTCTTCAAAAATTACGAGTAAAGTCTATATATATGATTTGTAGTTTGCAGACATAAAAATGCACCATGGCAGCCAATAATTCATTTTTTCCTCAATGCCTGACCTTTGAATTACTTTGGCACAACTGAAATTGCCACGTTGGGGCATATTTTAAAAGAAATCTTATATTTAGAAAATTGTAACCTTGGAAAGATTGTTGCGACAAACTAAGCCCCTTGTTGGCTTACTTGAACAAAGGAGGGACTTCTTTTGGTTCTCAGTGAACATGTATTTTAATCCTCCTACCCAACTGGTTTCAAATGGGACCAGCTTCAAGTTAGCATAGGTCTGCATTTGTCAACTTCCGCAACTTTAAGATATATGGACTTCAGCTTCCAGAATTCCCTAGCCAGCTTGGGAGCTTGACAGACTGGAACATTGGACCCTATTTAACAAAATGAAATTTAATGTGGAGAAGCCTAAGGCTTTTTACACTTAGGCAGGAAAAACCAAAGGTACAAGTACAGATTACGAGAAATCTGGCTCAAAAACAGTAATTGTGAGAGGACCTTGGAGTCCTAGTGGATGATCACTTAAATACGAGTGATGTGGCAGCAGCCAAAAAAGCTAATAAAAAGTGCAGAGAAGAGCAATTACGATGATTAAAGGCCTGGAGACCAAAAAATATGAAGAACGGTTACAGAATCTCTAGTCTAGAATCTCTGTCTAGAAAAAAGGATTAGGAGTGTCAAGATAGCAGTATTCCAGTATTTGAGTGGCTGTCACAAAGAAGAGGGGTGGGGGTCAAATTATTTTCCAAAGTACCAGAGGGCAGGGCAAAAATCCATTCATTTGTTTCTCAATGGATGAAAACTAATCAAGGAAAGAAGCAACCTGGAATTAAGGAGAAACTTCCTAAGGGTGAGAACAATTAACCAGTGGGACAGCTTGCCTTCAGAAGTTGTAGGGGCTTCATCACTGGAGATTTTAAAGAAGAGCCTGGACGATCACTTGTCTGAAATATTATAGGGTCTCCTGCTTGAGCAGAGAGTTGGATTAGAAGCCCTCCAAGGTCCCTTCATAAGTATTCTGATTCAAAGAGAAATTCATGAAGGAAAATCGCCTGACTAGGTGGCTCAATGGCTAAGACACTGAGCTTGTCGATCAGAAAGGCTTGGCAGTAGATGACCTCCAAGGTCCCTTCCAACTCTGTTACTGTTTATCTATGAAGGGTTGCTGGTCTTCAGGATTCAGTGTTACCTTCAGGTTGATGGTACTTATAGAACAAGATGAGAAGAATAGCATTTCTCTCTGTCCCAGTTGTGAGACCTTAGAAGTATCTGGTCGCTCTTTCTGAGAAACCATATGGTGGACCAAGATAAGTCTTGGCCTGAGACAATATAACTATTTTAAAATTCTTATGGTGGAACTGTATGTCCTGTTCAGAATAGGCATGCTTATGATTTTAATCTATTTGATTTGTGAATTTTAAAAAAAGAACCAACATTGGGTTTATAGTTAAGGTGGATTGACAGTGGAGGAACTCCGATCTTCAGTCATGGACATTTGGGGTGTGTCATCCAGTCCAGGAGATGAGTCTTCCATAAAAACAGCCAACTAAGATGACTTATTTCCATCACCGAACTGCCCTTTGGCAACCACAGACCTGCTGACCAGCTGTTAAAAGCATGATACCCTGAGATGAGATACTGCTCTGAAGTCTCTTAAGAGGGTTTGGTCATGGAAGGAAGTGCCTTGTTCTACTTGAAGGTCACGCAAGGAAATGCTTTGCTTTCCTTAGGACCTTTTTGAACGCAGAAAAGAAAACACAAAGCCAAGCCAGAGACAAATATATGTGTGCATATGAGCAAAGAAGCAGAGAAGGGTCAGAGCTAAATAAAAAAAAAAACACAGATGGTTGTAATTTGCTCTAAGACACACGCCTGGCCTGCATCCTTCAACCAAACCCTTTTTGACGAAGTGTTTTTGGCAAAGCGCAAAGCGCCTTCAGTAGCTAGCAACTCTGCAGAGAGATGATAAACAGGAAGAAGGGAAAATATGGACAATACAATTTTCCTGCATTTTCCAGTATTCTTTAAGGATACTGCCAAGGTTAATGCCCAATAGGATTGGCTTCCGCTGAGATGGTGTGAATTCACATTTGGACTCTTCCCTCTTTGGATTTTGCTGCAAACCAGCTTGGTCTCTGTCCAAGACAAGCCGTGTGCAGCTTGAAAAATGTATTTCGAAAATGTGATTCTAGGAAGCGAAACACATTAAAATCCATCAACTTTGCAAGATTAAAATAGTTGAATAAATAAATAAATGGCAGCACAGAAAAGCCACTGAAATTTTTTGGGCCAATATTCAATGCTGCATCCTTTAATTTAAATTCTACACTGTAATATGTCATCATTAGATACCATCTCTTTCTCTGAAAGCAGTTGGCTTATAAACACGCACACTCTGCATTCTCCAGAGCAGGGGTTTCTAACCTTGGCAATTTTAGGCCTGGTGGACTTTAACTCCCAGAATTCCCTAGCCAACTTTGCTTTGCTGGCTGGGGAATTCTGGGAGTTGAAGTCCTCCAGACTTAAAGTTGCCAAAGTTGGAGACACCTGCCCCAGAGGCTTGTGAATGCTGGCCAGCTGATCATGCATCCCACTGTGTGTCATTTCTTTTGGCTTGGCATGTGACATTCTTCTCAATAATTGAAAAGCTGAAGCTCGTAAGACTGGGCTTTAGTCCTTGGTTTGATGGTTTAATGTGGGATGGATATAAGTTCCACCATGCTTGGAAAGAATACAGGTCAGGAAACAGTCTCTAACCAGAATTCTTAATATTACCTGTACTAGCAAAAACTGGTTTCCCCTCCCCCCCCCTTTTAGCCCCATGAATGATGTTAGAACCAATATGAGCCAGGCTGAAATCCTATATCTTTGGAAGTGTCATCTGTGCCTTATTTCTCTGTGGTTCTCTACAGCAGGGTGTAATTGTAAACCTTGGAGCAGATGGACTTAGCGCCTCAAATATCTGTAGGATTTAGGTCTTCTGTGTCATTCTGTGACATGTGGGCAAAATGAGGCCTAGAGATTGTAAAAAGAATTATAGATAAGTAAAAGATTCATCTATCAATGTGTCTGCCTCTGTCTATGTGTCTGTCTATGTCTGTCTGTCTGTCTGTCTAGTATTTATATCTCTACCTATCTCTATTTCTATCTGTATGTATCTAGCTTTAGCTACTTGTCAGTCTGCCTGCCCCACTCTCATCTCTCTGTCTGTCTGGCTATCCAGCCAGCTACCCTTCAGCTATCAATGTATGTATTTATCTATCCATCATATCTGTGTTTCTCTCGTTCCATCCATCCATCCATCCATCCATCCATCTATCTTCCCTTCCTCCCTCCAGCTATCATCTATCCATCCTTTATAGAGCCGAGGTGGCGCAGTGGTTAAATGCATCACTGCAGGCTACTTCAGCTTACTGCAGTTCGGCTGTTCAAATCTCACTGGCTCAGGGTTGACTCAGCCTTCCATCCTTCCGAGGTGGGTAAAATGAGGACCCGGATTGTTGTTGGGGGCAATACGCTGACTCTGTAAACCGCTTAGAGAGGGCTGAAAGCCCTATGAAGCGGCATATAAGTCTAACTGCTATTGCTATCCTTTACCCACCCACCCACCCATGCCCTGAGAGATGTTACTTACAACCGGACAACTAGCCCAAGAGTACAGGTAGTTGTCGACTTAAAACAGCTTAATAAGGGTTCTTCACCTAAATACTTCTGAAACCTCCAGATCTTCCCAGGTTATGGAAGATGGTATGAACTGTATGAGACATAATAACTAGTAGGGAGGGCCAGTTGGGCGGAGCACTTGAAGCATCGCCAGAAAGTAGCGACTTGTTTCATTATAAATCCAGCTGTCATTGAAGGGTTCATTTCAGATCATTGAAAAGAGAAAGTGAAAGCAATTTGGGGAATAAACTTGCCAGGGACAAAAAAAAAAGGAATGTGAGATTACTCTTAAAAATGTTTCATATTCCATTGTTCAACCATATTGCATGTTCTCATAGCTTGACTAGCAGATCTGAACCAAACAAGCCAAGATGAACAAGACAATGCCAGGAAGGATCTGAAGATGGAAAAAGTCTAATTTAACTGGCCATTATCAGAGAACATTCCTATGATTTTTTAAATGACCAGGTTATGTAAGCAAAGGTTGCTATAAGCTGGAGACCTTGGGCAGCTGCTATCATTCTTGGTTATTCAAGTGTTTGTGAAGAAATAGAGTATTTTAATGCTATTTTTTGCCAGGGTCCTTGACCAAGACCATTGTAAATGTCCAGCCTCTCAACTTTTTATACCTTAATTGGACTGGAAAGCTTTAACTCAGCTGAAGTTGCTCAGAGACCGAACATGATAGAACCAGGTCCTATAATGGCCATTTGAAAGCTTTTGATAAGAAAAGTCAATGGTGGAAGCCAGATTCGCTTAATGACAGCATGTCATTCAACAGCTGCTGCGATCCACTTAACAACCATGACAAAAAGGTTAGAATAGAATAACAGAGCTGGAAGGGACTTTGGAGGTCTTCTAGTCCAATCCCCTGCTTAGGCAGGAAACCCTATAAAATCAGGCCTGTCTTAAAGCATTATTCAATGCCTTAACAATGGAAATTCTGATCACAATTGCAGTCATAAGTCAAGGACTGCCTATGTAAGGCAACTAGGGTGCATCTTGCAATTAAGCTTGGCTTGAGGGCTACCCAAGACTGTGTTTTTGAAAAACCCCAAACCCCAGAGATAAAATAAAAAATGGAAGTGTAGCTTCTGCCCATCTGGAGAAAAAGAAACCAGTGCGAGGCCCTTTCTGAACTCAGGGCCTAAAAGGCTGGTGGACGGAAAATGAAATAAATCTGTGGAACAAACCGGTTTTCAGGAACAGCCATGGAAAAACCCTGACAGATGGGTTCTTGGCACGTGATGTGAGCATTTTGTCACTACAGGATTTCCTGGGAGGGCATGAGAAGATTTCCGGTCTGCGCAATGGAAGAGGAAGAATGAATTATTTTCTGAATCTGAAAAACCTTCATAAAATCCAGGGAGATTTTTGTTTTGTTTTTTGTTTTTCTGTTCCCCTGGCTTTGAACTACTTTGACATCTCAAAGCCCCACGAGAATTTCCTTTCTGTTAAACACTAGCAGGATAGATCTCATTTCTGGCCTGAAAATTCATCAGTCTTGAGTCACCTGCAAGACTAGCAATTATGACCACTACTAACAGATTAACAGAGTTTGAAGGGATCTTGTAGGTCATCTAGTCCAACCCCCTGCTCAAGCAGGAGACCCTACACCATTCTTGACAAATGGCAGCCCAATCTCTTCTTGAAAGTCTCCAGAGATGAAGCCCTCATAACATCTGAAAGCAACTTCCGTTGGTTGATTGTTCTCACTGTCAGAAAGTTTCTTCTTATTTCTAGATTGAATCTCTCCTTGGTCAGTTTCCATCTGTTATTCTTTGTCTGGCCTTCAGGTGCTTTGGAAAATAGCTTGACCCCCTCCTTTCTGTGGCAGGCCCTTAAATATTGGAATATTGCTATCAAGTCTCCCCGGTCCTTCTCTTCTCCAGACTGGCCATGCTATTACTACAAGAAGTCCGTGTGTCCGGACCACAATTGAGCCCAACGTTTCTGTTGTTAAGTAAGACATTTGTTGAGTGAATTTTGCCTCATTTTACAACCTTTCTTGCCACAGTTGTTAAGTGAATTGCTTCAGTTGTTAATGTAGTGACTGGGTTAAGGGAATCTGGCTTCCCCGTTGACTTTGCTTGTCAGAGAGTCAAAAAATGGAACCCCATTTAGTGACCCCGAGATATTGGCAATCGTCATAAATATATGAGTCCGTTGCCAAGCCTCTGAATTCTGATCACGTGAACGTGGGGATGCTGCACCGGTCATAAATGTGAAAAATGATCACAAGTCAATTTTTTTCAGTGTTGTTCTAACTTTGGACGGTCATTAAATGAACTGTTGTAAGTCAAGGGCTGCCTGTACATCAGCTACTATTATTACCGCTACTACTACGTATTTTTTTGCATTTTATACAAATTCAGCATAGGATTGCATTGCAGTGAACAATGTCCTGTGGATGTCTATGGAGATTCTCGGTCATCCTGGTCGTGGCTGTCCCAAAGGTGCTTTTTCCAGAGGCAACTGGACTATCCAGTTTTTCTTTGAAGATGTTTCACTTCCCATCCAAGAAGCTTCTTCAGCTCTGACTGGATGGTGGGAAATGGAAGCGGTGAAAAAGCTTCTTGGATGAGAAGTGAAATGTCTTCAAAGAAAAAAAAAAGGAAGTCCAGTTGCCCCTTGAAAATAAAGCGTCTTTGGAGCAATCATGACCTGGAGACTGAAAATCTCCATAAACACATCCCATGTAGGCTTCCAAGGGACAAATGTTAATCACATTTTAATCACGGGTAGTATTTTGGAGACTTTTAATCTACATTCTTCCTTTGTCTCTTAATGAGAGGAGGGCTGCTGGAGGTTCGCAGGGATTCAGAATCTAGCTAAGATTCTGTGCAGTTTGGAGAACCCCCAAATCCCTCTCCTGGCTGGCCCCGCCCACCCTGCCCCACCCCTCCTAGGAGTCCCCACGCGGCCCGTTTTGGATGCAGGTAATGCAGGACACGTGCGGGAGGCTCAGGGAGGGCAAAAAAGGGGGCTACGGGAAGTTCAGGAAGGCCAGAAATGGGCCTGTTTCCATCCTCCAGGGAGCCTCCGGAGCCTGGGGAAGCCATTTTCACCCTCCCGGAGGTTCAAAAAAACCCTCCAGTGCCCGGGGAGGGCAAACCCCCACCACCACTGTGGTGCAAGAGGCCAACTAGGAAACTCCCACCATGGCCCTGCCCATCCAGCAACTGGACAGGGAACCCCTTACTAAAATTTTTGAAGCCCACCCCTGGTCTCTTTCCAATTTAAAATGGTCGGTAAGCAAAATTTTAAGCCACTTGCCTATCAGAAGGAGGTAATAAATGCATTACCTTGGTTATGTCAGGGTTGAGGAAATCCTCATAGCCCATTCATAACACAGACTGCAACCAGAGTTTTTTTGCACTAGTCCCCTCCCCCCATTTTAGGATTCTACAAGTAGTCCTCAACTTATGACGGTCACTTAGCACCCTTTTGAAGTTACGACGGACTCACCAAAAGCTACTTATGATCTGGTTCCAAAGTTCTGACTAAACTTTGGACACTCTGCAACCAGGCCGTATTTCTGGCTATTTGCCGTGTCCTGTTATCACATGACTGAAAATGAATCATATTTTTTTTGGTCAGAATCCAGGGTTTATTTCCAATTTTCAGCAAAAAAATTGGCCCATGGAGAACAATGGGTTTGCCTAGACACTGCGGCGTTAGCCTTATAATTGCCATATGTGGCTTTTGCCTTATAATTGCCTTGCTTAACGACTGCCATAAGAAAAGGTCATAAAATCAGATTGATCGCATGATGACCCTGTGTATGACCATCATGATTGTCGGTGGTAATTTATGGCTGTAAGTCGGGGACTATCTGTATTGCAACCAGTCCATTTCCAAAGGAAGCCAGGTCAGCTAACTAAAAGCCCCTATGGGCATGGTAAAAGATTGTTGTTCCAAATACACAATAATTGAACATTTATCCACACCTAATTTGCAGATAATTGCTTAATCCTACAGTTCTGGCAGTGCTTATTAACCTTATTGTTTCCATCTTAGATCTAGTTATTTTTTTATTTTATTTATTTTTTATTTTATTTGAACATTTATAGGCCGCCCTTTTCCCTGAGGGGACTCAGGGCGGCTTACAATCACAAAGGAAAGGGAGTGTAGGACAGTGCAAAAAGAAATGTGAACAAAAAATAAATTAAACACTAAAACTCAACATTCACTCAACATTCGGGAGGGGCGAAAATAGGCTTAGCCCCAGACCTGACAGGCTAGCCAGTTCTTGAGGGCTGTGCGGAAGGCCTGGACAGTGGTGAGGGTATGAATCTCCACGGGGAGATTGTTCCGTAGTTCATCTGATTTAGGATGCAGCTTGGCTTGTTTGATTAAGAGGCCCATATCAATCTTGCAAGTAATCTACTCTCTTCCAATAAGAAAAATTTCAGGCTTCTAATGCTCCAGGGATTCTGTTTGTTTGCCAGGCATCTGGCAACGGTGCTGTTGCAACATTTAAGCTGCAAAATTGATGTTGATCCCACAGAATTACCCAGATAGGAATCACTATCGTGCAATCAGAGGAGCTAATGCTATTCATTTAGAGGTAGTCCTCGACTTACCACAGTTCATTTAGTGACCGTTCAAAGCTACGACGACACTGGAAAAAAGAGGACTTAAGACCATTTTTCACACTTAAGGTTGCAGCATCCCTATGGTCGTGTGATTTGTATTCATATGCTTGACAACTGGTTCAAATTTCTGACTGTTCCAGTGCCCCGGTGGGGGTGGGGGGTGCATCCTGCGATCTCCTTTGCGACCTTCTGACAAGAAAGTCAATGGGGGAAGCCGGATTCACTTAACAACAATGTGACTAATTTAAACAATTGCAGGGGTTCGCTTAACAAATGTGGCAAGGAGAGTGGTAAAATGGGGCAAAACTCACTCAAACAAATTTCCCACATAGCAACCTCAATTTGGGGCCCTGTTGTGATCGCACGTCAAGGATTAGTGACCTGTATTCTATTTATTGTAAAGCTACATTGACAGAGTCTTGCAAGAATGAAAGTACAATCTCCCCACCTCTCCTTTACAGCCTGAGAAACTAGGGAGGGTGTTTCCTTGTTACTTGTCCACTGTGGTGCTTCTGTTTTTTTATCTGATGCTTCCTTTGCAGCGTTCCTCCACCCATTGTCCCCAAGGCCTTTCCCACATACCATAACGCTGAGTTTCAAAAGTTGCTCCACATTTCTCTCCTGAAGCTTGGGGCATCGGTGAATATCAAATGCAGGCGGTGTTGCAAAATGAGATTCAAGGCAGGACCTGGGAAAGATAGAAAGATAATTCGATTAAGGCAGTTTTGCTTTTTGCTTATGTCCAATATTTATGCCATACTTCTTAACCTGAGGAGCTTACATAGTAAGGTCGTCCTCTCTTTAATATACAGGTAGTCCTCAACTTACAACAATTAAATTCAAAGTTACAAAGGCACTGAAAAAAATGACTTATGACCATTTTTCATATTTATGACCATTGCAGCAACCCCATGGTCACGTGATCCAAATTCAGACGCCTGGAAACTGACTCCTATTTACGACAGTTTCAGTTTCCCAGGGTCATGTGTTCACCTTTTGTCACCTTCTCACAAGCAAAGTCAATGGGGGAGTCAGATTCAGTTAAACAAGTTTCTAACTAAACAACTGTAGAGATTCACAGGACAGCCATGGCAAGAGAGGTCGTAAACTGGAGCAAAACTCTCTTAACAAATGTCTCACTTAGCAACAGAAATTTGGAGCTCAATTGTGATCGTAAGTCGAGGACTACCTGTAAAGAAGTCAGAAGACATACAGTAGCGGAAAATTGTGGAAACTTTTTGGGAAAAGTGCACAGTATTTTTGAGGTTTGATGGCTAATAACACCACTTTTCTTTTGGAGTAGTATCATAAAATTATATATCCTCTGTCCAGGTAAAATGTTTAAATCTTTTCAACCTTTGTTTGAGAGATAAAAGTGGCTTTTTGTGTGGAATGCTAGACTGTAGGCCAAATTTCTGCAGTCTGCACCAAACAATCCTTGCCCTCAATTTCACATTGCATTGCGCCATTTCATTTTCTATACACCCACATTATTTTCGTCACATCGCTTTCTGGGTGACCAGTCAACTCTTTGCATAATTACTTTAATTTTATTATTACGTTACAAACTCACTAAATGAAAGAATGCAAAAAACCTCAACTAACTTGATAGCAATCACATAACACACTGACAAATGTCCTCCTCTCAGCTTCAATACATGACATCAATAACTGAATTCTGCTGTGATCTGGTTGGCTCATTACCAAAACAAGATGACAGCTGATTGACTCTGTAAACACTCATGCTCATTGGTTACAATCAGATGAAGGAAAGCTACCTGATATCAACCTAAGCAAGTTGTGCTTCCTTTTTCTGTTTTTTTTGGCTATTACTTTTCATAGAATACAGATAATTGAACAAACTTTGTTGAATTAAATTATTTTTCCATTAATATATAATTTTATGTATTAAAATTATATACTACTACTAAGAAAAAGTGATGTTATTAGCCATAAAACCTCAAAAATACACTTTTCCAAAAAGGTTTCCACAGTTTTGGCCACTACTGTAACATAATAGGAAAGGGAGTGAGGAGGAAAGAGGGAGGTTTGGGCATTCTGGGCCCCAATTGCTAATCTCTTTCTCAGAACCAGTGCTAACTGCTACACACTCTCCAGCATAGTAAAATTCTAGAATTGCACCATGTTGTCATCCAGAGTTACAAAATTGTATTGTGTAATTTATGGATGGTGTTGCCTAGAGTTCCCATGGCACAATTTTTGCTCCTCCTCCCCACCCCACCACGTCCTGTTGTATATAACCCAAAAGCAATGCTGTTGCAGGGAGGAAACACCTGTTCTATTGCTCTGCTGGAGTCTGTTCCTTCCTTTTAAAAGCACAGTCCCTTCCAGGTGGTGGTTAACCCAGTTTGTGACTAAGATTAGTCATAGCGGTTGAAATAGTTCACAATTACAACGGTTTACTGAGAATATGTGCAGATGTGCTTGATAAGGTAGGTGGAAATAGGAAAATCAAGGGCCTGGTTTCGCTAAACTGCATAGAGGTTTTCCCATTATTCACCTTCCCTGCAGCACTCCACACCGTGATCTGAATTTTTGAGATATAGGTAGTCCTTGACTTACAACCATCCATTTAGCGACCATTCAAGGTCACAACAGCACTGAAAAATGTGATTTACGACCACTGGTGGGATTAGGTTCTCGGCCCTAATAATTTCTTCCAACAACCAGTTCACCAAGCTACTCAGAAACTTAACAACCAGTGCTCCCGAAGTGGTGCGGACCGGCTGAATCCCACCACTGCTTACGACCAGTACTCACACTTATAACCATTGCAGCATCCCTACAGTCACCTGATCAAAATTCAGTTGCTTGGCAATTGACATGTGTCTGACATGGTTACCAGTGGTGGGATTCAAAATCTTTTCCTACTGGTTCTTTGAGAGTGTGCTTTGCACACTCGTTCTTCGCGTGCAGTATTCAAAGACCATCCTTGGTCTCAGTGCTGGTGCTGGTGAGCTGGTTTTTAGCTCAGCTGAGGCCAGAGGTAGGTTCCTACCGGATCGCACCAGTTCGGTAGAACCGGTTCGTCATATCTACCAAACCGGTTAGAAGAGGTTCCACCAGTGGACCTGGAAAGCAGGCCACACCACTGGCTGAGGCGCGGCAATCTGCTCTGCTGCATGAATCACCTGAGCTAAAAAAATAAGGGAATATAGGACAGAAAACGATGGGGTGGGAGGAGGGCCCAACCAGAGGTGGTATTGCCTGTTCTCTGAACTACTCAAAATTTCCGCTACTGGTTCACCCGAACCAGTCAGAAGCGGCTGAATACTACCTCTGATGGTTACAGCATCCCGGAGTCACATTGCCATTTGCAACCTTCCCAGCCAACCTCCGTCAAACAAAGTCAAGCAGGAGAGCCAGATTTGCTTAATGACTGTACAATTTACTTAACCGAGTTTAACAACCATGGCAAAAAAGATGGTAACATTTGCCATGACAAATGTTAACAACAGTTGGTCTCAACTCATCATAGGCCAAGGTCTACCTGTATTTAGTTTTCTTCCAAGCAAGAAAAGTGACAGAAAGTTGCCTAGGTTTTCTAAACTGGGAGGTCTCAAAACTTTTTGTTTGATCATCTTAACCTGAGCAGTAAAGGGTTTTTTTGTGTGATACCCCTAATATGCTATGTATATTTATTTAGAAATAAAGCAGTATACCTGTACAATGCTACTATGAGATTACCTACATTCTAAAATATACCCCACAGATATTTTGTATCTCCTGTAATAAGTAAAGCTTAATTTCTTTCACTCTTTTTAAAGATTAAATAATAAATATAAATAGACAATTTATCTTTTTTAACCGCACTCCAATTAATTGTCTTGTAGTTCCCTTGAGATGGTATGCCCCTCATTATGAGGATGATTGTCCTAAATCTGTAAGGATTCCAAGGGAAATCCATTGAGAGCAAAGTCAGAAGTAACTGTGAGCTCCCTAAAATAAATGTGAGAGCATTCAAACCCTGATCTAGTGTACATTTAAAGTGACAATAAAGCTTCTGTTCCTATTCTATTTGATTCTATTCTATTTATTTTATTCTATTCTACTCTATTCTATTCGCGTCTACTCTACTCTACACTCTATTCTCAGTAACAAATAATGGTTTGGAAGAGTTATCAATGTTTCCCTCTTTAATAGCCTCCCTCCCCATGTTCCTGGATCTAATCTTATCAAGCACTATAGGTCAGTGTTTATCTATCTATCTATCTATCTATCTATCTATCTATCTATCTATCTATCTATCTACCTACCTACCTACCTACTTACCTACCTACCTACCTACCTACCTACCTACCTACCTACCTCTTCCTTCTCTTCCTCCCTCCCTCCCTCTTTTGTTCTCATTCTCAGCTCCCCTCCCTCCTAATTCTCTTTCCTCCATTCCTCCCTCTCTTTTTCTCCTTCCCAGCTCCCCTCCCACCCTCCTTCCCTGGAGATTCCTTCAATCTTAACAAATGACCCTGAGCGGTGAACCAAATTAAAAATAACATTAAAACCAATTTGAAGAACACTGACATTAAAAGACATTGCAGCCAAATATTGCTGCCTCAATGAACTTTCTGGTTGTTTAGAATTACACAAGGTCCAGAATCGAATTCTGGCAGGGTTTCCATTTGCTATTTTCAGGCATCATTCACATATTCCAACCCCCCCCCCCCCCAAGTTGGAGCTGTTGCTCTATTCTTGATGTCCTCTTGTTTCTCTTCTGCCCATTTGCTCTTGCCCGGGGAAAGGAACAAGTCAACAATACTGTATCAGTTTTATTCCATTGTGTGTTTCTCGCTTCTATGTGTTTTTCTCTGTTGGTACACTTGTGCTGCAGGCTTCTGTGTAACACTTAAAAACATCATCCATCTATCCATCCACTCTTTCTTTTGTTTTTTATATGGTTTTTATTGAAACTTTTAAAAAGGAGCAATTAGTCCAAAAAAAGAAAAAGCAAAAAGGCAAGAATATTTAAGAAAAAGGGGTGGGGGAGAACTACAGAGAATTTGCTTCTGATATTCTTCACAACGGTTTTAGGAACAATTGTATTTTAACTCCTGTCTCTAAAGTTATTTCATAATATTATCTTTTCTATAATCTATCTAATCTAAACATCAAAGGCATACATCCCAACTTCATTTTTCTTTTAAGTTTTACACAAAAAGCCCTTAAGAAGTTTTGAGGCACCCATTGATGTGGATTGTGTCTTTTCTCTAATTAAAAAAGTTAATTTATCTCTTTCTCTCTGTTTGGCTCTGGAAAATCAAAGTGACTCTCATCCAAGGAGACATCAGCAATCCAGAAGATGTGACGCCAGCAGTCAAAGGCGCCCATGTCGTCATTCACACAGCCAGTCTGGTGGACGTCTGGGGCAGAGTCCCACCCCAGAAGATCATGGCAGTTAATGTGCAAGGTAAGTTTTGGCAGGAAAACCTTTGAATGTCTGATCAGTTTCTCTACACAGCGCAAATGAGATGAAGATGCCCCTTCTGAGTTTGTGGAATTTGTCCCAGCAACAAGGGTATGGCAGGTGCACAAAATTAATTGCAGAAGGAAAAAAATCATTTTGTTGCTGAATCTGCTTGCCTTATGGAGGTTAATGGAATTTTGTCATCGTTGCATCCATTCACGCACACCCCCATTTTGTAGAATGGAACCTTCAACGCTGTGCTTTTTTCAGCCTGTGGGAAAGATTCCACTCCACAAAGAGGATAGGAGCAGAGAAAGTCCTTTTTACATTTAGATTTGATTAAGGGGATGTCATTTCCTATATGTTGGGTTATTTACTCCATCTGCCACATCAAACGTATCTAACTTAACAGAAACGTCTGGAGGAACTTGAGTGTATATTCCAAGGCTTAAGCCAAACTTGATCATTTTTATTTGAATCCCATCTTTTAAGAATAAATAGAACTGGCTTCCCAAAAATGTTTTGGCTTTTTCTAATTTATCTCTTTCATCTGTGGTCAGAAGGGGGTGTATAATGGTGGGGCAGCATGAATGAATCTGAATGAA
The DNA here is from genome assembly GCF_009769535.1 of Thamnophis elegans. NCBI lineage: Eukaryota > Metazoa > Chordata > Lepidosauria > Squamata > Natricidae > Thamnophis > Thamnophis elegans. Next base: position 124,151,296 of record NC_045558.1, on the reverse strand, counting down.
TCATCTGTAGTTTTTCTGAGCCATCTGTTTGCAATTTTGAACCCTTTGGTTCAAAATCCCAATTTAGAACAACGGGAATTAGATTACTTGCTACATCCTTGATAGCATGTACTTTTAAAGTCTACTGGTAAATATCTGTCTGTCTATCAAAATATCTAGCCAATTCAGTAACCAAAGTTCCCTGAGTAGTTTATAACAAAACTAAACAATACAATTTTAATATAAGCGTATATTCAATAAAATCAAATGAAGTAATGGATGAAAATTAGGCCCTGGTAAACAAGCGACACGATGGCTCAGGGGCTAAGACACTGAGCTTGTCAATCAGAAAGGCTGGCAGATTGGCGGTTTGAATCCCTAGTGCCGCATAACAGAGTGAGCTCCTGTTACTTGTCCCATCTTCTGCCAACTTAGCAGTTCAAAAGCATGTAAAAATGCAAGTAAAAAATAGGAACCACCTTTGGTGGGAAAGTAACAGCATTCCGTGCGCCTTCAGCGTCTAGTCATGTAGCCACATAACCACAGAGATATCTTCAGACAATGCTGGCACTTCGGCTCTGAAACGGAGATGAGCAACGCCCCCTAGAGTCAGGAAAGACTAGCACACATGTGCAAGGGGAACCTTTACCTTTTTAAATCTAAAACAGTATAAATTAAAGTACAATTAAAGACAATTCAAAAGCCTGATATTAAAAAAAGAAAAGAAAAGTGCTCAACTGCTAATGTGGCTGCCAGATAAGTCTCTCTCATAAATGGTTAGGTCACTGATTTCCTGTTTGATCCCCAGGAAGCAACAGCCTAATCAGGTAAAAAAAAATCTTGTTAGAACCAGAGGTGAAATTGAATACTGCAAGAATAAACAGACAAAAGGAAGGACTTTTCTTTTCTTTTTTTACACAACGTCTAATCCAACTTTGGAATTGGTCGCCTTGAAATGAGGTAATTTAGTTTCCCAAGAAGGCGGAAGCAATTCATGGAAATCAGGTAGATTGATGGCTCCTTGATGGTAATGCCGCTGAAGAACATCTGCTGGGAGATTGATGGGCTTCCTCCTGCAATTGGCTTTCCCCTGGAAGAACAGACTGCTGGAGTAGATCTGCCAGAGAACCAACCCATTGATTATTTTCTTAAAACCTTGAATATGGAGACATGACATACTATAACCGTGATGGCGTTACTATGGCACGTGTGCCACAGGTGGCATGCGAAGCCATATCTGAGGGCACGCAAGGCATTGCCCTATGTCAGCTCCAGCGCACATGCACGCTGGCCAGCTGATTTTCGGCCTTCTGGAGGGCGGGAAGAGGCTGTTTTCGCTCTCCTCAGGCTTCAGGAAAGCCTCTGGAGCCTGTGGTTCTGAAATTCCAGTAGGCTCATCGGGCCCATTTTTCACCATCCACAGGCTCCAGAGCTTTACTAAAGCCTGGGGAGGGCAAAAACGGCCCAACGGGCCTACCGGAGGTCCAGAGGCTTCAGTGAGGGCTGCGCGCATGTGCAGGGGGGAGCATAGGGGGGTGTGTGGGTGCATGTGCCGCAGGAAGGGCATTGCACTATGAGTGTGGGCACAATATAATGATGGCTCATTGAACGTGATGGGAGAAGAAAATGAGATGAAGGCTGTAGGTGTTGTTTGTGAACAAATATGATCAACATTTCCAAGAACAAAACATTTATACCTCTGGCTTACAAGGCCTGAAAGAATTATAGTTGGTAACTGGAAATATTGCTTAGCTACTTAGTTCCCTGGCTGCCAGGTAGGGCTGGGAAAGGGTCTTCTAGGAAAGCCAAGCTTTGTGTCCAGACTTTCTCACCATTTTTTTAAAATTATAATTCCTGTCCCAAATTGGTGCATGGGGTATAATCATATTAGTGATGTTCAGTGTTGATACAAATGTTACATTGTATAGGACGGAAGGAACAGAACAAAAAATGGAATGGAACACAATAGAATTTGTATTTGAAATATCTCTTCTAGTTTTGTATTATTTTTCCTGATTTTATTTTTAACATTCTTCTGACCTCAAAGAAAGTTGCTCATCTCTCCACTCCCAGGGACCCAGCTGGAATGCCACAGGCTTCCGCCCTCGCCTTTTGCTGTGTGCCAGCCTCCAAGATCCTTGCCTATTTTTCTGGCCTTTCTGGAGCTAATTTGGTTTGTCTCCGGAGGCCCAATGCAATGATCCTTCTGATCATTAGGGAGAAGCTTCATGGGGCTTTTAAGAGAAACATTTTGCTTTTGAAGATTGTGCCTAGGATGAGTCAGGAGCAAAAATAACAAAACACACATATGAGGCATCTTTACGCTTTTGTTTGCATGATTAATGTCCTAGGGTGGATCAAGCAAGCAAAGAAAAGGATGATCCAAGAGGAATTTTATTGTTTTCCATTTAGCCTTTTGCAACAATACTTTGTAGTCAACTAACAAGCTCAGCTGTCAGGATGACAAATGCTCAATTTTCAAAAGAAACAACCTGTTGGGAAGCAGAATTGAGAGGTCTCTAGAGGAGAAATGCCCTGCTGTTCTATTTATTATATTTTAAAAACACACATTTTCTTGCTTTTACAATGACCCTGTGAGGTTGGACCACAGCTCAGCTGTTCAGAGTGAATTTCCATTAGGCTTTCCCTGAGTTCTAGTTTTAAAACTCAGCAAATCCCTTCTTCAAATCCACTAGTTTTGAAGATTATTGGGAGTTGAAGTCCATACAATTTGAAGAGTTTAGGTAGGAAAACGTGGCCTAGGCTCCCCTAAGATCCTACCAGGAGGCCTTCAAGTTGAAATTATTTTCCATCCTATGTTGAAATATATAGGTCAATGCTGGTGAATCTTTTTGGCACCGAATGCTGAAATGGGAGTGTGTGTGTGTGCCTGCATGCACATGCCAGAAACCGGAAGAGCAGCTGCCCAGGGATTCATGCGCGCAACAGAAAAATGATTTTCTGGTTTCTTGCATGCGCATGCACATCGGCCACCTGGTCCTCTGGTTTATGGCATGTGCATGAATGTGCAATGAACAGCTGGCCAGTACATATGAGCACATCAAAACCCGGAAGATCATGTTTCCGGCGTGTGTATGCATGTTGGGCTCTTCCAGTTTCCGGCTCTCCCGCGCTTGAGAAGACCAGCTGGCCAGCATGCCGGAACCTAGAAGAGCAACAGGAGATGACTCTCCGGTGCCCGGAGAGATGGCTCTGCGTGCCACTTCTGGCACGCGTACCATAGGTTCGCTATCAGAGATATAGGTAGTCCTTGACTTATAACAGTTCATTTAGTGATCATTCGAAGTAACTGAAAAAAATGATACGACCATTTTTCACTCTTTCAATCGTTGCAACATCCCCGTGGTCATGTGATCAAAATTCAAACTCTTGGCAACTGACTTACATTTATGACCATTGCAATGTCCTGGGATCATGTGATCACCTTTTACGACTTTCTGCTGAGCAAAGTCAATGGGAAAGCCAGATTCATTTAACAATCGTGTTACTAATTCAACAGTGTAGTGATTCACTTAACAACTGTGGCAAGAAAGGTCACAAAGTGGGGCAAAATTCCCCTTATCTTGCTTAGCAACATAAATGTTGGGCTCAATTGTGGTGGTAACTGGGAGACTACCTGTAATATATTAAAATCCCATCAAACAAGCATGAAAAGTTGTAGTAGCAAGAAATGGGTTCCACCACAAATGCGCGTATGACAAAAGCGCGTGTGACTAAAGCGCGGTGACAAAACCGCGCCGTCAAAACCGCGGAGACGAATGAGCGCTGAAGCGCGCCGACAACAGCGCGCCGACAGATGCGCGCTGTAACATAACCCTAAACCTAACCCTAAACCTAACCCTAAACCTAACCCTAAACCTAACCCTAAACCTAACCCTAAACCTTACCTTAACTTAAATCGCGCTTCTGTCGGCGCGCTGTTGTCGGCGCGCTTTTGACATCGCGGTTTTGTCGGCGCGCTTTTGCCGGCGCGCTTTTGACGTTCGCGGTTATGTCGTGCCACGCAAGAAATGCACTAATTGTCATTTTCAATACTCTTTATATCTCTCTTTAATTGTTATGATTTATAATCAAGGAATCTCTGCTCGAAAAGGTTTACTAGAATGAACAAATAAACGAATGAATGCGGATGTCAGTATATCTGGGGTTGAGATTTGACTTTTGACATTCACTGGATCTTAAAGCCAGCAAGTTTATTTCAAAATGCCAAACAAGACCAGATCAGACCAGATCAAGATGGCTTAAATAGCAAAGTCATTTAAAGAGAATAGTTTCCAACCGTGTAAAATTCTACATCTCTGGGTTAATCTTTTACAAACAGAGACTTTCATTTGCAAGCCAGAAAAAGGAGAGCCCCTCAGATCCCTCAGTGATTGACACCTTTTTTGTTTCTGTTTTTCAATGAAAGGATGCCTACCTAAAACTCAACTGTTTGGATGATTCTATTTTGCTTCCTTGACAAACCTAATTTTTGTCTCAGAAATTTTGTCCCCTCCTCTCCCCCCGCAAACTTTCCCTTAGCAATCAGTGTTTCTCAATCTTGGCAATTTTAAGATGTGTAAACTTCAACTCCCAGGATTCCTGAAGTAGCATCCCACCTGGAGAATTCTGGAAGTTGAAGTTCACACATCTTAAAGTTGCCAACATTGAAAAGTCCAGAAATGCTAGAAAGGGAGTGTTGTAATCCTTGTTGGTTGCCTTCTCATGACACCACAAGCAGCAAACTTGTCTAGTTGCATCCTGCAAACACAACTGCTGTAGCTGGTTTATGATTCCAGAAGCCAGGCCTAACGCCTGTTTTCTCCGACACTGACAACTTGCTTGTGACAACCAACTAAATAGACTAAGCAATACATGATCCAATCTATTCTTACATGATAGTGCTATATTTACATGGACTAAGACAGAGCTGCTCTAATTTCTGAAGTGAGTCAAAGAGTGTTCTGAAATAGCCAAGAGCCGTAATATATACAGAATTAGTAACATGGAAGACGAAAGAGACCTAAAAAAAAAAAAGATAATTGACTGAAAATGTAAACACTTCTTTAACCCAAGAACTCTTATTCCCTGAAACAATAAGATCGGGGTTAGAAGGAGAACAGATCATAATAATACTAAATAGATTTTGTAATTGGTTGGACCATCTGACCACGTCCTGTTATTATCTCTTCAGAGGCTTAGACTGGATCAAGTTATCGTTATACTGCCAAATTTGAAAGACAGCTGTTGTTTTCTGTAACCGGGTGTGAATTTAGCCTCCGGGTCCCACACGTCTCCTAAGGGCTATCTGGAAGTCCTAGCTTCAGGCTTCTTGTGGTTCACAAACTTGGGAAATGGGGTTTGCCACAAATCCCTTCCAAATCTTTTCCTGTTATCATTCACGCCTGCAGTCTAGAGACACACACGGCCTCAGCAGATAGCTTGCATCCTTGTCATACAATTGTGGCATGGGAAAATTCACAAGCTGACCTTGTTGTTATTCCAGGCAGCCCTGGGGGCCTGTTTCTTTTTCCCCAGGACCACAGCAGAGGTGGGGTGTGCAACCATTCTCAGCGGTGGATATGCTGAATTACAATAATACGCCTTTCCGTTAGCTGAATCATCTGCAATGTTCGATATGAGACAAATGTGTAGGAAAAAGCTTGATTTGCAAAAAAAGAAAGGGCTACTTGAACAAGGTCAAAGGTATCCTGGCTTTTACAAAATAACTTTGACTTCCCCAGTTACTTCCTTCCAAGATCTCTTCTGCAAAGGATAGGATAGGATAGGATAGGATAGAGCAGAGCAGAGCAAAATATGGAATAGAACAGAACAGAACAGAATAGAATAGAATAGAATAGAATGGCGTTCAATCACCAAAGGCAGCATAGGTAGTCCTTGACTTCACAGCAGTTCATTTAGGGACCAAAGTTGCAACAGCACTCTGCCTCTGTTTATTATAGGAAAATGAGGTGCTGAAACAATTGGTTCCTATGCAAGGAAAACCCCACAGATTTCATCGCTCCTTTTTCATTCCTGGCAGAGCTGTTTCTTTTCCAGCAGGTGAGAGCTCTGATGGACAGCCAGGTTTTGCATTGTTTCTCCTCCTTTCCTCATTCCCTTTTTTCCCCCCCTTTCTCTCTAGGAACCAAAAATGTAATTGAGGCCTGTGTCACGCAAGGAGTCCAGTATCTGATTTACACCAGCAGCATGGAGGTCGTAGGACCTAACATAAAAGGCCACCCTTTCTACAGGTATGAGTTGCTTATTTTTCAAAATGATGATGATGATGAGCTCTGTTAGACTAAGACAACTGGGGAAATTTTTTAAAGTTTCTGTTGTCTGTAGAGATTCTCAGCCATCCAGATTGTGGGTGTCCCAAGGGTGATTTTTAAAGAGGCAACTGAACTTTCTTATTTTTTCTTGGAAGATGTTTAGCTTCTCATCCAAGAGGCAGGGAAGGATTTATACTCCTTGCAGACAGCTGGTCATTTGCATTCTTTTTAGAGTGTCTCTGTCCTCAGGGTCACCTGAGTAGTGCACATAGGTGGAACTGAGTTGTTGTGGAGCTGTGCTTTCTGCAGGATGTTTTCCTCTGTTGTCTGCACCTCAAATTGACAACACAGACTCATCCCCGACAGCCTGCACCTGTGTTCAATAGTGAAAGAACACAGGGCAGTGGAAAAAAAAACACACACAGCTCCACAACACAGTCCTTGCAGCAGTTCCAAGAAGGCTCCACACCCATTCTCCCTACTCAGGTGAACCTGAGGACACAAACAAACTTCCAAGTGGCCTCAACTATTCTCTAAAAAGGTTGCAAATGACCAGCTGTCTGCAAGGAGTATAAATCCTTCTGTTCCCCACTATCCCGTTAGAGCTGAAGAAGCTTCTTGGATGAGAAACGAAACGTCTTCAAAGAAAAAAAAACTAGGAAGTCCAGTTGCCTCTTGAAAAATACAATTTCTATTGTATTTCCCTTGGGTTGGACTAGAAGGCGGCCAAGGTCCCTTTCAAGCCTATTATTCTATGTTTTAATTTGGAGTTTCTTATTCTTTTGAGTCTTCTCGCATTATTTTAGCTATCTAAATGTGCATATATTTTTTTAAAAATGGAATGGAGCCCCTAAAGAGTTAACTGAGTTTCAGTGTTGGTTGCAAATAACAGGGAGTTCCCCTGATTTAGGCAAGCCCACATGTTTTGGCCCTATTCAAGGGTTTCCCTGGGTTCTCCTAGCATTGCCATGGCAACAGGGATACAGTTCATAACAGTCACAGTGGATTACCGCTCTCTGTGGGTGTGGGCCAACGGCTCTGCTCTCCCTTCTAACAAGTAGGGAAAGTTGACTGCTGTTCGTAGTTAGAAGTTTAGTCACCCCAAGGCTTGAAAATCTGAAAAATTTTCACTACAGGGTGCAAGGAATCCTCAACCGCTCTGTTACAACGGCACTGAAAAAAAGTGACTAACGACCGTTTTTCACACTTATTATGACCGTTGCGACTGGTTCATATTTACAACGGTTGCAGGGTCCCGAGGTCACATGATCCCCTTTTGCGACCTTCTGACAACTAAAGCCAATGGGGTATCCACTATGCAACCATCTTACTCACTTAACAGCTGCAGTGATTTGCTTAACAACTGGGGCAAGAAAGGTTGTAAAATGGGGCAAAACTTGCCTACCAACTGTCTCACTTAGTGACAAAAATTTGGGGCTCGGTTGTGATCATAAAGTTGAGGATTACCTGTACTTTTAACGGATGCCTGTAGGAAAAACCTATTAGATACAACCGGTGGTGAAATTCAATTTTTTTTACTATTGGTTCTGTGGGTGTGGCTTGGTGGGTGTGTTGTGACTTGGTGGGCGGAGCTTGATGGGCGTGATAGGGGAAGGATACTGCAAAATTTCCATTCCCACCCTACTGTGGGGCCAGCCAGAGGTGGCATTTGCTAGTTCTCTGAGCTACCCAAAATTTCCACTACCGATTCTCCAGAACTTGTCCGAACCTGCTGTATTTCACCCCTGGATACACCCCTTTCCATCATGGGGAGTAAAGACAAGCAACAGATCCCCCCCCCTTTATCCCCTTCCCCATATCATTTCAGGAGCATTATCCTCTCCTATGTAATGCAGGGGGCAGCAGCCACTGTAGCAATTACACTGGATTTAAATGAACAACGCTAAAGTGTATTTAAGATTCTTTCCAGAAGAGATTGGACTGCCATATGTCAGAAATGGTGTAGGGTTAGAGTCTCCTGCTTGAGTGGAGGGTTGGACTACATGACCTATAAGGTCCCTTCCAACTCTGTTAATCTTTTAAGAAAGATACATAACTGTTAACTGTAACCTGGTTAACTGCTCTTGTTGCAAGCATAGGGTTTTGATGGCCTGTGATGCTTTCTTCCTTGCTTGCAGGTGCAATGAGGACACAAAATATGAGGCCATACACCACCATCCTTACCCACTTAGCAAAGCCAAGGCCGAGCGGCTTGTCATCGAAGCCAATGGGCAAGTGGTAAGCTAGAATTTGAGAGAGGAGTTTGAATGTCTTCCGAGTTAACCAAGCCATGTGCTTCTTGGCATCCTTCTATCTCAAACCCTGCCTGTCTCTTGGTCTGTTTCCTTGAAACTGGCACTCTGCAAAAGATTTTGACAGCATGTGATGACTGCGGATTGATCTGTGCATTGCAGGTCACGTTATCTGCAGAGTTCAGGGGTGGAGAAGACTAACTTGCAGCAGCTGCACCTACGTATATACTGATATGGTTTATTTATTTGGCCAAGTGGAGTTAGACACACAAGAAATTTTTCTGTACTTGCAAAACAACACAATATAATAACAATACTGAAGCGTACTGCCAATAAAGAGGAGGAAGTAAAAAATAATAACAGGGATAAATAATAATCCTTCAGCCATACCCTATGAGTTCATATACATACACCTCAGGCAAAAACAAACAAACAAAACACTTAGCAGTCACTCTATTTTCTATCAGCTGCGAGAATTACCATATTTTTCAGAGTATAAGACGCACCAAGGTTTTGGAGGCAATTTTTTTTAAAGTAGGTAGGTACATAGAGGGATAGAAAGGGAGGGAGAGAGAGAAATACAGTAGGTAAATGGGGAGAGAGAGAGAGTAGGTAGGTAGGTAGGTAGGTAGGTAGGTAGGTAGGTAGAAATGGAGAGAGATAGAGAAATACAGTAGGTAGGTAGGGAGAGAGGGTAGGTAGATAGGTAGGTAGGTAGGTAGGTAGGTAGGTAGGTAGGTAGGTAGGTCGATAGATAGATAGATAGATAGATAGATAGATAGATAGATAGATGATAGATAGATAGATAGATAGATAGATAGATAGATAGATAGATAGATAGAGCCTGTTTTTTGCCAAAAAAATTTGCATGCATAGCCTTATGGCGCCTTATAGAGCGCTGCTGGGACTGGGGGTGGGGGGAATGGTCCATTTTTTGCTCATTTCTTCCCTTCCCAGCTTCCAGGAGCTCTCTAAAAGCCTCCATAACGGTATGCTCAGACTTTTTGGTGAAGGGGCGGGTCTTCAAAAAAGCAAAAAATGCTGTATTCGATGTATATGACACACCCAGATTTTTACCCTCTTTCTTATACTATGAAAAATGCGATAGGTGTTCAGCAGAGTGAGGGCACAAGGGAAGAAATTGTCTAGTTGTTTTCATGGTATTGGATCTGGGTACTTGAGAGACCGCCTACTGCCAATTACCTCCACTCGACCAATTAAATCCCACAGGTTAGGCCTCCTCCGAGTTCCATCAGCCAGTCAATGTCGACTGGCAACTACGCGGAGGAGAGCCTTCTCTGTGGCAGCTCCGACCCTATGGAACGAACTCCTCGTGGAGATTCGTACCCTCACCACCCTCCAGACCTTCCGCATAGCACTTAAAACCTGGCTGTCCCGACAGGCCTGGGGCTAAAGACCTTCACCGTACCCGAATTGTATGAATGTTGTGCTTTTAATGATGTATTGTCCTATATGTAACTCGGTTTGTCTCCCCCTCCCCTTGAATTGTGAGCCGCCCTGAGTCCCCTTGGGGAAAAGGGCGGCATACAAATATCAATAAATACAAATACAAAATACAAATGTACAATGCTGTATAGTGTTGTTACATTGCCTTCTTTTCCCCCAGTCATTTTTGTGGGCTTTGAACCCTAGACCCCTTGATCCAATGCTGTTGTCTTGATTAAGTGGCGAAGGAAGTCCCAGATTCAGGGGTGAAATCAACTTACCTTTGCTATTGGTTCAGTAGCAATGTGAGTGAGCGCGCACGCACCAACTCCGTGCATGCGCAGGACATTTCACTCATGCGCAGAGCGTCAAAAATGGATGTGATAACGTCCGGGTGGGTGGGTGGGTGGAGCTTGCTACCGAGTGTGCCTGCAAAGGTAAGTAGAACAGCAAAGGAGGGGGGAATCCGCTGTGCCACACACGATTTAGATTATATAGAAAGCAGAAAATCCTGTTTCTAGCTAATATAAATCGTGTGTCACAGGTGATCATCGGAAATACCGGTTTGCCTGAACCGGTAGCATTTTTTTACTATCAATTTGGTGAACCGGTAGTATTTGACCCTTGCCCAGATTCAAATCCATCCTCAATGATGGACTTTTGTTGGGTGACCCTTGGCCATATAAAGTCTTAGCGCAATCTACCTCACCGAGCTCTTAATGGAGTACGATTGGAGAAGCCCAGGTGTAATCCGCTTTCAGCCATGAAATGTCACGGGAAAAGTGACTTTGGACCTTGGTCTTCCTCTCCATTGGCCCAACCTATCTCTCAAGCTTGTTGTTAGGGGAAGCCAGGAGGAAGGGTGGCTAAATCCCTTGCTTGAATTGACATGAAAGTTCAGCAAACGAACACATAAACAAAGATTTTGCCACCAACTTCTAACTTGCCTCGATGGTGGATTGTCCACCCACAACCTGCTCAGATGTGCCAATCAGCAACAGAGAATCTTTCTTTTCTGCAGATGCCGAATGGGAAGCGGCTAGTCACTTGTGCCCTTCGTCCAACGGGCATCTATGGGGAGAACCATCTGCTGATGAAGGAGTTTTATGAGAACGGGCTGATGACAAAGAAATACATGATCCGGGCCATCCCAGCCTCTGTGGAGCATGGCAGGGTCTATGTAGGTAGGTTATGATGGTGCCTGGTGCATTCTTGACCCACCTTCTTTTATTTAGATACTTTTACTCTTCTTGGGGGTGTTCCCATATACACGTACATCTTTATATCAGGTTCTGAACTTCTTAAGAACTGTGGAGTCCTTGGTGCCCTCTGAGCTTGGTTGTTTGCTTGCAGACATTTCATTACCCGACTAGGTAATATCATCAATGCCAAGGAAGGTGGGTTTTGCTCTTATATACAGTACCTTCCCCTGCCTTTGTTGGTGGAATGTGGTTTTTTCCCCCTTGGTAGTCCCTTGATTAGGGTATTGTTTTCTACTTGATTGTTTCTCAGATGACACACCTCCACTAACATTGGCAGGGCAAACTGCTATAAATAAACAGGGAGCAAACTCCGCAATCCTTTGCAACACTGATATTATCTTATCAGGTAATGAAATGTCTGAGAGAAAACAACCAAATTCAGAGAGCACCAGGAACCCCACAATTCAACCCTAAGCTGGAGATATTATTTTTAATTGGGACTTCTTAAGAACCATTGCCCTACTCTCTGCACTTCAAGTACATCTCTGAATTACCATTTGGTAGTAAGAGCTCCTGGATATAAATTTCGGACCCAAGAAACAAGCCAGATATGGATTCATATTAATTTGACGTGTTCTCAAAGTGTGGGGTACTCTGGGCCCTTAGAGGAAAAAGTGAATGTATCCTTTCCCCATGAATAAAAATGTTTAGATTATTTAGGTTAGATGAAAAAAAACAAATTCACGCCTTAGTAATTCTCACAACATTTCTCAAACTTTCCAAGCCAGCAGTCACCCTCCTTTTCCAAGGAAAAAAGGAGCAAAGTTTGCAGTGAGTCTTGACATTGTTTGCATTTTGTCTGCCTGATCAGGTTTCAATTTTTTTAAAGTGTGTAGCCCCCACCAGTTACTTATTACTCCCTCAGAGATTTGGACAGGAAACTTGAAAACCCATGTTGTAAGAATTAAAAAGAAAGAAAGAAAAGAAGATGAGTTCAGTTTAGCTGCTGGATTTATTTGCCATCTCCATTGCAGTATAAATAAAAGCAAGGACTAACCCAGGGCTGTCAAACTCGCAACCTGCCAGATGCATCACACGCTGGCCATGTCCATGCTGGCAGTGTAGCAAAGGGAGAAAAGTCACAATATATCACATAAAGACGCAAGTTTGACACTCCTGGCCTAACCCTTTCCCCAAAATCCCTGTTCTCAGTATAAATTGGAAAATAACAGAATAATGAAATTGGAAGAGACCTTGGAGGTCTTCTAGCCCAACCTCCTGTTCGAACAGGCGACCCTAGGCCACTCCAGACAAATAGTTGCCCAATCTCATCTTAGAAACCTCCAGTGTTGGAGCACCCACAACTTCTGCAGGCAAGTCATTCCACTGATTAATGGTTCTAAATTTCTCAAAAAATAAGCACACCTCTATACACACACACACACACACACACACACACAAAAGCACACAATTCCTATTTCAGTGTCTTGTGTGATTGGATCTTGTGTTAAGACTTCTAATTTGCAGAGTGCAGGAAGCACTATTTTTAGAAATGCATTCATTTGAGATCTTATCCCTGCTGTGTCTTCTTGAGTAAACGGTGCTGCGTTATTGTGTCTCTATGTTATCTCTGCGTTTTCACAAAAGTGACATTGGCTAGTGAAACGTCTCTCACTTGATTATCTTTTTGGTCTCCTAACTTGCCCCTTCTGTAGGCAACGTGGCTTGGATGCATCTCCTGGTGGCTCAGAAGATCCAAGAGGACCCCTCAATCATCGGGGGCCAAGTTTATTTTTGCTACGATGACTCTCCATACAAGAGCTACGAGGACTTTAACATGGAGTTCTTGAGGCCATGTGGCTTCCGCCTCTTGGGGTCCCGTCCCCTGCTGCCGTTCTTTCTCCTCCATCTGATAGCTCTGCTCAATGCTCTCCTGCAGTGGCTCCTGAAGCCCTTCTGCGTCTATGCCCCCATCCTCAACCCCTACACCCTGATCATTGCCAGCACTACCTTCACCATACAGACCGACAAGGCCCTGAAACACTTTGGATACCAACCTTGTTTCACCTGGGAAGAGAGCCGGAATCGCACAATTGGTTGGCTCAAAGAGGTTACGGCAGAGAAGCAGGTGGAGAAGCAAGACGGGTCGATGTGAATGGTGTGATCTCTGCAGGGAACCTGGTTGGGGACTAGAAATCTGGATTTTGGATGTGCTAAACTCAGAATAATTGCAATATCAAGCTATGGCCTTATATTGACTGGTTTTAGACGGTGATGTTAGAAATTTGTACAGTAGCTACCTTTGCCCTTAGGTGACCTTTGGAAGCAGCTCTACAGCCTTGCAAGAATGGGTGGACCCTCTGTTTCCCCAGGTGGAAATGTCAAATACCAAAGAAATGCATTTTAGATTTTGGCTGAGTGCACCAATGTCTCCTTTTCAAACTCGATGAAGCCTTTTTTTTCCCCCAGCCAAAGTCCCAAACAGAATGACTTTTGATGATGGTCTTCAATGTTACCATCATGTCATACATTCCAACCTACTCGCAAGGCTTTGATTTAGCATGCTCCAAAGTTTAACTGGAAGGTTGCAAGGTCAGCTCATCTTCTACCATTCCTTAGCTTTGGAAGATGGATTGTTGATCCATTCCTTGTCACTACAGACTAGTTCCGTGTTTTTCTTCCTACCTCAGTGACCCCTAAGTGCAATAAGGATGGAAATTCATGTTTTTGATGTAATCTAGCTAGTCACTATTTATCTGAGTAAGCAGATACTCTTAAGTATGAAAGGAGACTAATAAGCTGTTATATTATTTTCTAGCCTCAATTATCTTACATGACTTGTGCAATAGAAATGTATGACTAGAAAACCTCCTTGGTGGTCAACAATTAAGTTAAACAAGCAAATAAATATATTATATTCTCATGAGAGCTAGCGTTATCTTTTATGATGTCTGTGAGAAATTTAGAAACTAAGAAAGAGGGATATAGTGGATCAAGAGACAGAGCTTGAGGGGACATATTTGAATGTCATATGCTGGAAGCAGTGGATGATGGGAATTAGTGGTCTTGAGTAAAATCTGTTGCTGTATAACCAGTAGTGTTCTTTAGACCCTTCACCTAGAAGTCTATAGAGATTCTCAGTCATCCAGGTCATGGCTGTCCCAAAGGTGCTTTTTCAAGAGGCAACTGGTCTTTCTTGTTTTTTTTTCTTTTGAAGATGTTTTGCTTCTTATTCAATAAGCTTTTTCAGTTGAAAAGTGAAGAGCTGAAGAAGCTGCTTGGATAAGAAGCGAATCGTCTTCAAAGAAAAACCAGAAAGTCCAGTTGCCTCTTGAAAAAGCACTTTGGGGGCTTCACCTACAAATTTGTTTATATTGTTGAAGATTGGATGCCATGAAGGGTTTTTTTTTTAACCCTGTATATCATGTACAATTATTTTTAGCTTTCTTCCATAACAATGAATTTCTCTGTTTTTTGGCTTCTGTCTGTGACGAAAGTTACATGTTTCATTTCCATAGGAATAACTATGGATGGGTAGTTCAAAAAAACAGCAAGGCAACTGCAGCTTTGTTCGTCTTTTCACTTTATACCTCTTATAAGAGAGCCCTGGATGCAACCTGAAATTATCCCAAGTGCTAAACACAGATGCTGCTCCCCTGCACAGCCCTTTAAGACTCTGAGCCACAGTTTGTTATGGGCTATGGTTTGTTGATTAATTAAGTCTAGTTTGTTGAACTGTGGCTTGCTGACTGAATTCACATGTCAGCTGTATTTGCTTCTTAAGGAGCCTCAGTAAAGCACAAGAACTCCACAGAATGACTTAACCGATGATTGATCCTAGCCAATATTTAAATACAACCTCCAGATTGTAACTAGGTAAAGGTAAAGGTTCCCCTTGTACATACATGCTAGTTGTTCCTGACTATAGAGGGCAGTGTTCATCTCCTTTTCAAAGCCGAAGAGTCAGCGCTGTCCAAATAAATATTCGTGGTCATGTAGCTAGCATGACTAAACACTGAAGGTGCACACAGAATGTTGTTACCTTCCCACCAAAGATGGTGCCTATTTTTCTACTTGCATTTTTACATGCTTTCGAACTGCTAGGTTGGCAGAAGCTAGGACAAGTAACAGGCGCTCACTCTATTATGCGGCGCTAGGGATTCGGACTGTTGAACTGCCGACCTTTCTGATTGACAAGCTCAGCATATTAGCCACTGAGCCACCATGTCCCTCCAGATTGTAACTAACATCCGCTAATTTCCCCCTCCTTTTAAAGCAAGTTTGTTGATACAAAGTTCTAGAGCACTTTATTTTATTTATTCAACTTCTGTAGCTGCCCATCTTAATCAAGTAATGAAGGAATCTGGGCAGCTTACAGTTCAAATGTCATGCTGTTACTTTGTCCTCTTGACCTTTCCCAGTATAAGCCTACTAAGTCCCCTTTTGAGTCCAGCTCCTGGATATATATGTGCAGCTCCATTTCCAGACCTCAACTGAAGTGAGAAGTTCCTTCTAGGTTCCAAGAAACAGACAGGCCCAAGACCTAAAGGAACATCCATCTTTTGACAAATGTTACATGTTTGGCCAAAGCGACTTCATTTGAAATTTTCCTGAATTTGAGATGAGTGCCAGCAAACTGCTATCGTAGATAGTTTAACGAACAGGTGAGTGGGAGGTGAAAAGATAAAAAAAAACCTTTATCATTCATTAGTAAAAGGGAAAACTGTGTCCAAAACTGATCCTAAGATCTTCCACTGATGGGTGGAACAGGGAACCAATTCAGATCAGATCAGATCACAAAGGGCCCAGCTGACCACAACCATGTGTAGCAAGCCACATTTGACTTGACAATCTAGATCAACCAAGATGTTCCAGGTCACAATGAAATTGTGATGGACGCTGCTGCAGGTCTCTGGTGGAAGAGCCCTTTGTCTGAACGTCACCTATCCTAAGTAGTACTTCTTCAAAATCAAAGCTAGGTTTAACCAGCCAAACTGTGGAAAGTTTATTTAGTGAACGGCATATAACCAGGGGTGGGATTCAGTCGGTTCAGATCGGTTCGGGCAAACCGGTAGTTCTAGTGAGCAGTTGAATGTTTGAATGTTTATTTAATTTGTATGCCGCCCCACTCCCGAGGGACTCGGGGCGGCTAACAACCAAAGGGGGGAAGGGGATACAAATAGGACAAAAGACAGACAGAGTAAAAAACAACAACAGTCACAACATTTCAAGTGGGGCTGGAAATTCATCAGCCCCAGGCCTGCCGGAACAACCAGGTCTTCGTGGCTTTGCGGAAAGCCTGGAGGGTGGTGAGGGTCCGGATCTCCACGGGGAGATCGTTCCAGAGGGCCGGAGCAGCCACAGAGAAGGCCCTCCCCCGGGGATTTGCCAGTCGGCACTGGCTGGCAGATGGAATTCGGAGGAGGCCTAATCTGTGGGATCTAATCGGTCTTAGGGAGGTAATTGGCAGGAGGCGGTTTCTCAAGTACCCAAGTCCGATACCATGTAGGGCTTTAAAAGTAACGACTAGCACCTTGAAGCGTGTCCGGACCCCAATAGGCAGCCAGTGCAGCTCGTGGAGGATAGGTGTCACGTGGGTGTACCGAGGTGCACCCACAATCGCTCGCGCGGCTGCATTCTGGACAAGCTGAAGTCTCCAAATACTCTTCAAGGGCAGCCCCATGTAGTGCGCATTACAGTAGTCCAATCTTGAGGTCACAAAGGCGTGAATGACTATTCGAAGGGCCTCCCGGTCCAGGTAGGGTCGCAATTGGTCCGCATATTGATGGTATTTTATCCCGTGCCGACGAATGATCTTACCCAGAGGCTTCATGTAGATGTTAAATAGGAGGGGGGACAGGACCGAACCCTGTGGCACCCCATAATTAAGGGGCCTAGGGGTCGATCTCTGCCCTCGGACCAACACTGCGACCTGTCCAAGAGGTAGGAGGAGAACCACCGAAGAACGGTGCCTCCCACTCCCACCTCCCGCAACCCCCGCAGAAGGATACCATGGTCGATGGTATCAAAGGCCACTGAGCACTAAGTCAAGGAGCACTAGGATAGAGGAGTGACCCCTATCCCTGGCTCGCCAGAGATCATCGATCAGCGCGACCAAAGCAGTTTCCGTGCTGTAGCCAGGCTTGAATCCAGACTGAAAGGAATCCAGATAATCGGTTTCATCCAAGGACCGCTGGAGTTGAAAGGCCACCACTTTCTCAGCAACCTTCCCAACGAAGAAGAGGTTGGAAACTGGACGGTAGTTACTCAAGATGGCTGGATCCAAAGACGGCTTCTTCAGGAGGGGTCTCACCACCGCAGCCTTTAAAAGGAGCGGGAAGGAGCAGTTGGTCCCAGCTGCCCACCCATGCCTTTTCTTGTCCTATATTTCCCTATTTTTTAGCTCAGCTGATTCGCGCGATGCACGTCAGCTGTTTTACTCACCAATGCTGACATAGAAAGTAAGTTTTAAAGCTTAAAATGGGTGGTTTTTTTAACGCTGTGTACGTGTACAAAAGCATGCATTATTTCTGTGTGTGTGCAATGTTTGTGCGCTCATCAAACTAGTTGTTAAACCGGTTGCCTCCCACCACTGCATATAATACATGGATTTGCAATGTACTGTATATTTACATTTCACCTACCTAGATCAAAGAGCACAATGAAATATGAATGTTAAATAAGATCTATATTTAGATACCATTAAAGTGCAGCGTCATTTATATCAGTGTTTTTCAACCACTGTGCCGTGGCACACTAGTGTGCCGTGACATAGTGTAAGGTGTGCCGTGGGAAAATTACTTTATATATAGTCAATATAGGCACAGAGTTAATTTTTTTTAACATTTTCTAATGGTGGTGTGCCTCGTGATTTTTTTCATGACAAAAGTGTGCCTTTGCACAAAAAAGGTTGAAAAACACTGATTTATATGACCATATATGCCCTCAGCTTACAGCCGGTCACAACGTGATCTACAGTTTGACGTGGGATCCCACAGTCATATTGAGGGGAGGATACCATGTCCCATTGATACGAAGAGCCCCAGCAGATGCTGTGTGCGGTGCGAATCCTATCCAGGATTCTTCATTGCTGGTGTGGCAGTCCAAAGCCAGGCACCTTTTTTGTGGCATCATTTATATGTCTTCCTATGACTGGACATTCAACAAGTAAATTGGCTTTCCATTTGGAATTGGTGTTAAAGTTGTTGAGCAGATATTGAGCAAGTGCCCGGGGGGGGGGGGGGGGGGCTTCCTAGATTTGAGTTTTCCATCTGATAAATGAAGAAGGTTGGCATGGGCCAGTCAGAATGATAGTAGCTGTGAGACAGTAGGCAAACTGTAAAAATAGTCCTCAACCTACAACCCCAACTGAGCCAGAAATCTATGTTGCTAAGTGAGACACTTGTGAAGTCAGCTTTGTCCCATTTTATGACCTTTCTTGCCACCATTGTCAATCAATGAAGTTGTTAAGTTAGTAGCCTGGTTGTTCAGTGAGTCCGGCTTCCTCATCGACTTTGCTGGTCAGAAGGTCGCAAAAAGGGGATCCTGGGACACTGCAAACAAAAGGTCATAAATATGAGTCAATTGCCAGGTGTCTGAATTCTGATCATAGAACCACAAGGATGCTGCGAAGTGTGGAAAAACTGTCATAAATAACTTTTTTTCCAGTGATGATGTAACTTTGAACAGTTACTAAATATGTCGAGGACTACCTGTACAAGCCAGCAAAGGTTTCCTTGATTTATTAAATGCTCTTTGAATAAAACTACGGAGTTTTATTGCTGCTCAGTGCCAGAGGTTTGGTTGTTCCAGGCATGAGGCTTTCTTTCCGCCTCACAGCCACTCCCATATTGACAAGATACAAACTACCAACCCAACTGTAATGGGGATTTTTAAAAAGGCCATCTCCTTGGAGCTGCATTCCTGTGCAACAACAAGCAAAAGAGATTGAGGCATATATTCCCCAGCTCCTTGCCAGCTGACGCAGACAAGCTTGTCGAAATTCAGTTCCTAGAAACAATCCAAAGGTAAACTGTGTTCCAGGATGATTGATCGGAGGGAAAGTTTGGGAATTTAAACTAGGCTGATAATCGGCAAAGAATCCGTGAACAAAATGAAGAGAATCTGGCAAAAGAGAGGGATTTTTAAAAAAAATCTGGGGTTTCAGTTTTTTTTTTTTTTTTAAAGTTCTGAGCTTATGGAGTTGTGTGATCAGCCATCAAACAGAATAGAAAAGAACAGAATAGAAATTGTTTATTGGCCTAGTGTGATTGGACACAAAAGTAATTTGTCTCCGGTGTGTAAGCTCTCGGTGTACATACAAACCACAAGGTAATATAATCAGTGTAGCTGCAAACATGCAAGCACCATCTACATAATGGAGGCTTTCTCTGCCTACCATAATACATCCCTAAGTGTTGGAAACACTTTACACGCACTGTATGTATATCTGTAACATCAAGAGATCAACCTTTGGAGCAGTTTTTCTCAATCTCAGAGACTATAAAATGTGTGGACTTTAGCACTAGACTAGAATAACATAGTTCGAAGGGACCTTGGAGGTCTTCTAGTCCAACCCCCTGCTTAGGCAGGAAACTCTATACCATTTCAGACAAATGTTGTCCAATCTGTTCTTAAAAACCTTCAGCGCTGGAGCATTCACAACTTCTGGAGGCAAGTTGTTCCACTGTTTAATTGTTCTGCCAGGAAATTCCTCCTTAGTTCCAGGTTGTTTCTCCCCTTGATTAGTTTCCACCCATTGATTCTTGTCCTGCTCTTGAAGGCAGAACAAAAAGCCATGGATGAAAACTAATCAGAGAGTGATCCAACCAAGAACCAAGGAGAAATATGGGGGGACAGTAAGGAAATTTCCTTACTGGGAGAACAGGTTTGCCTCCAGATGTCGTGGTTGCTCCAACACTGGAGGCTTTTAAAGATTCCACCACAAAACCGCGGAGGACAAAATCGCGCTCGACAAAAGCGCGCATTTGACGTCATCACAGCGCGACGAAAACATCGCGCTGTGATCGAAAAATGTAAAAATAAAGCGAAAACCTTACGCTAACCCCCCCAAACCTAACCCTTAACCTAACCCTAACCCTTAACCTAACCCTAAATTTAACCCTAAACCTAACCGTTAACGTAACGCTAAACCTAACGCTAACCCTTAACCTAACGCTAAACGTAACCCTAACGCTCTAAACCTAACCCTAACCCTTAACTTAACCCTAACCCTAACCCTTACCTTTATGTGAATCGGCTTGCTTTAATTTTAATTTTATTTCAATTTTTAATTTTTTTTGTCGCGCTGTGATGATGTCACATGTGCGCTTTCATTGAGCGCGATTTTGTCCTCCGTGGTTTTGACAGGTCACGCTTTTAAAAAGGAACTGAACAACCAATTGTTTGATTACAGGAGTGGGCTCTTGGGGGTTCGCCGGGGTTCAGGAGAACCTCTAGCTAAGATTCTGTGCAGTTCAGAGAACGCCCAAATCCCACTCCTGACTGCCCCCCACCCCTTCCAGGAGTCCTCACGTGGCCCATTTTGGATGCAGGTAAGTGCAGGGCGCATGCAGAGGCTCAGGGAGGACGAAAAACAGGCCTACCAGAAAATTGAGAAGGGCCTCCGAAGCCTGGGGAGGCCGTTTTTGCCCTCCTGGAAGATCAAGAAAAGCCCCCGAAGCCCAGGGAAGCCAAAAGCACCCCCTCCCTGTGGTGCAGGAGGCTGACTAGGCCACACCCACCATGGCCACGCCCACCCAGCAACCAGACCGAGAACTCCTTGCTAAAATTTTGGAAGCCCACCCCTGGCTCTGAAATGACATTGGGTTTCCTGCTTGATAATCTACAAAACAAAGGTTGGCCTAGATGACCTCTACAGCCCCTTCCAACTCTATCGTTCTTTTATTCTGTTACTCTAGGTCAACCTCTCTTTGTCCTGCCCTGGCTATCTTACCTACACTGCCTTGAACCTGTAAATAAAAAGAAGATAAAAATCAAAGGCACCAATAAATCCCTACATCACTGCTAGTTGTGAAAGAAGCAAACAAATATCTGGACATTCGGTCAAGCTTTAGAACTCGAGGGTGGCTGTGGCCTTGGTCTCTCTTTGCCCTGTGAGCAAAAGGGGGAGTATTTCAAAATAAAAATATATCTGACCAAAAAGAGTACAGAATTTGGGGGCAGTTCCTGCAATAGCTGCCAAAAGAGAGATCTGTGTGTCTGAGCAGTTCTTGGAATAATAATTTTGTAAGATTTAGGAGAAAGAAGAAGCCAGAACTCTTTCTGGATTTACAAAGATCAAAGGGCTTCCAAGCCAAAATCTCAGAATTTGCTGACCGCTGGGATTTAAATAAATGCTAGTGTCTTGTTTACCAGCTGCCCTAACCCATTATTTGTGCCGCGTTTCCATAAATCATGATGTAACCACATCTTCTAGGTTCAAGTATGATGGGTTAGTGTGAATGTTTGCACAACGCCTCAAAGCACAAATTAAAGGTAAGTTTTCAGAAATATAGATGTTGGGAGGCCATCAAAGTCAACCGTTCTTCATGCAGGAATCTGAATTAAAACATCTCCCAGAGAGGAAATGTGTCCTCTATGCTTGAACACATTTTACCATTAAACATATCTTATTTTAAAAAAAAAATATTTCCAAACATTCAGTTCAAAGGTGCTTCCTCGTATCTTATATTCATTGTTCTGACTCTTGAGCTCTGGAAAAACAGAGAAGAGGTTTTTCTCTTCGGTGAAACATCTTTCAAATACTTTGGATGTCCACTGCTCTTCGTTTATTTTATTTTTTCAAGGTTCAGCATTTTCCAGATTCTTCAATCTGTATAACATTTTCTAGACTGCTATTTTCCTTTAGCATTCTCTGAATCTGTTCCAGAATGCCTGATTCCTTCCTTAATGTCATGTGCCCAGAACTGGACACACCATTCAAGGTGGGCAATGACCCCCGAGAATGCCTGGAGAAAAGAATGGTCCAAGTTACCTTCTTGTGGCCTAGCTATTAGTGATCCCTCTACCAAACCAGCCAATTTAAACCTGCCTCACTCTGTCTCGATAAAACTGAATTAAATGTGAAACTGGAAGAATTGCTTCTGCCCTGAATCAATGGGGCTGGAAAGATTCCCTTTGCTGTGATTGTGGTGCTGATATGCAAACTGTCTAAAACAGAATTGGGATAAATAAATATTCTGGCAACACCAGGTTATCAGCTAGTAATAAATAATAACCAACACAGAACAAAGTGGAATTCTTAGAAGCATGCCTTGGCTTTAATTGAGACATGCTGCGCTAAAATGTTCTGGGAATTAGAAACAATGGAATGGTGCAGTGATTTATCTTAACAAATCTTAGGTACATCTTCTCCTAGACTGTTATCTGCTAAAATTCCCTGGAGAAGAGGGAAAGCTTCCTACATTTGTCTAAATGTATAGCTTGATGCCTGTGAATAGCACAACCTTGTAATTCCATAAATTGATAATCCAATTTGATTTCCAAATTTACAAGCTCTCTAACATTTACGTTTTTTCAGCAGGCAAGAATTTTTTTTTTTTAGATAATACGGCAAATGTTTTTCAGATGCAAGAAAGGAAATCCGTGACAATTCTTTTCTCTTTTACCATAAATCCTGTTGTTTGTACTTTCCATTTTAATTTTTTTCTTCTTCCAACTGTAGCACAAACATCCTGTTTTCCAAGACTTTGTCCATTTCCCTCACTTCAGGGCACTGCAGAGAAATCCAGTTCTACCAGCTGGCAAAGCGAGGTTGCTGACTTTAGCAGCTGGCTTTTTTTAATCCCCAAAGGGCAGGCAGTATTATTTGAGTTATTACAATATACTGATTTTCTTTGTTGCGTTGCTGGAAAAGACATTTCTGGGAGTTTTCCCTTTTCCAATAATCTGGGGGCTATTTCACAAGCTGGAAGGCCATTTTATCGTTTTCTGGTTACATAATAATTCATCTAGTCCTGAATCAGACAGATGTCCAAGAATGGTCAGTTGAATGATGCACGCCATTGACCAGTCCCAGCTGAGTTCTAATAGTACTTGACATTCTCTTCTGGCTGCTCTTTATTGTACTTTTCTGAAAATGAAGAGGATTAGGGGACTGGAGGTCAAACATGAGGAATGGTTGCAAGATTGGGTTAGTCTAGTCTAGAGAAAAGAAGGAGTAGAGATGATATGATAGTGGTGTTCCAATATCTGATGGGCTGCCACAGAGAAGAGAGGAACAGCCTATTTTCCAAAGCACCTGAACACAGGACAAGAAGCAATGGATGGAAATTTATCAAGGAGAGAACCAACCTAGAACTAAGGAGAAATTTCCCAACAGTGGGAATAATTGATGAGTGGAATGGCTTGCCTTCAGAAGTTGTGGGTACTACTGGGTGCTTTTAAGAAGAGACTGGTTAGCCACTTGCCTGGAATAGTATAAGGTCTCCTGCTTGAACTAAAGACCTCCAAGGTCGCTTCCAATTCTGTTATTCACATGATTCAAAGGGAGAATGGTGTACTAAGGGCTGCTCTTTGCCTCATCTGACACATTGACAAGGAACCCATCCAACAAAATGCAATTCAGTGGTGAAGAATGTAAGGTAGAATACTTGGGCAAGAAAAAAAGACACACAGCTATAGAATAGGTGGCACCTGGCTCATCAGCAGCAATTGTGAGAGGGATCTAGATGTCCTAGCAGACCCTTCAGTGTGAGCCAGCAGCATGCTGTAGCTGCCAAAAAAGTTAATGCAATCCTAGGTTGAATCAACAGAGGGATAATTTCAAAATCATGTGCAGTGATCATACTGCTTTATACTGGCTTGATGAGAACAGAAAGATGTAGAAGTGATTTGATAGAAGGCTTCCAGTACTTGGAGGGCTATCACTGAGAAGAGGAAGGTCAAGATATTGTCCAAAGCACCTGAGGGTAGGGTAAGAAGCAACAGTAACACCTGGAGGAGAAAGTTGCACATGGATGCTGCAGCTGGGCACTTCTTTTTTCAGGGTATGGGGTGGATTGGATTCCCCCTCCCCTTGATTGAACCCTGTGGGGCAAGGGGCATTTTCAGTCAGCGAGCCTTTATTTAGCCTTTGGAAAAGCTGGCCACAACATCATCCTTCAACATCTCTACAAAGAGAGCACACAGAAGAGCTTAATGAAGTTAAGTTAGTTCCAACTTCCATTCAAGATGGCTGCGCCCATGGATGAACCCTGTGGGGCAAGGGGGGGGGTCTATAGTCGGCCAGCCTTGTTACAAATTGGATTGAAATGTGAAAAGACTGTTACAGGCAATTTTATACGTTCTCATATAATACCGGAGGAGGCAGCTAGGCCCCTGGGGGAGCCATGGATTACTATCCCTGCAAGGAGGCGGAAGATGCGGAGAAAACTGTGGGACAGGAAGAGAAAGAGAAGATGCTGTTCATGCGTTTTTTTAAGCTGAGAGGAATTGAAGATATATGTGGAACATCATCCTTGCAGAAATAATAAGCCCCCCCCCCCCACGACAACATTCTTTCAAAAACCATGGTTTTGCCAGCAGGCCAGAGACCCCAGGGTACTACAGAGCCCATCAAGTGATTGATCCAATGGTGGGTTGCAGGAGGTACACCCTGGTACGGGCGTACCGGAGTCTGTCCGGAGCACCGGGTACTGTTCAGGTACGGTGCTCTGGAGGGCCCACCCACCCGCCCTCGTTACCTGTCTTTAAACTCTTTGGTGCTTCCACCCATGTGCACGGCGTATACAGCAGCACCTGTGAGATGCTCTGCCGTGTGGAGGACGCCGGGCCCCGTTGCAACCGGTACGGTTGCAACGGAATCTGGAACCCACCACTGGGTTGGTCCGATTGTTGTCGTCAGGGGTATCATTATCCTTTGTCAATCATGAAAGATAGGGAAGGGTTTTTGACTATAGAGGTAGTCCTCACCTCATTTGAAGTTATAACAGTGCTCAACAAGAAGACTTATGGCCGGTCCTTGAAGTTCTGGCTGTCGCAGTATCCCCACAGTCACAGTATCATGATTGAGGCACTTGGCAACCGGTACACAGTTACAATGGTCATAGCTTCCCAGTCATATCATCACCACTTATGATTTTCACTGCCAGCTTCCAATAAGTCAGGTCAATGAGGAAACCAACCACCACCTGATGCTATGCTTAATGACTGCACATGATTCCTTAACAACCACAACCTGAACTGTCATTGTACACTGAAGATCACATTTAATTTCATTGTACAGGATGCAATGGCAATCCAGAAGTTGTGACCCCCCCATCGTTAGAGATTTTCAAAAAGAGACGGGACAGTTATTTTTTGGGAGTGGTATAGGATCTCCTCCTTGAGTAGGGAGTTGGACTAGAGGACCTCCAAGGTCCCTTCCAAACCAACATGATTCTATGTTCTATCTCCTCTTACAATTTGGGAGACTCTGAAGGATCTGGTCAGAGAATCCATTTTTATAGAACTTTGGTGAAAGAACTCTCAGGACACCAAGGCCAGGATGGGAAGGTCATTGTGACCGAGACACACTCTTCCCCTAGCTCTATAATTTCCCCACTTTGTTTACCGCTAGTGAGATCTTGAGGATGTTTGATATGTCTCAGTCCACTCGACTGAATGGAAAAGTCATATGCTGACAGCTGGTGTTGGCTTGACAACAAAGGCTAATAAATATCAAGTGGGTTGCCAAAAAGGCGTAATCCAATAAATGAGAGTCACCTTTGGCTGGTGATCAAATAAGACGTCTCAACTGTGAAATGTTGCAATAGATGCGGTCACCACATGTTTTCTTCTCCTCTCCACCCATGTGGCCACCTTGGGAATCCTCGACATTTCAGCATGATTAGCTAGAAGGGGCCTATGAGGAATATCTGGGCTCCTTTGCAAAATTTAGCCTGAGGAAAGAACGACCTTCTGGCTCACTAGTTTAGATTAAATCCAACGGCCGCACATATAACAAGAAAACGCTGTGCAGCAGTTTCCAACTGTCACACAGTGTTTTTTAATGTCTTAAAAATATGACTTAAAATATTCCCCCTCCCTCCCTCCTCTCTCTGCACCGAACTCTCTCCTCCAGTGTGTGAAGTCAAGGATGACTCTGCCTGGAGACCAATGATGCTGCAGAAGAGAGAATTCCCATTGGTTCCTCTGGGGTTTTGTCGGTTCCAGGGAAAACACGATTCGCGGGTTGTAGCCTGCATTTCTCTGCACATCCCGTTTTGCTCAGGCATTGTGTCGTCTGAAGGCCCGTTCTGGGCTCAGCAGCCTCTCTGCGATCCCTTCACTTTGCGGAGAGAGGGAAGCAGTGTGGAGTTGGACTGCCTGAGCCAAAGGAGTCCACGGGATCTTGAGACTTGATTTTTGAGCAGTACCAATCCATTCCACTCTTTCCTTTCCCTTTCTGTCCTTCTATCTTCCTTTCCTTTTCCTTTCCTTTCTCTTTTCCTTTCCTTATTTCCTTTTCCCTTCCCTTTCCCTTCCTTCTTCATCCTTTCCTATTCTTCTTTCCCATTTCCTTTCCTTTTTCCTTTCCTTCTTTTCCATTTCCTTTCTCTTTTCCTTTCCTTTCCTTATTTCCTTTCCCCTTCTTTTTTCTTCTCCCTTCCCTTTCCCTTCCTTCTTCATCCTTTCCTATTCTTCTTTCCCATTTCCTTTCCTTTTTCCTTTCCTTCTTTTCCTTTCCTTTCCTTATTTCCCTTTCCCTTCTTTTTTTCTTTTCCCTTCCCTTTCCCTCCCTTCTTCATCCTTTCCTTCTTTTCCATTTCCTTTCCTTTTCCTTTCCTTTCTATTTCTTTTTCCCTTCTTTTTTCTTTTCTCTTCCCTTCACTTTCCCTCCCTTCATCCTTTCCTTTTTTTCTTTCCCATTTCCTTTCTCTCCCCCTCCCTTCCCTTCCTTCCTTCCTGGGGGTCTGAGGGAGAGGGAGGGGACCCTTTTCCCCCTTGCCCATCTCCCCAACATCTGCTCTGATGGCAATTATAGCTAAAAATATTCAGATACTCGGGCATGAAAATGTGCCACTCAAACACTATACTTTTCCACACACACTGGAAAAAAATAATTAGAGGGAACATTTCCTGCCAGTTGCCAACCATCCATATTTTGATCATATGACCCTGGGGATGCTGCAATAGTCGTCATTATGAAAATGATAATGAATAGCTTTTTTTCAGTTCCCTTGTGCTTGCAACTGTCACCAAA
This sequence comes from Thamnophis elegans, assembly GCF_009769535.1. Taxonomy (NCBI): domain Eukaryota; kingdom Metazoa; phylum Chordata; class Lepidosauria; order Squamata; family Natricidae; genus Thamnophis; species Thamnophis elegans. Next base: position 124,123,935 of record NC_045558.1, on the reverse strand, counting down.
CAAATGGTCGTAAATTGTGGACTACTTATACCATTTTTGTTAGCCTTCCTTTTCTAAAAAAAAATCAAACAGATGCAGAGACTGGAATTATGAATGAATAAACCAGAATGGGCTGATTTTGCATATCACACTTTACAAGCTGCAATGGCTTGGATACGCACCACCCAACCCAGTTCTTGATGGTTTAATGCTATGGATTGGCTAGGTGGTTTCTTCTGCCTTATTTTTGATCATTTTACAAACAGTAAAGGATGGCATTGAGTAACAGTTTATACAATTTCATAATAAGCAGCAGTTGGTAAGAAGGGCGATTTTGGGTGCCTGGAGAACAACTTCAGCCAAGATTAAAAAGAAACTGTTCCATGTGCTTCATTGCCAAAGTGGAGAAAGTAGGTGTGCCATTAAGAAAGCTTCAGCAGGATCAGCTCACCCAAGAATAAGGTGACCAGACGTCACGATTTCGGCGGGACAGTCACGATTTCTAACAGAGATGCACCAAAACATGTTGTAACCAGCTGATATACTTTTTTTTATATAATATATACCTGTGTTCTTTTTTTTCTTCTTGTTTTTGTTTTTGTTTTTTGTTTTGTTTTTTCTTCCCTGCCTTGTCTTTTGTTCTTTTTGTCTTTTTTTAAATATTTTTTCTTTTCCAACTGGTGTGGGCATGTATTGTTTAAGATTATTATTTTTATTAATATTTTTAAATAATAATTACAGTCAAATGAAAATGGATATATGATGATGGTGATATGTATGAATATTTGAGTTAAAATGCTCGAGTTAACATGAGTTATGTTTGTTGACTGTGGAGGAGATGCACGAAAGTTTATTTGTGACCGACTGACACACTTTCTATAGCATGTAAAGAAAGATGTTGTACTTGTTTTAAATTAAAAATTAAAAAAAATTAATAATCAAAAAGAACTGTGGCAAGAAAGGTGGTATAGTGACCAAAGTTACAATGGCATTGAAAAAAGTGTCTGATTACCATTTTCACACTTAGCAACCATTTTCACACTTAGCGACCGTTGCGGCATCCTCATGGTCACACGATCAAAATTTTGATGTTTGGCAACAGATTCGTATTTATGATGGCTTCAGTGTCCTGGGGTCATTTTAATTGCCTTTTGTGACCTTTGACAAAGTCAAATGGGGAAACCAGATTCACTTATGTTACTAACTTATCAGCTGCAGTTATTCACTTAAGAACTGTGGCAAGAAAGGTGGTATAGTGATCAAAATTACAATGGCATTGAAAAAAGTGACTGATGACCATTTTTCACACTTAGCGACCATTTTCACACTATCCAATCATTCACCCATGTTATTGTTACTGCTGATGTGTATAATTCCCAACTTGGTAATGCTAAACCTCCCCTCTCCTTGCTGTCTTGCATTGACTTTAGTTTAATCCTTGCTTTTCATCCCTGGCAAATGAACCTAGCGGTTATTTTGTTTAATTCTTGAAAGAATGTTTTACCCGGATTAATAGGTGCGGCTTGCAAGAAGAATAAAATTCTTGGTAAAATATTCATTTTAATTGTTGCTATACATCCCATGAGTGATAGCTGAATATTTTTCCTATTTTCTAAATCTTTCTTTATTTGTGTTACTAATTTATTATGATTATCGTCTTTAATTGTGGAACATTTTGCCGACACGCAGATCCCCAAGTATTTCATTTTCTTAGTTATTTGCATTCTGGTTGCTACTTCCAGTTCCTCTTCTTGCTTTTTTGTCATGCTCTTGGTTATCATTTTTGTTTTGTCTTTATTGATCTTTAGTCCTGCCACTTCGCCATATTCTTCTAATTTTTGAATTAATTTCAGGCTGGATTCTAATGGATCCTCTAGAACAAATACTAAGTCATCGGCATAGGCTTGGGCCTTAAATTCTTCAGTTTTGAGTCTTAAACCTTTTATTCCCTGGTCCTTCCGAATTTCATTTAATAAAATTTCCAAAGTTAATATAAACAGGAAAGGGGAGAGGGGGCATCCCTGTCTGACTCCTTTTTTTATTTCTATCTTCTCTGTTAGTTCTCCATTCATCAGAACTTTGGCTGTCTGACTGTTATAAAATCCTTCTATCATTTTTATAATTTTTTCTCTGAATTTCATCTCGTTCAATAGTGCTATTATAAATTTCCAGATTACGTTGTCAAATGCTTTTTGTGCATCAAGGAAAACCAGTACCATTTGTTTTTCTGGGTGCGCCTCGTAATACTCTATTATGTCTAGGATGACTCTCATATTATTTTTAATGTGTCTGTGAGGTAAAAATCAATTTTGGTCCGGGTGTATTTGTTCATTTAAAACCTGTTTAATTTTTCCTGCCATAATTGCTGCAAATATTTTATAATTGGAGTTTAGTAATGAAATTGGCCTGTAATTTTGAATTTCTTGTAGGTTGGTTTCTTCTTTGGGATTAGCAATATTATTGCTTCTGTCCATGATTCAGGTATCTTGGCTTTTCCTAAAACTTTGTTAAACATTTCCACTCCTAGCTTTTCCAATATTATTTTATTATATTTGTATACCTCCACCGGTATTCCGTCTGGTCCTGGGGTTTTATTATTTTTCTGGTTTTTCAGGACTAATTCCACTTCGGCTAATATTATTGGCCTGTTTATCGCCTCCCCTTTGTTCTTTTGAGATCGGTGTTACCTTTTCTGTGTTTAAATAATGTTTTATTTTGATTTCCTCCATACTATCTTGTGCGTATAGTTTTGCAAAGTATTTATGAATAATATGCTTCTTTTCTTCCACTTTGTATTGAATTCTTCCCTCATCATCTTTTAATTGATATATCATCCTTTTTTCTCTTTCATTCTTCAATCTGTATGCCAGCCATCGTCCAGATTTGTTGGCTTGTTCAAAGTAATTTTGTCTGGCCGCTTTAATTTTCTGTGCGAATTCCTTTCAAGTTATTAAATTGATCTTATGTTTTATCATCTCTCTTTTTTCTTTTTTAATTTTATTCTTTGGGTCTTTCTGTAGTTCATCTTTGGCTTCCATAAATTCTTCGTGCATACATTCTTGTTGCTTTTTTTTTGTTTTCTAGTTTTTCTCACCATGTAGGCAATCATAAGGTCTCTTGTGTATGCTTTCATAGTGCCCCAGAGATTTTGAATTGAGGTGTCTTCTTTTTCATTTATTCTAAAAAATAGTTTTAATTCTTTCTCCAGCATTTGAGTGTATTCTTTTTTCATTTACAGTATTTGAATTCAGCATCCATCTTTTTCTTCTTCTTTGAGGTGGTGCAGTTGTTAAATGCAGCACTGCAGACTACTTCAGCTGACTGCAGTTCAGCAGTTCGGCTGTTCAAATCTCACCGGCTCAGAGTTGACTCAGCCTTCCATCCTTCCGAGGTGTGTAAAATGAGGACCCGGATTGTTGTTGGGGGCAATATGCTGACTCTGTAAACCGCTTAGAGAGGGCTGAAAGCCCTATGAAGCGGTATATAAGTTTAACTGCTATTGCTATTGCTATTGCTATTGGACCTTTCCATCTTAATTTTATTGGATTATGATCTGCCCACTCATTTGCTTTTATTTCAATTTGATTAATTGATTACATAGACCAGATGAAATCCAAGCCATGTCAATTCTTGATATTGAGTGGTGGGGTTTCGAATAAAAGGTATATTGCTTTCTTGTTTTGTGCCTTTCTCTCCAAATATCATGTAATTTATATTCCATTGCCATCTCAAAAAAGGATTTGGGTAACTTTTTTTTTGCTTTCATAGTCCATTTTTTTATCCACTATTGCATTATAATCCTCAATTAAGCAAATATTTTCATATTGTAATTCATTTATTTTGTTGCGTAATTTCTTATAGAATTCCTCTTGTTTCTGATTTGGTGCATATATGACTATTAATAATATTGGTTTTTCTGTTGTCTCTAATTCAATCATTAGCATCCTGCCCTCTTCATCAGAGTAGTCTTCTTTGGAGTTTTTCCCTTTATATAGGTTGCTATCCCTCTTTTTTTTAATCTGACAGTGCTGTACATAATTTCCCCAATTTTTTGTTTTCCAGTAAGTTCCTATGTTCCCTTTTAATATGCACTTCCTGTATACAGGTTATATCTACCTTCAGTTTCTTAAGTTTATTAAACATCTGTGGTCTTTTTTTTGGTGCGTTCAGTCCATTCAAGTTTATCAAGATTGTTATTTCCTGGTCCATCTTTAGATAGGGTGTTTTTTGTTGTTTCTGGTTTGTATCTGACTTTTCCCTCTTGCGCCTTCCTTTTCTTCTCTCTCTCTTTCTTGCCTCTGTTCTTCTTTCCTGTTTCTTTCCTTGTCTTCTGATGTTTCTTCCTCTTGACTCCTACTTTCTAGGTCCTCTTTACTTCCTTGTTCTTCTTCCCTTATGTAGTGCTTTTCATAGAATTCCTGCGCGTCTTCTATATTCTCTATCTTATATCTTTTTCCTTGCCAAGATACCAGTACCCCTTCTGGTACCAACCATCTGTACATTATTCTGTTTTTATTTAACTGATTTGTTAAAAATTGGTATTGTCTATGTTGTTCACGAATTCTCAGTGGAATCTGTTTAAGCGTGATCAACTCTTTTCCCTATAATGTAATCGTCCCTTCTCTGGTTTTTTTGTACACTTCATCACTAGTTGTTTTTTTGGCAAATCTTATGTGCACTTCTCTCGGGAGCCTATGTCTTCTGGCATAATTAGTATGCACACAGTAAGCTTCATTGATGTCCCCTCTCAACTCTTGTTCTTTTCTTTGTAGAATTTCAGTGAAGATTTCAATCATTTTTCCTTTCAGGTCTTCCTCCTTCTCTTCTGGTATGTTTTGGAATCTTAGATAAAATGTAGCTCTTTCATTTTCAAGTCGGATTATTGATAACTCTAATTCTTTATTAACTTGTCTATATTCCAGCTCCATTTTTTCCATCTTCTGATCTGTTTGTTCTATTTTTGTTTCGATGTTCTGGATTTTCTGTTGGTTGATTGCTAAGGCATTCTATATCCTTTCAATTTTGTCATCCACGTTTTTGATATTTCCTTTCAATTCTCCCATTTCATTTTTCATTTCTTCATGATTCCTCCTTCTCTCTTCATGATTTGTAGCCGTTACTTCTTGGCTTTTCATCAATGTTTCTTGTATCATCTGGAGCATCAATTGCATACTTTGCATTGTTGGTGCAGGTCCCATTGTTCCTGCCATCGTTCTGCCTTTCTCCAGCCCCAATGCGCTCTCAAGTGATCTTTGATTTGAGGAGAGAGGTGTTGCCGAAGTCAGATTGGGTGTAGTTTTTTTCACTAATTTTGCTGAAGTTGCCATTCTTATCCCTCTATTTATCCTTGCCCACAATTGCATATAAATTCTACTTTACTTCTACTTTATCAGCAATATCAATGGTATCAATAATTATATATCTCAATATTTAACAATAATTAACCTTCCTTAATATCACGTTTCAATATCTAAACATTGATATGTATTATTCTATTCTGTTTTTTATCCTTAATTATTATATATCACAGAGTTATATATCACAGTGTTATCTTATACAAATAGATGTCTCTCAATTGTGTCAGTTATACAGGTATTCAATTCTAGTAATTAGTTTCTTTCTATGTATATATATCAGTTTATGTCACCGTTGGTTTTCTTGCATCAGACTTCACGGTTCAAATTTATAGTCCACTAGGTGTTACCCTCTCCTCAGTATCACTGATAATGTCAATCAGTTAATACAACAAGTCCAGCGGCAAAGGAAAATAAAGGGTGGGTGTGTAAAGAAGCCCTCTAATCATTCCAAAACAGTTCTCTCTCTACTGTCTCTGGGACCATTCCAAGTTGTGGGAAGAATAAATGCCATATACTTGTAAGTTCAGCTATTCTTTGGAAAAACAAAACAGTAGAAGGAAGAGCAAGAAGAAAAAAGTCAACAACCCACACAACTGTTAAACAATCCTTTCTGTGCTTTCCAAGTCTTCTCGGCAGTTACTATGTCCCACTCCTGTTGTCCATGCTGGGTTTTTGTTCTCACTGTGGCCACTTTTGTTCAAGTTATTCATGCTGTCAATTCCAACTCAGTGTCTCTGCTCTCACTACTTTTCAGCAAAAATCTGAACTGTAAAAACAGTTTCCTTCCCAGAGCCTCTTTCTTTCCAGCTCACCCTCTCTGCCAATTTCGCATTGTCCTCCTTTTTTTTGGGTTGTCAATAATAATAATAGATGTCTCGATTTCAACTGCTTTCTCTCTCTGCTTCCTTTTTATGCGGTCGCCATCGCTCCGGTCCTGACCAAGTGGCAGGATGGATCCTCATCCGTTTAGTGGGTTTCTCCTACCCACTGGGAGATTTGCCTTATCGCCCCAGTGTCTTCAGAGTTTCCCCCTTAATCTGCCAGTCCCTTCAGGATCCAAAGCGCTCAGAAATGAGCTCAAACGAAGAAGTTAGAATTAGAGGTTAGGAGAATTCCCGATCCTCAGCTCCAAGCACGATGATGTCACCATAGGAAGTCTCTCCTTGATAGGTTTCTATCCATTATTCTGTAATTCATGTATTCGGTTGGAAGTAATTTCTTTTTCATGCAGAACTTTTTTTCTTAGAGATATTCCACTCTCCCTCCTTTTCCATACATGAATATGAATGCTTAAACCACACAGTCAGAATGGGTTTTTTACTTTCCTGAGCAGATCCTATCCAGATAATTGCCATTCTCGGATTTTTGAATTGTTGGTCACTATTTATTTATTTATTTATTTATTTATTTATTTATTTATTTCTATTCTTATGTCACATTGTCACTACTAATTTATGTCACCAAATAGGATAAATCTTTCACTTAAATCACATTTATTCTGGGTTTTTTTTCCCTTCAAATTCATCTCTAAATCTTCCCTTATTATCATTCACTGATGGGAAACATGCCCAAGGGATTCCCAATTTCCTTCATCTTAACAAGTCAGATTAAACAAATTTTGACATTTTAGGCGTATCAGTTATAATTATGTCCCCATATTCAATTCCCTGTATGTATTTGTCAGCTCCACTCTGCCTTCAGATTTATTGTCCTTTCTACTTCCCTTAACTTCCCGAACATACAATACGCTTATTATTTTTTGTACTTAATTACCTATTTTACTTCTCCCCGCTTCTGCCAACCTATCAGTTCAAAAGCATATAAAAATGCAAGTAGAAAAATAGTAACAACCTTTTGTGGGAAGGTAACAGCGTTACGTGCTCCTCTGGCTTTTAGTCATGCTGGCTACATGACCAAGGAGATGTCTTTGAAACTGAGATAAGCACCGCCCAATAGCGTCGGGAATGACTACCACATATGTCCGAGGGGGACCTTTACCTATTCTTACCAAGCCCCTTCATGGCTGTGGTCGCCTGCTTCTTTCATTTCATTTCAATTTTATTTTTTATTTTATTTTATTATTTAGAAAGTTAAAATACAAATTCAAAAAAAATCCCTCCCCCCAAAAATACAAACAAAAAGAAAGCAAAAATAGATTAAACATTTAAAATGTGCATTAAAAAGGAAGAAAAAAAAACAAAAATCACATATACAGTACATATATTATCCCCCTGGCTGATTACTGCAATAATGTTAATTTCTCCTTCTTGCCAAGCAGGCCCACAATTTATAAACTTCTACATCTATTTAGGACTGACTTGGTCTGCCCTCTGTTTAGTACAGACAGACAGACAGACAGACAGTCAGTCAGTCAGACAGACAGACAGACAGACAGACAGACAGATCTACTACAGAGCCAAGATGGTGTGGTGGTTAGAATGCAGTATTGCAGGCTAATTCTGCTGACTGTCAGCAGTTTGATCCTGCCGGTTCAAGGCTGACTCAGGCTTTCATCCTTCCGAGGTTGGAAAAATGAGGAGCCAGACTTTTGTGGGAAGGGCAATATGCTGACTATGTAAACTGCTTAGAAAGAGCTGTAAAGCACTATGAAGCGGTATATAAGTCTAACTGCTATTGCTATTACTACTCTATGTAAAAACAAATTGTTAACAGGTAAACCAACAGCAGAGTTAAACTTCAAAACCCTCTGTTAACAATAAAACCCTCTGTTAACAATCGGTTGCTGTAGTTAACTTGTAGAAAATCTACAGTGGCTTCTTATCCCTTGCTCTATTCCTCCCACCCTTGCTGGGAAGGTGAGTGCCAATTTCTTTCATTTCTTCACTTTCAGTTCTTGGAAAAAATGAACTGTTCACTTACAACCTCCCACAATCATAAGAGTCATATAGTTGGAAGTGACCTTTGAAAACATCCAGTTCTACTCCTTCTCCGTGTAGGAGTTGTTCGCTGGTGAGAAGCATTTCGCCCATCCATTAGTGGACCACAAGATGGGTGAGACTTACCCTTCTGGCTGGCACTTCCCCCAAAGAGGAAACTGCCAAACTCTTGTCAATTTCACATCAGCTCTTGCGCTTGGTCCAAGAAAACATCCTCTCCCCTCTAGCTTCACAGGTGTTACTGGATTCCCGTGCAAAGAACAGAGAGGCACATTTATGTTGAGAGAGAATTGACAGGGAGAAGTGAGTTTTTCGACCCTCTTCATAATGCTCTTGCCAGAAAGATGTGTGAGATATGCTTACTTCCTTGTTGTGTCCTCCTGCATGAGCAAATCCATGTGCATGCATGCACATTACAAACATGTACAGGCATACAGTCACAAAAGAGATCTTCTTTCTGCCATCCTTCCTTCTTCTTGGGTTCCCCACCCTAGTAGCTACCATCAGGTTTCCTGTCGCTCCACCATTTCCCCAGTGGTAGAGTATTCCCCCTCCCTCCATGGAACCAATTGAATGAGAAAAAAAGAGGGGGGGAGGGAGGGGAGAGAGAGAGAGAGCGCTATTTCATAAATGGACTGATTTTTTAAAAAAAGAGCAAAATATAAAACATTGACTGTTTCACTAGTCCTATAGCCTGGGACAAACATAGTGTACAACTTACAAATGTGGAAAGTGGAGAGTTGAACTTGCTTGGAGATTGAACTTTTCCAACACAGGCGCATTTTACAAGCAAGGCTCCTGCTGCTAGATTGCGCAGTTGCTCAACTGCAAGGCATGATTCGCTGCTCCCAGATCAGGAGGCAGGAGAATCACGTGCCCCCTTTGCATACAATTTTTTTTGCTTTTTAACCCTTGCTTAACTCTTAAAAGGCAAAAAATTCCTTATGCAAAGGAGGCCCATAGTTCTCTAGCCTTCCCCTACAGTTAACACTAAGCAGACTCAAAGTCACTGTGAACAAAGTCACTGCCAACTACCTTGGCCTTTTTAATTATTTTTTAAAAAATCTTTAAAATTCTTTTCTTTTCCTCATGACCGGTGAGGCCACACCTCCCCTGCCTCTAGTAACTGCACGTCCCTGGTACACTAATCCTCAACTTACATTTGTTAGTTGTACACTATGTTTGTCTAAGACAGTGTTTTTCAACCTTTTTTGTGCAAAGGCACACTTTTTTCATGAAAAAAATCACGAGGCACACCACCATTAGAAAATGTTAAAAATTTTTAACTCTGTGCCTATATTGACTATATATAAAGTAATTCTCCCACGGCACACCTTACACTATGTCACAGCACACTAGTGTGTCGCGGCACATTGGTTGAAAAACACTGGTCTAAGACTATAGGACTAATGAAACAGTCAATGTTTTATATTTTGCTCTTTTTTTAAAAAATCAGTCCATTTATGAAATAGCGCGCTCTCTCTCTCTCCCCTCCCTCCCCCCCTCTTTTTTTCTCATTCAATTGGTCCCATGGAGGGGGGGGGGAAATAATCTACCACTGGGAAAATGGTGGAGCGACAGGAGACCTGATGGTAGCTACTAGGGTGGGGAACCCAAGAAGAAGGAAGGATGGGGGAAAGAAGATCTCTTTCTTGCCTGTACTTGTGTGTAATATGCATGCATGCACATGGATTTGCTCGTGCAGGAGGACACCACAAGGAAGTAAGCAAATCTCACACATCTTTCTGGCAAGGGCATTATAAAGAGGGTCGAAAAATTCACTTCTCCCTGTCAATTCTCTCTCAACATAAATGCAAAGTGCCCCGCCACCGCCGAGGCCGACATTCACAACACCGCTGATGCCGCCGCCCGCCTGTTGCCCCGGCCTGCAGCCAGCCCAGCACCGTGCTGGGCTGGCTGCAGGCCGGGGCAGTGGGCAGGTGGCGGCATTGGCGGCGGCATGGCACTTTGCGTCACAGGAATTTCATCGGCCGCCGCTGTCGCTTCCTCTGCTGCCACCGCTTTCCCCTCTGCCCTGGCCGCGGCTTATGCCACGTTCGGAGTGCTGCCCTTGGGCAAGACGCAGAGCCCGGAGTCCCTGCTGGACATCATGGTGCGGCGTTTGGCAGAGAAGTGGCCCTTCCAGCGGGTGGAGGAGCAGTTCGAGCTTATCCCAGAGCCTGTGCAGCGCCGCATCGTCTACTGGTCCTTCTCCCCACACCGGCCCTCCCCCTCCCGGTAGCTTCTCCTCATTTAAATCTCTTTTTGCCTGCTGTCAAGCCACTTTTTTCTTTTTGCCTCACCAGCCATAAGCTTCACCGCACGTCACTGTAGTGTACAGGCAGTCCTCAACTTACAACCACAATTGACCTCAAAATTTCTTTTTATTTCTGTTGTCAGGTATTTGTTAAATGAGTTTTGTTTCATTTTATGACTTTTCTTGATGTGGTGATTAAGTGAATCACTGCAGAGGATAAGTTAGCAATTCAGTTGTTAAGTGAATCTGGCTTCTCCCTTGACTTTGCTTGTCAGAAAGCCACAAAAGGCGATCACATGACCTTGGGACACAGCAATCATCATAAGTATGAACCAGCTGCCAACCGTCTGAATTTTGTCCACGTGATCATGGGAATGCTGCAAAGGTCATAACTGAAAAACGGTCATAAGTCACTTGTGACTTGAACAATCACTATACGAGCTGTTGTAAGTCAAGGACTACAGGGACATAGATAAATCCTAATTACAGCCGTGCCTTGTGAAATCTCTCCTGCTAATTTAAAAATACAATGGTTGCCAATTGTGACGTAAGCTGGCTAGTATCTTATAAGCATCACCAGTTCATGTTTATCCCAAGCACACAAATGTTTTTCTATGCAAACCAGGACGTCTATTTTAGAGACTATTTTGTGAGTCAATATTATTATCTTAATTATTTCTATCCCATGTTTATTATCTTTACAAATAACTCAAGGCAGGAAACATGTGCAACATACCTTCTTCCTCCTATTTTCCCCACAACAACAACTCTGCGAGGTGGATAAGGTTGACAGAGAGTGACTGGCCCAAAGTCACCCAGCTGGCTCTCATGGCTAAGGCAGGACTAGAACTCATGGCCTTCTGCTTTCTAGCATGGAGCCTTAAGCATCACACCAAACTGGTTCTCTCTGTTGGTGCTTTTATCCTATTACTCTAGGACAGTGATGGCAAATCTTTTTGTAAAGGCATGCCAAAACACGATGCCTAGACCCACAATGGAATGCACCCCCCCACCTGTGCATCCCCCCCCGCACATGCACACATGACCCCTGCGCGCACATAGGGGGGGGGAGTTTTCACCTTTTCCAGGCTTCGGAGACTTTCCTGAACCCCAGGGAAGGCGAAAATGGCCTCCCCCAGCCCTCCGGAAGGCCAAAAATGAACTGGCCAACACGTGCATGCACACTGGAGCTGATGGCTGGCATGCTGGCAAATATGACTCCACATGCCACCTGTGGCATGCATGCCATAGATTCGCCATCACGGCTTTAGGAGGAACCTGAAATATACTGGCCAAAAGTGGGATACGCTTCCTGTTTCCAACTTTTTTCAACTTTTGAAACTAGTAGAGTAAGTTCAGGTTTGGGATTTCTTACTGGTTGTCCATTGTAATACTTTTACTTACATCCACAACTGAGCCCAGAATTTAGGTTGCTAAGCAAGAAATTTGTTAAGTGAGTTTTCTCCCTTTTTACGACTTTTCTTGCCACGTTGCAGTTGGTAAGTTAATAACCCAGTTGTTAAGCGAGTCTGGTTTCCCCATTGACTCTGCTTGTCAGAAGGTCGCAAAAGGGGATCATATGATCCTGGGACGCTGCACAGGTCGTAAATATGAATCAGTTGCCAAACATCCAAATTGTGATCACGTTACCATGGAAATGCGGCAGCGGTCATAAGTATGAAAAATGGTCAGAGGTCACATTTTTGGTGCTGTTGTAACATTGAACGGTCACTAAATGAACTGTTGTAAGTCGAGCACTACCTGTAATGAGGTCTGCAAATAATGTAAGTGATGGACCTGAACATATGCAAGAGTTACTTCGTCTTGGTGCTTTCCCCTAGAATGCTGCTAATTCTCCTTTTCAAAGCTGCCCCAGTAATTTACGTAAGTAAAAGATTAAAAATGCAGGGCTTATTTTGAGGATGGTTCCTTCTGCTCACCCATCCCCAGAGAGAGAGAGACGAATGCACAAAAACATGATTTTTGCATACTGTATTTAATTGACTGCTCCTGACCAGCGGAGGGCAGTAAAATAGCACTGAATCACTGCATTGCAAAATGGGGGGGGGGGGGGGGGGGAGAAAAAATCCAAACAAAACCAGCTTTCCAGACCTTGGAGCCTAAAAATAAAACAGAGTCTGCAAGGAAGGGGGAAGGAAGAATATTTTTAAACCAGATTTAAGTCAAAATAGATGAGAACGGACAGAGCACCGCCTGCTTATGATGGAGAGCTGACAGGTCAGAATGTCCAGGCCTGCGTGTGTTTGTGTATTTGTGTGTGTGATGTAAGTCTTTAAAGAACTGCCCACAAGGTGGCCTGCTTGGGAAAAATGTTCTCACTGATAACCTACCTGCCTTATCTCCATTTTCATTTGGGTTTAGGTGGATTTCAACCCAGAAGGAAAAAGTGAAGAATCAAAGCAAGGCTGTTGGTACAAAGAAATCACTATTGATGTTTTTATCTGCTGAGAAAATGTGCTATTTAGATGATTTTTTTTAAAAAAAAAGATGGTTAGAAATGCAGAGGATGGTATTACAGACTCTAACATTCAACGGAGTGGAGGACTGAAGGGACATTTCTCTCTCTCTCTCTTTCATATCTATCTATCTATCTATCTATCTATCTCTATACATACATACATTATATATATATATATATATATATATATATATATATATATATATATATATATATATATATATATATATATATATATATATTTATTTATCAGCACAAATAAAAAAACATATATATATATATATATATATATACACACACACACACACACACATACATACACACATACACATATATAATCTCTTTCTATCATCTGTCTATTATCTCTGTTTGTCTGTCTTCTTTCTGAGCCTTGAGCAGAAGGCACACATTGCCAGATATATATATTTTTTTCACAGCATGAAAACCTAGGCCTTGCAGTTATGGGGGTGGGGTGCAGGGGAGAGATAGAAAGCCCAAGCAACCATGGAGATGCAGTGCCTAGATAGGTCTCTCTTGGACTTCATCTCCATCTAGGTTAACCTCATGTCTCCACAGCTGGCCAATGTAGTTAGTTTTAACCCTATGTACAATTGGGGCTATTTAGGCCTAAATCTAATTCTTTATGGGTTAGCTGAATCAATTTTCTACTTGTTGAAGTTCCCACTTATACATTAAACAGGGACGTGCAGTCACTAGAGGCAAGGGAGGCAGGGCCTCACCAGTCTCCTCAGGGAAAGGAAAGGATTTTAAATAATTTTCTTAAAATAATTAAAGCCAGGGTAGTTGCTACCAGATTTCAAGTCACAGTGGCTTGGTGTCTGCTCTCAGTATTAACTAGGAGGAGGCCAGAGAACTAGGGGTCTCTTTTGCATAAGGAATTTTTCGCCTTTTAAGAGTTAAGCAAGGGTTAACAAGCAAAGAATTCCTTATGCAAATGAGGCACGTATTCTCTCGCCTCCTGTAAAGGGCATTTTTAGAGGCGTTTTAGAGTTCTCTGGGAGCAACTAGCTCAGTCTGACAGAGCTCTGGCTTTTCAAGAGGGGAGGGCAGGGCAGGGCAGGGAGAAGCAGAGTTGAAATCATCTCTGAAACAGCTGGAAAAGGTGCGTGTGGGGAGGGGGGAGGAATTCAAAAAGTTTGATCAGAAGGCAGCAGGGGAAGTGGGGGGGGTATGACAGAGGAGCTGCTTTCAAGCCTTTGGAAAATATATCCAATCCAACTTCTGTGTTTGTGTTTGAGAGTGAGTGAATGAGAGAGGGATCGAAGTTCTCTGTGTGCATGTGTCTGTTTGAGAGAGGAGGGGGGAGGGAGAGAGGGAGGAAGGAGGGGGAGGGAGAAGAAAAAGAATGGGAAAACTTATTTTGCAAGGGGGAAAAATGCTGTTGCTTTAAATCGGAACTGAGCATGCCTGGCTGTGGAATTCTGGGAGTTGAAGTCCACAAGTCTAAAAAGTGCCTCACCAGGGCTAAAGCTGACCGCACGTCACTGACATTAAATGATTCAGTGAAACACATCCTAGAAAGAAAGCTGTAAAAATCATCAATGAAGGCATCTAAAAACATGGAAGTAAAAACGGTTGGATTCCAAAGTCTTTCTGTAATTTAATTGAAGTCTACTTAAAAAAATCTTTCAGTCAAACCAACCCTTAAATATGTTTAATTTACCATTTTTTTTTCTAATGCTTTCCCTTCCAGCTCACTATAAACCATTTCCAAGTGGTTTGCTGCTGAAATACAATCCAGTTCTTCTATTTTTTTTAAAAAAAAAGGAAGTCAGGAAACGATGTACAAAAATACAGCTATTTACTGCAAAGAGAATGCCCTCAAAATTAAGTATTTGAGAAAACCGATTCTGGAAATGCACAGGGGGATGGGGATGAGGCAGGAATGTCTGTAAAACTGGGCATGAATTCTAGTTCATAGGAGAAGCCACATGGAAATAATTTCTGAATTATATTAAACAGAAGTCATAGCAACAAAGCGAGTGACAACTGGGACTGTCTGTAAAGTAAAGAATTGGAAATGTAAGAAGCCGGATCCTGGCAAAGGGATTTGACTCCCTCCTTGCCTTCTCTCTCAGCACGACCCCTTTGCCATGTATGCCAGCTAAAAATGTAATTGTGGAAAATTGTGGATTACTGCATTTATTTACGATGTAAAAGTGTGGCGTTTCAGATTTAAGTGTATTATGTATCTCTTTGAGGCCCAAAAACCATGCTCGAGGAATATTAAAGGGAGAAATGAAATTGGCGGCTTTGCAAGCATAAAGGCAACAGAACAGGTCATCAAGCAACTAAGAAGATAAAGGTCAATGTTCAAATCCCCTGCATCCCTGGCAAGGCATTGCCTAGGCCACATCCAGCTGTTATGAACATTTGAAATGAGATCAGAATAACAAGATTTCCCATTATCAATCCAGGATTATCCGCCCCACCCGATTAGTGGACAATCCGATTAGATCCCTAATCGGTCAAGCCTGGTCTGCCAACTACTGGCAATTCTGCTATAGGAGGGCTCTAATGGGAATTCACTGAATTGTGCTATCTGTGACATATTAGCCAGAAAGTAACTGGGTTTGCATCAAGTCATGGTTGCATTCCAGGTGCAAGGATAGATCTCTCATCACATGGGCTTCCCCCTTGTCTGAAATGAATGGAAGCTGCATTTTGTGTGGTGTGGATGTCAAGAAAGAGCTGCCATTGCAATTCAAGGAGGAATAAGGTTCTTGTGCCTGAGAATGGTTGGATTAGGGGAGAATGTGTGAATGCCAGAATCAGGAAATGGAAGGTCACTAAAGCAAGGAAACAATTAAGAATCCAACCATTCTCAGGCACAAGGACGGACGTTCCATTTCAGAAATGTTTTAGCTCCTTTAGATTTGCTATTTTTGTTTGTTTTCCTGTGGCAAAGAAGGAAAGTTAACAATCTGTTACTCTGCCCATATCCACCAACACACATAGATGTTTTTAAGTTTTTTATTTTATTTTAATTGACATATGCACACATTCTCCTCCCACATCCCCAACATATTAAGAAATAAAAGCAGAAAATACATCTCATGGTTAATCTGGGACTAAACCCTGAAATACTTGTGAGGAGGATGATTTGTGGATAGAATGAGCTCTTCAAATATTCATAAAGGTTGCCTTCTGTGAGCATTTAAGTTACAATTCCTTCCTAAATATACTCCTCTCATAAAACCAGTTTGGACTCTGTGCTTTAATGAGTATAATACGCCTAAATGGTTAAGTGGCCAAGATCCTGCAAGGGTTGTCTAGATACTTACATCCATTTTTAAAGACGCCATTCACTGTTACAAGGGCAATGAAAAAAGTGACTTATAAGTTGTTGTTCACTTACGACCATTGCTGCATCCCCACCATGTGATCAATATTCAGGAGCTTGGCAGCTGGCATGTATTTATGATGGATGCAGTCATTTGCAACTTTCCCAGCCAGCTTCTGAATTTGGGAAGCCAGATTCACTTAACAGCCATGCAATTCACTTAAGATCTGCAATGATTCGCTCAACAACCATGGCAAAAAAGACCATAAAATCAGGTATGAGTCATTTAAACAACCACTTTGCTTAGCAGTGGATGCTGACTCTGTAAACCACTTAGAATGGGCTGTAAAGTACTGTGAAGCAGTATATAAGTCTAAGCTCTATTGCTATTACCAGTATTGTAACATGTTAATTATCATATAGAAAACATGGAACTCTAAAGACTTGGAATTCCTTATGAAATCAGTACCATGGACAGCAACCAGTGGAGAATATTGTATTTGCATAGCAAAATTTAGGGACTAGGAACGGCAGAAAACAGAATTATAGAGGTATTCAGAATGGTGTGTATTTAAGGCCCACTCTCCTTGGGGCAATTAATCCTTAGCTATTGTTTAAGAATTTGCTAGTTGTGATCCATAACTGATATGTAACAAAGATGAGGTTTTTTTTAAAAAGAGAGAAAACTTTTGGTCAGATTAAAAGTAGACTCTCCATTGAGTCAATCTCGACACCAACCATATAATATTACAATACTATCATAAAAGGCAATTAAGATGACAAAGACTATAAACTAGGCTGAATGGTTAAGGGAACCAGCCAGATATGTCTAGCCTAACAAAGAGAGGGATTAGGGGGACGTGATAGCTGTATTTCAGGACTTGAGGGGCTGCCACAGAGAAGAGGGGGCATCTGAGGGTAGGATAAGAAGCAATGGGTAGAAGTTCCTTAAATAGAGATCCAATTCAGAATGAAGGCAAAATTTCCTGACAGTTAGAACAATTAATCAATGAAACAGCTTGCTTCCCAGAGTTGTGGTTGCTCCATTACCGGAAATTTTCAAGAAAGTATTGAACAAGTATCATTTGTCTGGGATGGTGTAAATTCGCCCGTCTTGGGAAGGGGGTTGGAGAAGAAGACCTCCACCCCTATGAGTCTGTTTCTTCTTTGAACATTATAGAGGTGTTTGCTCTCCTGGAGTGCCTTTTTAATCCCAGACTAGTTTACGACTATGGGATCTAGGATCTGCCATCCAAGTGTTAAATAGATTCAACCCAGGTTTATTTTTCAAGATCAAGTAAGGAAATTTTAAAGTCAGCAAAGTGAACTAGAGGATCAAATCACTTTTTTAACCCCATCAAATGTATTGGTAAAAAGGGGGTATTTTAATAATGAAATGAAGCCATGGCTGAATTTGAGCACCTGTCAAATTCTTAGAAATTCAGTTTCCATTCTGTGAAGTAGAAAGCCAGTGAATGAGAAAGAAGAGATGAAAAGGAAAAGTGGAAGTAAAAATTGGTAGGAAAAAGGGGTGTTGTTTAGCTATGGTATCAAACACAAACACACGCACATGCACATACACTTGTAATGGGAGAACCAGTGTGAGTTGCAGACAGTTCTTGATTTATGACCACAATTGAGCTCTGAATAAAGCGTGACAGTCATTAAGCAGGTCACCACTTGACTTCATCTAATTTTACAACTTATTTTGCAGCAGTTGTTAAGCAAATGCCATGGTTGTTGAATAAACTCTGCAGTCATTAAATGAGCCTATTTTCATCAATGGGCATTTTGCTGGAAACTGGAAATAAACAGTAGAAATGGGTAAAACACATCGAAAATCAGTTCATATGACTGCAGAACACTGAACACACTATAAATGTAAGCTGATTGCTAAGCACACAAAATGTTAATCACTTGACCACAAGGATGTATGTGCATCCATAGGAACATCTAAAACAGTTCATAAGTAACTCTTGGGAGCCCCATCATAACTTTGAACAGTAACAGTCAATAATGTGGACAAACTGTACTCTAGAAGTAACTCTTACTTCTAGCCAGACATCGTAATGAAAATAGCCATCATGTGAAGACCTACTCTGGAGGATTTACTGTTATTTGAATATTGGACTGGAGAATTTTTTTTTCTGGAGAAGGCCTCGGAGCTGACTCTAATAGCTTTTCTTCAAAAGAAGCCTCTATGAGATTCCTCAGTGACTGCTTCCTGGGACAAGGGATAATTTCCTTTCTGGCTAAGGTCAAACCATTATGTTGTTCTACTTTTTCACGTCAATGTTTTCCATAGCATTTGAAAAGGATATCAGGTACCTCACCGACTTTCCAGGATCCATTTGTATGTATTCCAATCTTTCTTCCTCCATCCTGATGTTCTTTCTTCTCTTCACTGCACATGGTCCTGAGAAGCTCCCTCTAAGTTGAAGCATCCAAAATGCTTCTTTGCATCACCGAACTGCCCAGTGCAAACCTTAACCAATTCTATCCCACGGTCTGCTTTGGCTCGGGAGTCCTTGCCTTTATGTTCCTTTTTTATTGTTGTTAAAACTCCAGTTAAATTACATAAGTGTGCTATTTGCCTGACTCTTTCATGCAATTAATTATATCCAAGGTTTTCTTTATGGAAAATAGCAAAAGCAAAATATCATCATGCCTGTAAGAGAAAACTGTAAGACACTTGCAAAACCAGCCCAATATGGTGTGCTTTTTTTCAACTTGGTGCCCTCCAGATGTGTTGGACTTTGTCAGATAAAACCAAAACATCTGGAGGTCGCTTCACTTGGGCTGGGAGCTGAAGGGTTGAAATCAGGCTTACTGTGTTTAATTTTCACACATTTTTTCTTTCTTTTTTTAAAATCGAACTGTTTCAAACTTGGAACACCCTGTTTGAGTTCCAACAATTCACTTTCAAAATGAGACGTCTCTGTCATTTGGGGATGGTTTCAAAGGAAGGTGAAAAAAAACCCTAGACCCAATTTACACGTGGAGACCCCACAATCTGCTTAAGTTTATTCAAGCAGTGCTAAGGGAAGTCCACCAAAGGTGGGCACAAATCATCTTTTATATATTCATATAATAAATGCTGGCCAATAATGATGCCAAATAACCATCATTACAGGGATTAGATTTTTTTTGTTTATGAAGAGATAAGGAGAATAATAAGGTGGAGGTCAATACAGATCAGTTTTTGTGGTTAGTTATGTTCTGGTTTCCATCTAAATACACTATACCTTTGCTGATTTCAAAGATACCTTATGGGCCAGCATTTGCAAATGCCTAAGCAAGATCTTACTTGAGTTTAAGGGGCTTGTTAGTTTGATAGACTTGCTTGAGCTATTTCCTTTCATTCCTTCACAACCTCAGCAGGACCTGTTCCCCTCAATTTGTGATAGTTTGAAGCTCAGACGACTTTCAAACTGATGGAAACAGCCTGGAGAAGCTCACACAAATGGCGCTGAACCCAAAACCGGGTTATTTGGAAAGATTTTGCACAAGCCTGCAAGGAAGATTTAGGGAAGCAGTTAGCATTCAGGTCCATTTATCTTGCTCCAAGAAGGGAGAAATTAAAGGTGTATTGCTTTGAATTCTTTGGAAGAAATAAAAAAAAATGACAAGAAAAAAGAAAAGTAAAGTAAAACTAAAGTTTCCTTTAGGGGCTGAGAAATTCCTGACCCTGCTATTTAAATGGCCCTATGGGGAAAGGAATAGCTGGCTCCGTTCCTTATAAAGATCATGGAACACATTAAGGGTGAAAACGTTGTTAATTTACCCCACTGTGAAGGGGAAGGAGATGAGAATGAGAAATTCTCCTGCCTCTTCCTGTTTTCCCAGATTTCAAGTGAGATATTCAAACTTCAGCATTAAACATTAAATTATGTTACAACCCCCAGAAAGAAGAGAAGAAGGATACGCGCAAGAAAAAGGGAAGGGAGAGAAAAATACAGAGATGGTTGGTTCAACACACACACACAGAGACAAAAGGTGATACCTTTTTATTAGACCAACTTGCGTTGGCGAGAGAGCGTGCAAGCCATCGAGCATTTGGAAAGATTTAGCATTTAGTCACTGGCTTTAACTAAGCACATTTGGACAGACATTGAAAAATAAACCCAGAAACGAAGAGTTACCTTTCGGAAAGGAAAAAATGGAACAGACCTTTTGTTAAGAAATAATAATAATAATAAATACTTTTTTTAAATGAGAAAATTAATAAATTGCTATACAAACAAATTCAGAAAGAAAATTTCCCCAGGCGGGGGAAAAACACTCAGACCTTCCGAAGTCAGCCAGTTAAAGCGCATTCAGAACAAAACAAACACAAGGTTTTTTTTTTGTTTCCACAAAAAACAGGGGGAAGGAGGAGAAAGAAGAAGGAAGAAATCACCCGTTACACACAGCAGCTGGTATTTACACACGGAGGAAGGGAAGGAACTAAAGAGTGAAAGGGGGGAGGGAAACTTGAAAAAGAGAAGGAGGAGGAAGAGGAGAAACTAAAGATATGAGGTGAGGAAATGTTTCCTTTACATATTTGGGTCCCGAATGCTGCTAAGATTCATACGGCAATCTAACTTGGATTAAATTCAGCACTGATCCTTCTGCCACATGCCAACTTCACTTATGACCCAGGCAAGGGTAGGTTGGACATAGACAAGTTCTCTGCCCACATTGAGTAGTACCACTACCACGTGGTTGACGTTCTCTGGCACCAGCACACATATACCTGATTAGATCTCTAAAAATCCTGTGTTTTGAGCATGGATGTTCTTCTGTTTATTGCAAAAACACTTACCCTTTAAAGCTAGGTCAGCCCTGTTTAAAAGCTTGGCTTTTCTTTCTTTCTGCCTCAGATGTACACTGCAAATGGAAGGCTGTTCCTTCCAACTACAGACATTTTTCAGACTTTAACCTTGCAAAATCTGGAGCCGGATTCTCTAATGGGGAGTTTTCAGCATGATCTGTGCTGCATCAGCCTACATTCCCCAGGATGCTTTGCACAGAAAGCAAGGAGCTAAGCAAAACGTGAAAAAAAACTTCTATCTAGAAAATGGGGCAAACTAAAGATCTAGCCATCTTGAAATGCCCAGAGGATTCTGTCCTTGAAAGATTCATGGATTACAAGAGACAGTTAATGTTTTAAAGAAGTCTTTTAAAACTCAAGATGCTCAGATTATCCCCCTGCTCTTTTTTCATTTAAAAATATAAAGCTGTTTGTGGAAATGGGGCAGATCTTTCTTCTGGTTCAGACTGGGAGACTCTGAAATAGTTTGGGAATAGATCTGTCTGTCCAGGATATATTGATACACTCCTCACATAATAGTGGGATAATTTATGTCATTTGTTATTTATTTGTTGACTTTATTTGTGTACTACAAGCCTACTTTTTGCATAAATGCGGGGTAGAGTTTTTTGAGTATATCCATTGCTAGATGGATTGGCACATGCATTGTCCAAAAACTCTTTATGTTCTTATGCTGCCTACATACATATCAATGAGATCCAGGCTAAACAACCAACATTTCTGTCCCTCGCTTTCTCTGGAATCCTGTGGCTAAACTGGTTTCTAAACAAGGCTGACTTTGGCCAAGCGCTTTTGCAAAGGGTCTTGCCAAGAGTATTAAACCCAGATTCCCTCTTTCAAGTTAAATATCCCCACAAATCTCTGTGCACTCGAGGGCCTCAAGCCCTTCTGTTTCTTGAAAGCATCACATGAGAGGAAAAGAGAGAGGAGGGGAGTAAACATATTTTAACCAGGAGATGAATATATATTTCTCTTTTAAAAAATAAAAATAAAATCCCCCTTTTCTTTGGATCGAGGGAGATCTTCTGGATGTAAAAAAAGAAAAAGAAAAAGAAGGCAAGAAGGCAAAAACTGATATTTCTTTTCTGGTCTAGAGTGAATCATATTTAGACTACGGTCAATGGAACTATTTTAAGATTTTAGTTTTTAATCAGTTCCAACCCTGTGTTTTAAAATATATTTCAGAGACAGCTGAAATTTCACTACAACTCCTTATTGGGAAAGGTGCTCTATGACCACAACTGCCCACTTTCGAGTTGATTTAATCATTCCTAAATCAAGGGTGCAATTATCTATTCACATGTTACAAGAGATTCATATTAGGGTTTTCATCTCTGTTAAGTGTATGAGTTTTATACCGCATTGGATTATGTTGTCCATAAATATTTACATTAAATGGGGGGGGGAGATTTTAAAGCTGCTGTCTCTGCATTTGGGGCACTATTTTAGTTGACCACAATGTTTTTAATGGATTAATAAATTACATATTATATCTTACGTTATATCCATTATCCCAGTGTTTCTCAACCTAGGCCACTTTAAGACATGTGGACTTAAAGCAAAGCTGGCTGGGAAATTCTGGGAGTTGACATCCACATCTCTTAGAGGTTACCCAGCTTGAGAAATATTGCTTTACCTGGTTTATCTGGGTTAATTCTTCTGTAGATGAAGCTTTTCTGTGTGATGTTATCCACCTTTCTTGGCTAGGAGAAGGGTGTTCCAAACTTAAGGCTAAATCGTGGCTTGCGTCAGAGAGTGACAATTTTACCCTAGTTCTACAAAAGGAGTAAGGGCTGACCTCTTCAAAAAGCCACCATCTGAGATGTCTAGACAGCCATCTCCAGTAGGTGCAAGACAGAATGATCAAGAGTAACTCTGGGACCATGCTTCACAGGGGGAATTCTTGCATGCTGGAGACATAATTGGGTATCTTTACAAAAGGGAGACTTCAAACAAATGCTCCCAGGCAGGACTGGCAAATAGAAACATTAATAAAAGAGTATGTAGGCCACATAATTACCAGAGGAACATATTGTCTTACTCCAACATATTGGAATCATGAAGGTTTATCTTTAGAGTGGACATAAGAAACTCCTGTAATAATTTTAGACAGATGGTATTTACCAGGGTACCCATCACTTTTTTAGCGTCTTTTCAAAGTTTTGTCAGAGAACCTCAAAGTTGCTAATGAGGGAGAGGAAAAGGACACCAATCACGTCAGACCAATATAATTCTGTTACACATCTGCAGTTATGCAAGAGAAACCATGTTCTGGTAGCTTCATTCCAGCTTAAGTATCACAGCTGTTTTCTTTTCACTGTCTCCTGGAAAGTCACAGCCTTAGCTCCGTGCAATAAAGCTTGATAAGGTTTTTCCTCATATTGATGGGACAATTCATGAAGGACTGAGGTGCCATATTAGGAATGCCATGTGATGATGTGTACCAATGCTGAGCATCTCCAAGGGCATGCTTCAATAAGGCTGGACTTCGAAGTCCAAAGTCCATCCTACTGTTGATTTCAGAAAGAAAGTCAGCCAGTGCTTACTCCATCAGAGGCTGCTATAAGCATCTCGGTTTAAAAAATTTAGAGCCACTCTCTTGACCATTTTATAGAACGTCAGCATAAATATGGACTGCTTCCTGTGGAACACCCTGCTCCTAGTTGGTGAATCAGTTCCTATTGTCAAGATCACTAGATCTCATTAAATCAGGGAGTGTGGATTTTTCTCAGGCCCCAGGGCTACATTTAATATTTTTGAGGTGCTTAGGAACTGGAATGTGCAGGGCAATTAGCAAAGTTTTTTGTCAGTTTGGGAACTATCTTGGTTTTTCCAACTCTGTTAAGCCTAACAGGATTACAGTAGGGTTTCTATGCATTTTCTATTAAATAAAGATAGGAAATTGCACTAAACATTTTCAGCAATAATTTCAGAGGAACTTAAGAATGCAATTGGAGCTACATGTGACTTTAACGCTCCAGATAGTTCATTCCAGAACTAAACCAGATTCACCATTTAAAGAGGGGGGGGGGTGCCTCCAGAGAAGAAAATCTCCAGAGAAGGAGATGCAGAGTGGCTTCATCTACAGAAAGTGTCCTTCTAATTTTTGACATGTGCAAAACAGAGGCTAAGGGCAGAGGTGGGCTGCCAATTTTTCTATTAATGGTTTGGGCGTGCTCCTGTGTGCATGCAATGGTTCTGTGCATGCGCAGAAGAATCCGGGCGGGAGGGTGAGGCCTCCCGCCATCGCTACTACCAGTTCGCCCAATCCAGGCCAAACAAGCAGCAACCCACCTCTGGCCAGGGGTAAAGTTACTTTGAAATGATTTTTAGATAAGGGGGAACAAGAAAGTGAATCTTATTCTATCCATAAAATAGGTTATATGATAAGATGGAAAAAATATGCTTGAGTTTGTTACCCCGTTTTGTTTGGTTTTTTTCATCTTAATATTGTAAACTTGAGCAAAGAAAATAATAATAACTGAAGGGAAATGGAAAAGTAAAGGAAAAGAAAGATATGTCAATTTAAAAAAAAGAATGCTTTTTTTTATAAAGGAAATTTTGTGAAAAGTTGTTGTTTTAGCAAATACGTCACAGACTACAATAAACCGCCTACATTGAAACAATACACAGATCAATACCCAAAATGGAGAGTCGAGGGGATTTCAACATGTTTGTAGGATTTGTCTTTCGTCTTTGCGATGCAGTTAACTTTTTTTTTCCAGAACAGTTGCTTTTGTTGGTTTGTGTGTGATATTGGATACGTTTGTAAAAAAGATCAAAAAATCTAAGTTTTTTTTTGTTCTTTCTTTTCTGGAGTTTGATCTCTTATCCAGAGATGACGGAATGAAGACTTTATAAAAAAGAAAAATAAGAAAAGTATGTACATATATACACACACAAAAAAGAAAAGAAAAGCAAATCACGAAGCTGAATGGTTCTGAAGTCATTGCTGCAGTTACCCCCTCCAAGACATCCTTAAGGTTAATACAAAACAATTAATAAAACAAAAACACTTCATGGGAAATGGAAAGATGGATCTGAACCTACAGATATCTCCTGAAAGTGTCTAAGGCATCATTTAAAAATAACGCTTTCCAAAACAACGTGGAAAAACAGTCAATTCACAAATGGTAGCCTTTGAGAAGAAGTCCTATCTCGGCTAGGTTCTTGCTGTCCAGCCAGACATGAATGAGCCTACCCCTTAAACTATGTATTTCTCTTGGTTGAGGGTAATTACAGGTCACATTTTAAGAATATATACATGAGTTAAATTATATCCCTGTGTGTGTGTGTGTGTGTGTGTTTGTGTGTTTCAATTATATCTACGTGTGTGTGTTTGAATGCAAACACAGACACATATGATCAAATAAAGATGAATGGCATATTACTCACCTTAATAGGGCACTCTTGTGTGTTCAATATATACACCACTACCTACACATTAATATACTGATATAGTGTAGGTTCTGAATTTACAATAGTGTATATGTGTCCCAACAGACTGATTTATTTCTAAAACAGACCAACTTTAAAATTAAGTTTTTATAATTTATAACTAAATCACTTTGGAGACCATTGCTGTATTAAGTGTTCAAATCTCGCCTTCTACTCGTAATTGTGGCCCTTAAAGGGGCCCCTAAATGCCCATTGCATTTTACTAGTCTGCTGCAGATCAAACTCGTGCATATACCAGTATATAAATAAGCGTTATCTTGCAGTTCTCCAAGATATAACAGATAAATATAGGTCTATCCATTGATACCAGAAACCGGTTGTCCAACTGCGGATTCAGTAAAGCAGGAAAGCAATGGGAATTTTTCCAAAGGAAAAACCAGAAAAGTGGGCAGGTCTTTAGATCTTCCAACCCAATTGGAAAAAAGAGTGAGAGGCACCCCAGTCCATCTGTCCCAGCAACCATTCATTTAGACCTGTCTCACACTCTGAGAACCAACGAGCTAGTCACACATGCATACAAAGACACTGAGTTAGATTGCATAATATTTAGGCACATTAAAAGCTACACATAGGCATCAACGGGACCACATATGCGAGTAGGCATACTGACTCATGCCAACAACACAGAACAGACATTTGCCACACAGTGTACTCTGGTCCTATTTCCCCAGGGTTTACAGGGATTCACATTTTAAACTTTATTATGAATTTGATGGATAACTTTATTCGATATCAGACTGATTTTATAAACCAGTGTTTTTCACTCCCAGAGTTGAAGTCCACACTTCTTAAAGTGCCCAAGTTTGAAAAACACTGGACTCATGAGGAGTGGCAATGTGCCACTTCGGTTGCAAAGGGAGAGCTGACTGAATAATGCTTGCATATAGTGTTATCTTCCAGGAGGTGTTCTGTTCACACATACTATTAATGTGAGTGAATTCTGCAAAACAGGATTCCTGGTTCTGAAGTCTAATCCCCTGCCTCTAATCTAAAGCAGCATAATTCAATGAGAGATATGGCACATGAATCGTTCAAAGAGGGATTTGGCTCTGTGGAGGGCCATCTTAATCTGACTTTCCATTAAGTGAAATAATTCAACACTTGTAAAAAAATTCTGAGCATGGTAGTATATGGTAGAAGATTTAACTGCCACATTTCTTCATAATGGTGATCCAGTCCAGAATATAAACAGCTTTCCTTCTAAAATCTGTTTTCAACACAATGGTTAATATTACAAGTGCATGATATCCAGGTGTCTTAGAGTGTATTTATTACATTTTAGCATTTTCTAATCACCCGCTGGGTAGTTTAAAACAGGATAGAGAGGGGGTGAACCCCCCCCCTCTTTCTTCTTCAAAACATGTTTATGTAAAGTCCCCTTATTTTCACACCTATGCACTTTATTTCTGGCTTGTTTTCAATAAGTTTCATTGCCAATTACACATGATCCTCAACAGCATTTCAAACACTTTTTGGAAGATACAGCTTTGCTGATCCTTTTGCGGCAAATTCATTCAGATCTAAGGATTGGGCCCATGTCCAAAGGGAAAGCCTGGCACCAAATGAGATCTGCAGTTTATGAAAGGATGTCTGCAGAGAAACTGTTTCAGTGGCTTTTTAAAAAGCTCTTCCTATACAGGGAAGGATAATTAACAAGGATAATGTAAATGATTTGGGGGTCTTCCAAACCAAAATTAGGGGATAGCTTTTCTGCAATCCCAACTGCAGTAAATTGACTTTGCTGTAGGATGAGGGGGGCAAAATGAATTTGCCACCATGCCATGCACAAAGCCATCAGCAGAGACAGAAAAGACTTACATACTTGCCTATCGCTTGAAAGTAACTTGACCTATGTGTTTATGTATTTATACCTACATCACCACCAGTTCATTTATGTATGAGCACTGATACACACCCACACTGAATATATGTAGCCTACATATATTCCTTATCACATATGTAGAACATGCAAGCAGGCACACATACACGCGCCTTCACTGGTTTTGCAACGTCAGAATTAAAGATGGGAGCAGAAATAGCAAATGGAGAGTTTGGGAGTAAAAGAAACTGTCAGGCACCATCACGAGAGAAAAGGGTGACTTATGTAAGCAGGGTCATGCTTAGGGCATCAACATTGGGAAACTTTTGGAACAAATTTGGAACGGACACATTTCAAGGATCTATTTTAGGATGGGAAGAGCAAAGTTCAATCAATAGAATTGGAGAAAGAGAATTTATATGGAACAACTGGCCAAAGTCCCTCTAAAGACAGGGTTCTCCAAATTTGGCAACTTTAAGACTTGTGGATTTCAACTTCTAAATGCTGACGGGGGAATTCTGGGAGTTGAATTCCATAAACCTTAAAGTTGCCATGTTTGGAGACCCCTGCTCTAAGACTTCATTCTGCTCTCTTAACTAGTCTGGAACCACAGCTTGCTACAGGTGGCCTTCCATACCCAAGCAGGTTTTCTGCAGGTCTTCCTTGCTAGTACATCACCAACTCTGATTTTGGACTTGAAGGCCTTCATTTTCCTTTGTTTTTTGTTTTCATACTAATGAATGGAATCCTGTAGTATCCACAGCTAACGTTTTGGGGGCCAGTAGCATTAGTCTTCTAGCTAGCTAGGAAATGTTTGAGAGATGTCTATTAGATAGAAATGCTCTGTCATTGTCTATAGGAAATGCTGTGTCTTGACTGAAGTGGTTATAAAAAGATAAGGGAACCCACCTTTTACTGGGCTCTGTGTGTCAATTTGAGGGTCGTGTTGAGAAGAGCCAACTGACTCATGAAAACAGCACAAGCTTCCCCAAGAAAGAGACTATGCAAAATGAAAGATATCCAATGAAGATGGAATCTCTTTTGACTTGACTGGGTTATGTTTTTGATTACTGTTCACAAATTCCTCAAACAAAGTACATTCTGAACTAGGAACATCTTAATGTGCTGTTAGAAATTACTTAATGGGCACTCTGTTACCAAGCTTCAAAGTAGTTGTTCACGGGGTCTCTGTTTATTTTAATATTCTCAGTTTTTCTCTAACTAATCAACCTTCTACTAAAAATAAGTAATTTTTGTCTCATTTCTGCACTGAGTTTATTTAGACTGCCAACACTGAAGCTGTATAGAATTACCTACCCACCAAGAAGTTTTGTCCAGAACATTAATTCATGCTTGACATTTCATGCTAGGTCTTCTTCATTCTTAGCTACACTCCAAGAAAACTTTATAGTAAGAAAACAGCAGGCATTGGAATTGCCCTACAAGATCCTAAAGAAATGGAATATTCTGTATAAACACATCTCCAAGTGCTATGATTGTGCTAGCATGATTGTTTGTTGCTACATAGAAATTTCAAAAAGACAATTCCGCAACACATCCACTGCTTATATTAAACAATAGCTGGTGGTGACCATGGACATATTGCATTGAAAATACAGACACTCCTGACATTTCAATCTGAAAATTACTGATATTGAAGCCATCACTAAACAATTTAAGAATGACTCTCGGTGTTTACAAAGAGCATGCTTCATGAAATAACTGCATAGTTATACCGATGTTAAGGTTGCTGGCAGATCTGCATCACGCCTTGTATCATCTTGATGTGACAAATATCTCTTTTCACTAATGTCACAAAGGGATACAATAAATTACTGCAGTAATGCCTTTGGCCAGTGGGAAGGGGCTTCATTTCCGACCATTGCAGACTACTCAGCAAGGGTCAGTCTTGTTCCCTTTGATTGCTTCCTTCTTTCATAGTACATTCACTCTACACAGTCTAACTCAACATGCAGTCTTCAAGCTATATTGAACTTCAGCATTTCATAACCCCATGCAGTGTAGTCCAAACTTAGATATTCTGGGAATTAAAAGTGTGTTTTGAGAGCACCATGTGTGGGAGGGTCACCTTAGGATACTCAACTACACAGTCTCCAAACTGGGCAACTTTAATACTTGTGGACTTCAGCATGGCTGGGTGGGGAATTCTGGGAGTTGAAGTCCACTAGTCTTATAAACTTGCCAAGGTTTGAGACCCCTGTTCTAGTAACAGAGGAAGGTTTCTCGTGGGGCAGTGTGTTAAAGCACAGAGGTTCCTTTGGATAAACATACCTGACTCTCATTTTTGGTTTTTTTTTGGTGTGTGTGTGTGTGAAGCCCAATGCCATAGCATAAGTAGGAACAGTTGAGTTAATTTGTGTGTTTGTATTGTGCAAGGTGCTTTGAGGTGCATATGCATTTGAGGTGCATATGGACTTGCAATTGGATGTGTATGGGCTTTGGGTCTGTTCCTGCACCAGATACATTTTGTAGGAGCACAAGAAGGTGGTCTAAGACCCCCTTTTTCTAGCCAGAAATCAGAACGGTTCTTGTTTTCATGAAGGAAAAAACAAGCAAGTGCTCACGTTTTCCACAGGCAGCGAAATCCCATGGCACAGTCCACTCCCAAACCGGTGGCCTCAGATCAGGAGAAGGCTGCCCCAACAGGTTGCTTGCATAGAAGAGCTGCTCTGTGGAGCTAATGATTCTCTATGCATGAAAAAGGAACATGGAGGGAAGGCTACATGGGTGGGGATGGGTGGTGAAATGGGTACAACAGATTTAAACCTGTGCTGATAAGCACATGGATTTGGAATTAAAAGCCAACTTTGGCATTTGGTTGATTCAAAGGGCAAAACACTTATGGACTGTACCAATTTGGAAAGGAAGTGGGAGATAGTGGAATGAAGAAGAAAAATTCCACAGAAAACTAGCATATGGGGACAGGGGGGTGGGTAACTACCTTGAAAAAAACAGATTCCCTTCTTTCTTTTTCTTTCTATCTTTTTCTTTCTTTCCCCCTCCCTCCCTTCCTACTTTCCCTTCCTTCCTTCCTTCCTTCCTTCCTTCCTTCCTTCCTTCCTTCCTTCCTTCCTTCCTCCCTCTGCCTGCAAAAATGCATTCCTTCTTTTCTATCTTGGAAAGTGGAAGTAGTTTACTTCATTTGGTGGGATGTAAAGACTATCAAGGCACGCGCACACGTGCGCGCGCACACACACAGAGGCACACAGTAAAAATAAAAGAAAAATGGTGTCTTACCAGCACTCAGGCTATCAGGAAAGGTTCCTAATGGTGCCAAGTAGTTGTCATAATGTATGAAGCAGCACCTTCCAGATGATCTATTAGGATCTATCTACAAGTAGTGGAATCAATGGATCATTCCTCTACTTTTGTGGCCCTCATATTTTGCTGTGAAAACAACCGAGGAGACAGGCCTTCCTCTGTCTCTCAGTTTATGAAAGAACACATAGCAATCATACACTGTCAAGTTTAGTGAGTTATCAGAAAACAAAGAATTTTCCTAAACTGTTCATTGATTTCTGGCATTGGAACCCCAAGAGGCCTGACCTATTTCTCAGTTAATCTGGAATTAATGGTAGCCTCGGAAATATCACACGATGTAGGGCCTCTAGAGAATGAATTGCTCCAACTAGGAGCAAATTAGCTGAAGGCAAAACCTATACTTAATGTACAAAGAATTTTGTTTTTAAAAAAATTAGAAAAACCCAAAATGTAAAGTTGTAAGTTGTTCCTGCACCTGTCATATTTCTGAAGGTGTATCATAGCCCGAAGTTACTTCTTTTGGTCCTCGAGAAACCAAACTGGATCTGAAGTTAGTCCTGTAGTTGACCCTGGCATATACATTTTTTAAAAATATATATTAAAGGCAGAGGGGGCAGTGTGAACTAAATTGGGTCTATTCGAGAGGGCAGAAGATACCCAAACGTCCTGTGAGGTTCATAAGAATCCTCACACTTGGTGTTTGAAATGGGATATCCTTTCTTCCTAAAGCAATAGGAAGCCCAGGTCGTAATTCCTTCTGACACTCTAACAATCTCAGATACCCTAAATGTCAATTCCATCACTCTCCTCCCAGTCTTAATCTGACCTAGTTCACCCCACCCTTCTATTGGTGTTAAAAAAACATGCACACCAGGCCAACTTAATTGAGTAACATCACATCTGGCTTGGATCTATATTGAAGGCTGGGTTCGGATTTAATTTTTGTTTAATTTCTTGCATTGTCAGATAGCAGTAAAACAAATTATTCCTTGGCCCCTAGGTACAAAGACTGGAAAAAAGGACAATATGGCCTTGCAACACTATTCTGAACTAGAAAAATTAAGAATTTATACTAATATGTTCATGGTTTGATTGGGTGCCATGATCACTATTTCTTAACACTTAAATATATGAGTCTTTAGATTTCTGGATAGGTTTGTAAGTGATGCATTCACTATTCTGAGGACTCGGTGCTAAACTGCTGAAATTTCCAATCCTTCCATCACAATAAACCAGATGGCTGCAGTATTGTTTAACAGTACCATGTCAAGACAGACACCATAGTCATCTATCTGCTAAATCTTGTAAATGGTGCTCAAGCATGCTCTTTGGGGGAAAAGGGACTGTGTCAGTGTACCCGATGTCTCCCAGAGTTGGATTCCACCTTGTGTATCATGGGAGCCATCACTGAGAACGCCTGGGAAATTGAGTCACAAGAGTTCTCAAGGATGATAGCACCCCTTGATATCTGAGCAGCAGAGTTGGTCCCTTTGATCTGACTTCAGGCTTATGCAGGAGCTAATGCAGATTTCTGTCAAGGGAAGGAGATGAGGCTGGTAATACTAGGCTAGGGCAGCAAAATCTGCATATGGAGGAGGGTGCAGTAGGTGAATAGATCGTGCCCTGAGAACTGATTCAATTTTTTTCCAGGTACCTACGAATGAAAACATTGACATTTCTGAAAAGTCTCAATTTAAAAAACAAAACAAAACACCTCTTCTTGGAAATCATGTGCTATGTTGCCCTAAGGAATGCCAGCACACAGCTTTTCCCATTTCATTTATGGAAAGAGAAAGATCAGCATTGGTTGATGGTATGGATTACTCTTTCTTTTCCCTCAGCAAGAACTGGTGATCTGAGCAATTTGCTACTGCTATGTGACATTTAAATGACTGGCGGGGGGGGGGGGGGAGGAAATGTACTAGGTTGTGGCCCTAAACTAGTACTTGATATACCAGCTTGAGTACTAAAGTATTTTGCATTTTTCTCCTACCTCTCTGTATTGTAAATGATGGCCTGACAAAGATGAATGCTTGATTCATGGCTATGCTCTCTCCCATGCCACGTAGGAAAAGAAGACCATAAGCCATTCCTTCCCACGGGATTAACTGCTGAGATGAAAGGGGAGAAAAGTCTGTGGGGCAGGCAGGAATCACACAGTTTGGACTATGGTGCCGTGGGAAGGACAGCGTGACAACAAGGCCCATGGATGAGGCCCAGAATACCTGAATATTCTGGGTGGTACCCTGGTGCCCAGCAAATGAGTAAAAATGGATGAAGAGATGGATGCCGAACAACAAACTTAGATTTGCTGACCCAATAAAGTTGTTTTTATCTATAGGTAGCTGGAACATGTGCTGTTATATCCACTGCATGTACAATTTTTAAATTATTATTATATTATTATTAATATTTTTTTGCTTTAATTTACAACCCAAGAGTGCCCCCGATGGAGGAGGCCAGTACTATACCAAGAACCACACAACAAATTATAATCATTATTTTCTTCTACATTACCCAAGAAAATCCATGGAGCAAGACAGAGAAAGAGAAGAGAAGAGAGAGAAAGAGACAGAGACAGAGACAGAGACAGAGAGACAAGGGGGGGAAAAGACAAAGAAGTATTAGTAATGCTTCGGATAAAATCTATGAAGATTGACCACCAAAAGGTGTTCCATCATGCTACTATGACAAAATCACCATTTGAAACCTAGAGGTTGGCACATAAAAGTAATCTGGTAAACCATAGGAAAAAAAACACTTTCGTTTGAGCAGATTCCTGCCTTGTATTTTATCAACTACAATCTGTGATTTAAAAATGGCTCAGTAAGCAAACAAGTCATTCACCTTCTCCTCACCTTGCTTTGCTTAGTGATCTGGTGGTCTTTATTCCCAAAATATAAAAAGTAAATATTTATCCCTATATGCATTTCATGCCAAGGTCCACTGGATTACCACCCTAGCCTCTTTTTTTATATTATTCCTTTTTCCCCATTTCCTTGTCCTTCTTTGATCTCCTGCTCTTTCCTTAACTCTTTGGCCTTCCCCATTGGTCTTATCTCCAGATCATACCTTCATAAGTAAGTAAAAGTACCATCCCCCTTTCCGGCTACCAATATTCCCAAATTCCTTGCTTTTCCAATAACCAGCCCCCATATACTCACCCTTCGAGCCTTGCTCTGGTATTTTACAGCTTTCTTGGTATCAGAGACAGCTCTTTCCACATAATCCACAGAGTGCTCAACATTGTACTCGATGCGGTCAATCATTTCACCCTGAAACAAGGGTGAAAGGAGTCAAGGGAGGATCAGTTGTATGCTCAAGTTTGGGTGAGTCGATATTCTCAACAACCTAGCAATAGTTGAAGGACACTAAATCTAAAAACCAGCATGCAAATCATCCCTCAGTTTGACAGCCAACTGAGAATATGAATCTATGGAAGGCCAATCCTTTCAGTAAGGTTTTATTTATTCTTATTTATTCACTAAATAAATAAATGTAATTTGTGGTTCACTGCAGTTCAAGGATGTTCCAAAGATGCTTTTTCCAAAAGGCAATTGGGCTTTCTTGTTTTTTTCTTTGAAAATGTTTCCTTCTCATCCAAGAAGCTTTTTCAGTTCTGCCACCTTTGGGACTATCATGATCTGGATGATTGAGAATCTCCATAGACATTTTAATTCATGAAGCCCAATAGAACTCAAACATCTCCCCCGCTCTCTTCTCTCTCTCTTCTCTCTGTTTTTTCTCTCTCTCTCTTTTTCTTCTCAGCACTGACTAGTTGCTGACCTCCCCACTCATCAGATAATTGATGGAAGAGCTTGTGTGAATGTCGTGGGGGAAAAGAGGAACACTGCTTCCAGGAAGGGTTGAATTCTGGGAAGTGATGTTGATGATTAAGACTCCAAACCGCAATCCCAGAGTGAAAATTTTCTGTACCAGTTTTAGCTGACAGGGGTGGAGGTGGAGGGATGACTGCAGTCCCCAGTGACTCCATTTTCGTTCTTTGTCTCATCACGTGTGCGTGGAGTGCCAATGACTGTTGCTCTGCATATTTCTTCATAATCTTCCAATCTATTTCCTGTCACTCTGCCCACCAGAGGCAGCTTATTCTGTACTCATCTATAATGCTTACTCCTCACAAAGCTCACAGTGTGTTTTTACAAATCAATGTTCTACAAATTAATTTACAAATTAATGTTCTTAAGAGTTCTACAAATTAATGAATATTTTCCAAACCTACTAATAACATCCCTTGCATATAGATAATAAAATTTTGTACACAAAAGGATCAGAATTCTTGTAAACTGCCCCCACTTAGAAGTTTCCAGAGAAGAATGGGTGGTCAGTATATCAATCCCTCATGTATAGATTTGAAATACAGGCAGTCCTTGACTTACCACTTATTTAGCGACTATTCAAAATTATAACAGCACTGAAAAAAGTGATTTACAACTATTTCTCACATTTACAACTGTTGTTGCATCCCCGTGGTCACGTGATCAAAATTAGTGTGCTTGGCAATTGGCATATATTTATGACACTGGCACTGTCCCTGGGTCTTATAATCGCCATTTATAATCTTCCCATCAGCTTCAGACAATTAAAGTCAATGAGAGACGCCAGATTTGCTTGAAGATTGCATTTAAAAACAAACAAACTATGCAGTGGTTTTGACAACTGTGGCAAAAATGTCATAAAATGAGGTACACCCCACACAACAATGGCCTTGCTTAGCAACAAGAATTTTGGACTCAATTGCAGTTATTAGTCGAGGACTACCTGTATGTATCCTACACTCCTGCAACAGCTTA
This sequence comes from Thamnophis elegans, assembly GCF_009769535.1. NCBI lineage: Eukaryota > Metazoa > Chordata > Lepidosauria > Squamata > Natricidae > Thamnophis > Thamnophis elegans. Next base: position 124,088,479 of record NC_045558.1, on the reverse strand, counting down.
GCAAAAACATACCATTTAAAATATGAGAATGAATTAGATTACAAAGAGGCAAAATTAAATAAAGTAATAGCAAAAGAGAAGAAAAAATCCAAATCAACAAGAACAATATTTTAAAAACATTAAAATGATTTTTAAGATGTAATACCAAAGGAGCACGTTAACACAAACTAATTTTTAAAGTTATCATTATGTAAAGGTAAAGAACCTTGGCTCTTTACATAAAAATGTAAAGATTATCATTTTGGCTTTTGGCCTGGGGGTAAACAAAAGTCACTGGTGGGTCCCACTAATGATAAAAAGTGATCCACCATTTGCCAACACCTGACTTCCAAGAAAGGGCATTAGCCTTAGAAACAGATCTCAGTGCAATGCTACAGCAATGCAGTGAGGCTACAATATCATGTAGGATTTTAAAGGAATAGCCTGTCATTAGGACACATCTGGTGAACAAATAATTCTTGCAGTGTTTCTGAAATTATTTGGTTATCTCTTGTTCTGCCCTCTCTTTCCCCCATTTTCACCAGTCTTTGAAAAAACTAAGAAGTCCAGGTGATCTTGAAAGATAACCTGACATTGCCATCCATCTATTTCTATCTTTGCCTTCCATACCTGACTCTCGACCAACATAGCCATGTCCACAAACATGTCATGGAGCTCTCGAATGCTCGTTTCCAGTTTGATGATCTCATTATGCCGGGTTTCAATCTCGTTCAGGGCCTGCTTCGTCATCTGTGAGTCCATTTTGATCTGGAAAAAAAAACACCATACCATGTGGGGCATGATTAGAAAACAGGACAGAAATGAGTATCAATCCAACATTTGCTCCTGCCTACTATCCACTCTGTAGGGATACAGTGGCTAAGACGCTGAGCTTGTCAAGCAGAAAGGTCGGCAGTTCGGCGATTTGAATCTCTAGCACCACATAATGGAGTGAGCTCCTGTTACGTGTCCCAGTTCTGCCAACCTAGCAGTTTGAAAGCACATAAAAATGCAAGTAGAAAAATAGGGACCACTTTGGTAGGAAGGTAACAGCGCTCTGTGTGCCTTTGGTGTTGAGTCTTGCTGGCCACATGACCACGGAGATGTCTTCAGACAGCGCTGGCTCTTCGGCTTTGAAACGAAGATGAGCACCACCCCCTAGAGCCGGAAACAACTAGCACGCATGTGCAGGGGAACCTTTACCTTTACCTTTCTATCCTCTCTATCTGCCATTCCTTTGGTTAGTAATTTGGAACAATGAAAACTGACATGGACACCAGTATGGAGGAAGAGGAGGGAGGGAGGAGGGAGAGGAGGAAGGCAGATGGTGGGATATTTCTGTCCTACTCTCTTCCCCCTCCTACCCCATTCCAGATCTCCCTCGCTTCCTTGGATTCTGGCAATTGGATTCTAACTACCAAATCAGTTGGAGAACGTGGTCAAAGAAAAGGTTTCTTTCCATCCCTCAAATACTAAAACCAGGGACCATCCAAGGAGAATGAGTGGACAAAACTGACAAGAGAAAGCACTTCTTGCACAGCATGCAATTTGCCTGTGGGAGTCATTACCACAAGATGTGGTGAAGGTCACAAATTTTGGAGGCTTTCAAAGAAGACTGGTAAGCTCATGGGAAAAAGGTCAGTCAAGTGCTGTTGGTCTTGGAGTTTTAACACTAGCCCTGGATTAAGGACAAAATGGCTCCAAATTGCAGGAGGAGGAGAATGGGAGAGGACATGTCTCTATCTCCTGATTGTAAGGACCTGTGATTGTCTAACAGAAGAAACAAAATACTGGACTATGATGGCCTTAACCTGATCCAGCAAAGCTATTCTTACATCCTTATTCATAGTGTCTACAAATTCTTTGAGAGCTTGCTATTGCAGCCACCTTTCAACCATGGGAGATCCATCTTTGAAATGCTCAGCAACTCCACATGCTTTCCAGGCTGCATTCTACCTGTTCTACTAACCCCAGTCAACTGAGGCCCCGGATACATACATCGTCAGTGAAAATCGCCAACTTTCCACTCTCTAGCATGTCTTCTAACTCTTCATTGGTTGTTGTCCTGCCAGCTGCAAGAAGGAAAAACACAGCCATGAGGAACAACTGCATGGTGTGATATAGCACTGTCTCATAGGATCCAGCTTGTTTCTGAGCTGATTCCCTAACTGCCTTGCCTCCCTCTCTGGTTAAGGAGGAAACACCTGAATTTGTCTTTCATTCTGCTTGCTTCTAAATCTTAAAATCCTCATCCTAAAAGGGAGCTTCCCATCAATGGCTACCAGTATTACATGGGAAAACTATGCTGGTATAAATTGACACAGGAACTAGATCTCATTTGTACCACCTTCTCCTAAATTGTTCTGCCTCACTTAGAAGATTTAGCAGGAGGGGCTCACTTTAAATCCCTTCACTTAGATTCCACCAACTGCAGGGCTTGGGAGGAGGCATTTTCAAATGCCGTCCACCTTCTTTGGAGCAGCATTCCTTCTGATCTCTAGATGGTATCTAATCTGCTGGGTTTCAAAAGACCATCAACACTGCAAACCTGAAAAGGTAACATCATCAGTGCTAGTCAGTGTAGAGTTTGATTCCTGATTATGTTTATTTTTATGTATTTTTATTTCATGTTTCTAAACTGTCCATTTCCCTCAAAGAGGACCTCACTCACTTTTATACTCACTCACACTGATGATGTTACATAGTTGGGTAATGAAACGTGTGCAAAAAAACAACCAAGCTCAGATAGGACCAAGGACCGTTCAACTCTGAACTACTAATATTCTCTTCTGTAAATTCCAGTCTGCAGTTATTTATGTGCTTGTTTGTATGTTTGTTTGTTTGTTTGTTTGTGTCAGAAGCAGAGACATTCATGTGCTGCTCTCATCTTTCTTACAACTAATGTCACAAAGATTTCCCACTCCCCTTCCAACCTGCATTATCCATCTCTTCTGGGGGAAAGCATTTAATATTTACCATTTAAGAAGAAAATGAGGGATGTGTGTGTGTTTTTTTTTAAAGGCACTGCATCAGGAAACACCACCACCACCCTTATTTTTTAGCCAAACATTGAGAAAAGTAAACAGACATACTTATCTCCAGCTGTCTCTGGATACGATCTTTGCATCGATCTCGATATTTAGACTGAGTTGTGTTGTATTCTGTCATCACCTCCACAAACTTGCGAGATAGAGTGGAATGCTAGGGAAGAAAATGAGATAGTTACAGAGGCAAAGGATAGATAGATAGATAGATAGATAGATAGATAGATAGATAGATAGATAGATAGATAGATAGATAGATAGATAGATAGATAGATAGATAGATAGACAGACAGACAGACAGACAGACAGACAGATGATATGATGGATGGATGGATGGATGGATGGATGGATGTCTATCTATCTGATCACCCTGTGATCAACTTTGTTTCAGATTTTTACACACACACACACACACACACACACACACACACACACACACCTCTTAATTTGAAAACCTTTTGCATCTATAGTGTTTAAGGGAGGAAAGGGGATAGGGCATGGAAATTGGTCTTAGCTAAGCAAAGGAAGTGACTACAAAAACAACCCAAATAAATCAAAACAAAACCCACATATAGATTTAGTAGAGTTAAGGGAGAAGAAAGAGATTTTTACTAGGGGGGAAAAAAAAACGTCCAGAAAGTTGGGGATGGGGAGAAAGAGGAGAAATCCCACATATGTGGGATTACAGTTTCTATGTTAAAGTATTAAGATATTTAATTTAATTGCTGGAACAATAAAGTGTATTCTGCAATGGGCCACAACACACAGTTATAGTTGATTGATGGAGAGTGCAGGCTCCTGCATGAGGCAATCTATGTTATGATTGGTTGTTGGGTGAGAAAGGGGAGTTTCCCTTTTTCCCGCCTTTTTTCTTTGGTGTGCTCTGCTTGCTGTTCATGATTTACCTCACGATCTTAGTCTGTACCTCACTATCTTGTCTACTGCAAATATAGGTGTTAAATCTATGTATTTATATAAAACTACAAGTTTGTGTCAGCGTCTCTGACTTCATTTGGATGCCAGCTGTGTAAATTCCCTGACATAAAGAGATTGGCTAGAACAGCTGATTAGGAGCTGTTGTTGCTGAGGATCTTCACAACATGACTGCAGTTTTTAATTATTAATAATGCAGCTGATAAACTGCATCGTAACTTGGGATTCGCATGTATGTTGCTGAAAAAAATAAAAAAACATTGCTTTCTTTTTCATAGGCAGCTGCTGTTTTAGATAAGACATTCTCTTAAGTGTGGAACAGCACTGTGTACCTTTGAAGAATATGCCCTGGGAGCATTTTTCAAAATCAAGGAAATTTAGAATAGTAAAATAATCAGATGGAAAAATATATAAAGCTTGATTGAGAAAAGTTATTTGTCAGGAACAAATAATCGGAAGTATTTATTGAGTTCAATCAGCAGAAGAGGTTATTAGTGTTCCCTATACACAAGAATCTGGTGAACTAAAGGTCAAAATTAAATTGGCACTAGAATTCATAGGCACCTGTCTCTTCAGGCAACACAATGACTCCAAACTAATGACAGGTTTAACTCCACCTTCCAACTCAGCTTGCTCTTCTCCTCTATCATCACCTCCAAGACTTAATTTTGGCTGTTTATTAGATGGCAGCTGTAATTGAGGTCATTAGTTGAATAAGAAAAAGAGATGGCAAAGGAGTGTCACACCTGCAATATAGACCGTATCCTTTCTAACATAGGATACCCAACTTATGTTGGCTTGAGGACCACACTTGCCTTTACCCAGTATGTCAAGAGCATAAAGAGAAAGCTAGCTCTGCATTTGGTCCCGATTTAAGTATTGTAAAGGATTAGGGACACTCTTTTTATAGTACGGGTATCCTTGTGGATTTTAACCTCAAAATTCCCAAGCCAGCATGGCCAGCTGAGGAATTCTGGGAGTTGAAGTCCACAGATCTTAAGGTTACCAAGGATGGATATCTCTGCTTTATACTATACCTCCATTGCCTCTATTCTGCAATCAGAACTACCTCATTTCAATTTTTTTTTTTAAAAATCTGTCCAATTTGGAAGTTGTTTCAAAAGAAAAATAAGAGCGTACATAATTGCTAAATTACAATTAAGAAACTAGCCCAAGCAAGATTATGGGAAAAGCAAAAGATTAATGGAAAATGAAGAAAACAATACAAAGGGAAGAAGTAGCTATTGGAGGAGATCCAAGACAGAGTACCTGTGTTTTCCGGATTCTCAAGTCAGCAGAGGATCGGTTCTGCACTTCTTCCTGCTCAATTCCCTGCTCAATCGCTAGAGAAAGAAAATAGATGAAGAATCAAAGCAGTAGTATAGAAATGAAAAACCAGTGAATTAGTGCAATAATCTGAACTGTTGCCCTTAATGGTAAGCTGGTGAGTTACAGATGAAGTCTCTCAAGTTAGGTTTCAGCGCCACTAATAGACAGAGGCTGCAATAGCATGTGGGGAAAACCTTGTGAAACAGTGGGAAGAGATGCTACCAAGAAAATAGTCAAATAACATAGATTGTATAGAAAAAAATGGACAGATTTTGGTAAGGAAATTTTACAATACAGTAAAATTAGTTTATCTGGTTGTTTTCTGTCTGATCTACTTGGTAAGGTTGACATCAATTAGCAAGTCTGAAAGTACAATTCTCCCATGGTCTCCTTTACAGCCTGAATAATTAGGGAAGGTTTCTTCTTTTGTCCTACCTATTTTGCAGCTACAAGCTATATTGTCTCTTGACCATTTGCTAGACAGCCTCTTCTTCCCCTGTTTCCCAATGTCTTTTCCACCTAGCAGTACACCATGAAATCAACTCCATGTCTAAAACTACTTTTATTGAGATTGATTAAAATAACAGAACTTTGCAAGTTTGATTGTATTGCCCCTCCTTTTTATAGTTCATTGAATTAGAGTGTCTTGCCTGAGTTACTTCTGAATGTTAGCTGGGTGTTCTAAATGTAAAAAGGCTTTAGCCTGCTTTGCTTAGGCAATAGAGTGTGCATATCTCTGTCAAGATCATCTTCCTTACTATGCACACCAGAGCACCCTCCTACTGTTGAGAGAATTTCCACTTATCTGATCCCTTCATGAACAGAGCCATGAAAATGTCTAGGTCAAGACAGGCATAAAGAATCAGAATCATAGTTAAGTTCCAGTTAAGAAAATTTATTGCTCAAGAATCTAGTCAATGGTTAGCACTAAATTAGCATTGGATAAGAATCAATGGAATTCAAGGGCGGCAGCTAGACTTGAAGTATGTGTGGATACATAAGAATTCTAGGCTATGTCCTCTCTTGACTCCACCTTAGCCTCTTCTTCTCCTACTTTACCTGAGGATCAATCATCTTTTGCTGTGATAATATAACTGAAGCTTTGCAAACCATCTTAAGTTGGTAACTCAAGGGTCAGTGTATTGTAGCAATTATGATTAACTAATTAAAATTTATTAAATAATTGATTAAACTTGCTATTAAATTTGCCTTCAACTTTGTTATTAAACTTATCTCAATGATGCTCTCAATCATCAAAGAAATTACAACCAAATCATTAAAACATAAAATGTAAAGATAAAAGATGCCAAGCATGATGAAGTGCAGAGTCTTACTCTCTCTTGCCAAAGGCCTGGATGAAAGATGCTGGACCCACAAAAATCCACATTCAAATCAAAATAAGCTTTGAGCTGACTGGACCTGTCATCACCTTTCAGAACAACCTTCCACAATTGTTTGGGAATAAAAATCAGAGGGGGGGGAGTATGTCATATGTTATCCTGAGCTCTTGGAGGAAAAGCAAAATAGAAACCCAATGAACCAATTAACTGGACAATTATGTGTGTGAGAGAAAGTGAAATGTGTACAGGTAGTACTTTGGTTACAATGGCAATTGGGACTGGAATTTCCATCGCTAAGTGAAGCGATTGTAAAACACATCACATGCCCACTTCACTTAGCGACTCCAATCCCAACAGGCCAGTTGCTGTCATAACCCCAGGACTGCGTAAGTAATTAATCAAGGACTTCCTGAGAGCATGACATGGGAAAAGGTAGGTGTCTCAGACAAGCAGTCTGGCAGAAAATTATAGGTGAGCATGGAGTAACATGGATAGGTGCTCTGGGCAGGTGTGCAAATGCTGCCGGCAGGTGCTATGGGGCACAGGTGGGTGAGTGGCTGCTGCAGGTGCCACAGGCAGATGCTGTGGAGTGCAGTTGGGTACATGGTGCTGTGGGCAGATATGCAGGTGCTTCAGGGAAGCCCTGTGGAGCACAGGTGGGTGAGTATGAGAAGGTTGAATACCAGTCCTTGTAACTTTACTAACAGATCAGTATAATTGTAAAGATAAAAGTAAAAGTGGAGACAGGAGCTGACGTCGCAACGGCATGACATGCAATCTCGGAGCTTCGAGATTGCAGTCGATACTTTTGACCCTGCATGGTCCTTTTGGACCTAAACCATCCTGAAGAGACGGTGACAGGGAAGAGTGTCTTGCTGATCTCAGGGACACCGCAAAGTCCCTGATTGATCCAAGAGAATCTCTTCTTGTCGGCGACAGAAGCGCAGCCAAAAGCTGCTGAAGTTGGAACAGCTCCAGAATGGGAGAAAAGCTGAAAGAGAAAGTATGTCCATCTGGTGAGGAAATCTTATTGTTATAAAAGAAACTGCCCCCCCCAAATTAAAGCTAAATTAAATTTGAAAACAGAAGAAAATAAGCAGCGAAATTAAGCTGCATTGGACAGTGTGTTATCTTTTTTTAAAAAAATTCTTTTATGGATGGAATTTTTGCAAATATTTCCTATTTTTTAAAGTGAATGGATTAGTTTTTCTTCTTCTACTTCTTTTTTTTAACCTATGGATTAAAATATTTTTCTTTATTATTATAATACTGGCTTGGATGGTTTTTTTTCCTATTTTGCTTCACTTAAGAATTTTGTTTCTTTTAAGCCTGGAATATAAAGAAGATATAAAAGGAATACAAAGAGGGTTGTAATATTAGAAGGAAAGGAAGTAACACTGTCACTTGGAGGCTGGAGGCTTGAGTCCTGGAAACATTGCCCTTTCTTTTTTCGCTTTGATCATTTTGACTTTGCACTTCAAGGTTCTTCAGCTTGTTTATAGAGAGTGATAAGGAGAAGAGCATGGGTTGTTTATACAGGTGTTTTTTGGGAGCTTCATTGGCAGATGGAGAGAAGTGAAAGCAAAGCCTTGTTTTGAAATATTATAAATGAACTTGCGTCAAATCTAATAAAAAGTTTTGAATGCTAGAGTGGCAGTGTTTACCAGTTGGAAGAATGGCACAACATCAAAAAGAAACCTTAACATTGCAAAAGATTATGTTTGAAATTCAAAAATTATTAGCAGTAAGAGAAAATTGAGAAGAGATTGGAAAACATAGTTTGTAAAACAGTAAAATTTGATGGAAAAATTGAATACGTTCATCAAATGGAAAAAGTGGAGGTTCTAAAAACTGAAGGGAAGAATGAACAAAGAAGATAATTGTTGATACCAACAGTGAACTGAGCATGGTTGGAAATGGAAAGAGTGGACTATGGAAAGGGGAAATAGATGGATAGGAGCTCTACCCCAGATTTCAAGGTATAGAAGAAGAAAAAAGAGAAGAATTGATGGATCTAAGGAGAGAAATTTTGTCAGAAGCACTATTGATAACCAAAGATAAGCTGATTAAAGAAGCAGATGGAGGGTTTTGAGATTATGTAAGATATGCAACAAGCAACAAGTTGCGAAGAGAAGTCCATACAAATCTTATTAAGGAAACAACCAGAAGACTAATCCCACAAATGGCAAAAGACACAAGACTGCACTATTACTGGAAAGACACAGGTTGATATATGAAAGCTTATAATAAAGAATTAGTCAAATTTAGTTAAATTTAGAGCATTTTGTAAAAAATGAAGTGATAATGGATATAGTTAGATAAATAATTGATAATGATAACAATATATACATATGCATTGGTCTGATAAGAGCAAATTTGATCTAAATTGCAAATGGTGACTATGAAAGGAAGTTTAGAAATTCTGTTATGTATGAAAGCTTATAATAAAAAATTAAGTCAAATTTAATTAAAAATAATGTATGTATATATATGTACTGGTTTGATAAAAGGAAATTGGATATAAATTGTAAACAGTGATTAAGAAAGGAGGTCTAGAAACTTTATTATTAAATATAATCAATTTTTATTTACAACATGTCATAAAGATGTTATTACCAGATGATAATGGAAACAGTTAACAGAATGCCATTATGTGGTGTTTTTTTTAATTGGGAATATTTTATATAAAAGGACGTAAAAACAATTATAGTCAAATGAAGGTTGAGGTATGATGATAGTAATATATATAAATATTTTTGATTTAAAATATATAACTTGATATGAATTGTAGGTGATGACTGTGGAAGGGATTCACGAAAGATTTTTGTAACCAATTGACACACTTTCTACAATTTGTAATGGAAGATGTTTTTGTGGTGTTTTTTGTCTTTTGTTTGTCTGTGTTTATTGAAAAATAAAAATATTCTTAAAAAAAAAAGAAAAGTAAAAGTGGCCAACTTTAAAAGGCGGTTTTAAGAATCAAAATGATGCTCTTAAGTCAGGCACTTCATTGAAAGCCCAATAAAGATACATTTTGTTAACAAAAAGGAAACAAGATATAAAGCTGCAACTTCAGCGCTTACCTTTTAACTTGGAGCGCACCTTGTTGGCCGTCTTCTTGATGTCAGCTGTGAGGTCCTCCAATTCCTGCTTAGTTTCTGCAAGATGAATAACAATAAGAGGATGCTGAAGCTTAAAAACAAAAAGAAACTATGCTGGGTCAGGTCAAGAAGACATCTAATCCAGCATTCTGCATCCCACAGTGGTCAATCAGGTACATTCAACTCATAAACCTGATAGAGAGAGGTATCTCCTCGTTCCTTGACATTCCCCAAACTTGGTGTTTAAGGTACGCTAAGCTGGAGGTAATAAGCAGGCATTAAGACAAGTACCCTCTAAAATAGTCTCTTTTTAAAAGCACCTACATTGGTGACCATTGTTATTCTTGATGGCAGAGAACCGCAGTTTAAGCATAGCTAGTCCTTGGCTAAATGTCCAGTCTGAAGCTTCAGTGAGTGACACCATTGTTAGCCTTGTGAGAAGTGGAGAAAAGGATCCCCCCCTCTCATATTCTGCATGATGTGATACTTCTCCATCATGTCTCACCTTATCCGCCACTTATGTTCTGAACACTGCTGTCTTTTCTTGAACAGAAGCTGTTCTAGCTCTCTAACTCCACCGACTCTCTTTGTGGTCACATTTCCAGCAATTTGGAGAGGTGGTTGAAATGATGGCCTTACACATGCAGTCCCTACCTCCAACCTCCCACAGGATCAGGTGAGAGAGCACTGGGCATCTCCAGTGTGTATATATGAGTGGCTGAGGATGCATATGCAGGGCCGTAAAGAGGCTTTCACTCACTCTCATCTGGGTTGGGGGCAGCCAAGATGGCACTGTGCTGTTTCTTCACCAGCTCCACGTCCTCTGAGAGCTTTTCAATGCAGCCACGGATTTCCTCCACCTGGACGAAAAACACAGAAGCACGCATCAATTCTCGTTCATGTGGCTTGCTTTAAACCTCAGGAATTAGGGTAGGCGGAGGTTTTCAGAGTTGCCACCAGAGTTGTAAATGACCAGTTCCCCTGGGGTTTTTAAGAATCAGAGCCAGGGTTCATACTATTCAGCAATGGCTGGTTCAATAAACATTAGCTCGGGTTCACACAGGAGCCAAAGACAGAAGTAATGAGAGTCATGATAGCTGCGTCTACAAAATACCATAAGATAAAACCGAATAGACTATAGGAAGTCCTTGACTTATGACCACCACTGTAGGACCAGAAGAAATTCCATTGGGAAACCAGGCAGTGGTTAAGTGAGACATGCCCAATTTTAGACTCTTTTTTGCATCGTTGTTAAGTGAATCACACGGCTGTTAAGCAAATTCTGCTTTCACCAATGACTTTGCTTTTCAGAAGATAACTAGGAAGGTCATAAATGTCCATTGCCTTCAGGATGCTGAAAGTCTTGCAAGTATATGTTGATTGCCAAATACCTGACTTTTAATCACATGACCATGCGGATGCTGTAAAGGTCTTACATATGAAGACCGGTCATAAGTCACTTTTTTCAGTGCCCTTGTGACATTGCAGGATTTGGGTTTGGCTAGTCTAGAGGAAAGAAGAATTAGGGGTGACATGATAGCAGTATTCCAATACTTGAGGGGCTGCCACAAAGAGGAGGGGGTCAAATTATTCTCCAAAGCATCTGAAGACAGGACAAGAAGCAATGGATGGGAATTAACCAAGGAGAGAAGCAACCTAAAATTAAGGAGAAATTTCCTAACAGTGAGGACAATTAACCAGTGGAATAGCTTGCCTTCAGAAATTGTGGGCGCTTCATCACTGGAGAATTTAAGAAGAGACTTGACAGCCACTTATCTGAAATGGTAGGTTCTCCTGCCAGAGCAGGGGGCTAGACTAGAAGACCACCAATAGCAGTTAGCAATAGCAGTTAGACTTATATACCGCTTCATAGGGCTTTCAGCCCTCTCTAAGCGGTTTACAGAGTCAGCATATTGCCCCCAACAACAATCCGGGTCCTCATTTTACCCACCTCAGAAGGATGGAAGGCTGAGTCAACCCTGAGCCGGTGAGATTTGAACAGCCGAACTGCAGAACTGCAGTCAGCTGAAGTAGCCTGCAGTGCTGCATTTAACCACTGCGCCACCTTGGCTCACCAAGGTCCCTTCCAGCTCTATTCCTATTCTATTCCTATTCTATTCCTATTCTATTCCTATTCTATTCCTATTCTATTCCTATTCCTATTCCTATTCTTATTCCTATTCCTATTCTATTTGAATGTTAACTTGAGAATTATGGCATAAAGTAGGGTGTGAATCCAGCCAGTGTCATCTAAGACAAGAAGAGACCTTTGAGGATGACTACAGAGTCAGGAAATGAAAAGACTAAGACAGGCCCAGTCCATCCAACTGCAGCTTTCATTGGCATTCTTTATTGAAACCTTCTCAACCCTAGTTTGGTCATATTGGCTAGGAATTTTAAAAACTGTGGTCCTGGTACCTTTAAAACAGCAGCCCCCAACATTTTGGGCACCAGGAACTGGTTCCATAGAGAGAGGTTTCTCCACGGCCCAGAGGGGCCTGGTTTCATGTGCAGCTTGCAGATGGATGGGCTTTGTTTGTTTGCCAAACCCAGTTTCTGGCATGCTGTGGATAGGTGTCGGTGCATGGCCCATAGGAGGGGGGCACCCCCGCTTTACAAAGTGTTAGGTTGAGGTGATTTATTGTCTCCCCTCCTCTACTTATACTATTGTAAGTTAACTCCCTGCATCCTTCAGGTGGTAGCCCACCAAGAACAAAATTTCATGATCTCCTCCGATAGGTAAGAAAGAACAAAATTGCAGAAAAGTGCTGTTTTGCTGCTCAAAAGCACTCACACAAGAAACACAACCGGGAGATATTTCTTTTATAGGCAATTATTTAAAATTAGTTGCTCAGAAGTCATTTTTGTCCACAGAGGACATTTCAATGTCCTGACAAAGAAATCACAGTTAGTCCTTGTTTTACAACAGTTCATTAGGTGACTGTTTGAAGTTACACCAACATGGGAGAAAGTGACTTATGACCATCCCAAAGGTGCTTTTTCCAAGAGGCACAGGACTTTCTTGCTTTCCTTTGAAGACATTTCACTTCTCATCCAGGAAGCTTCTTCAGCTCTCTCAGAGAAGTCTTCAAAGAAAAACCAGAAAGTCCAGTTGTCTCTTTAAAAAGCCCCTTTGGGACTGCCATGACCTGGATGACCGAGAATCTCCATAGATCTTTAGCAATGACTTATGACCACTTTTCATAGTTATGACTATTGTAACCTCCCCAGGTGCTAGTTCTGCGCATGCCCAAGATGGTGTCCTGTCACGTTTGAGGAGAGCTTCGGGGAGATGATTTTCCTTCTCGGGGTATGCAGGAGGTACCCTATCCCATCGTCGGTTCCAGGTCTAGCTATGGGAACTTCCTGGGACCTCGGGGAGTACCTTTGAGCTGCGATTTCCTGCCCTGTAGCCGGTTGTCATGGAGATACTGAGGTGCTCCCATGTTACACCCCTTTTAGGCGCTGGTTGCCGGTTGTTTTTTGGGTGTGATTCAGGTGTTAATTATGATCTTTAAAGCGCTCCATGGCTTAGGCTCAGGGTACTTGCGAGACCACCTACTGCCACCAGTAGCCTCCCATCGTCCAGTACGATCCCACAGAGTTGGCCTCCTCAGGGTGCCGTCAGCCAGGCAGTGTCGACTGGCGACCCCCAGGGGGAGACCCTTCTCTATGGGAGCGCCTTCCCTTTGGAATGAGCTGCCCCCAGAGCTTCGCATAATTCCCGACCTCTGGTCCTTCCGGCGTGCCCTAAAAGGTTGGCTTTTCCAGCAAGCCGGCCTGGCCTGAATAGAATAAATTATTAATTTTAATTGTTATTTTTAATTTAATTTCTAAATCTTATTGTAGAGGTCTATTGGGTTTTTGGGATATTCTATTTAATCTCTCTTTTAACTTTTGTAATATGTGTTTTTATATTGTACGCTACCCTGAGTCCTTTGGGAGAAGGGCAGCATATAAGTCCAATAAACATAAACCTAAACCCATGGTTACTTGATCAAAATTTGGACACTTGGCGACTGCCACGTATTTATGAGTGTCCTGAGCTCATGTGATTCCCTATTGCGACCTTCCGACAAGCAAAGTCCATGGGGAAGCCAGATTCACTTTACAACCGCGTTATTAATTTAGCAACTGCAATGATTCCATTAGCCACTGTGGCAAGAAAGGTCATAAAATAGGGCAAAATTCATAACAACTGTTTCGCTTAAGGCTAGAAATGTTGGGCTCAGTTGGGGTTGTGAAGTCGAGGACTGTCTATAGTTGTGGAGGCTGTTCGGATCATTTGTAGAAACACACATAGACAAACTCTTCCTTGGCTTAGTGGAAGAGATGAGAATGAAGGAGTGTGTAGTGCAGGCTGGGAATCAGGGGTGGTATTTACTTACTTTCCCTGCCGATTTGCAAATGTGAGCACTCATGCATACACTCTGCACACGCGCTTTGGCTTGAAAACGTGCCTAAATAGGACAGCATAGAGCTGGGGTGGCCCCACTTGTGATTTCCACTAACGGGTCAGCCGAACCGATCCAAACCGGCTGAATGCCACCTCCGGCCCTTTTACTATTTAAGGAGCTTTCCTTAAGCTTAGTGAGCTATCTGCCTTAGAACAGTGGGCAGCAGGACCCTGGGGAAACCAAAAACAGGAAGGCTGAAGCAAGCTGGCTGCTGATGTCATCAAAGGGCGACATCCAGTGGATGGAGGCAGATATACATTTAGAATTGGGATTATTAAAAGTAGATTCTAGGACATGGCTCTTATTCTCAGCGTGATCATAAATACATACTGGGAGAAAAGTTTATTGGTGAAAGATGCTCACTGTGGGTGCCCCAAGGATGTGAGCTCCAGTTCAATGGGGGGCTTTTATCAGGAGCCCTGACAGGTTTTAAAACCAGTAAAATGGAGGGGGGGGGGGTGGAAGCAGTGTTTTCCATTCTTCCACATCAAGATCAGACTAAGAAGAGAACTTTTCCAAGAGTGGGTTATGTTCCTGAGCATCTCTGTGGAAAGATATGAACAAAATATCTGGGTTTTGTTAAGCACAGGAGTCCTCGACTTACAACAGTTCGTTTAGTGACCGTTCAAAGTTATACAACGGCACTGAAAAAAGGAACTTATGGACATTTTTCACCCATACAACCATTGTGGCATCTCCAGGGTCAGGCAATCCAAGTTCAGATGATTGACAACTGACTCATATTTATGACAGTTGCAGTTTCCCGGGGTCATGTGCTCACCTTTTACAACCCTCTGACAAGCAAAGTCAATGGGGAAGCTAGATTCACTTAACAACCGTGTTACTAACTTAACAACTGCAGTGATGCACTCATCCACTGTGGCAAGAAAGGTTGTAAAAGGTTGTAAAATTCACTTAACAAATGTCTCGCTTAGCAACAGAAATTTTGGGCTCAATTGTGGTTGTAACTCAAGGATTACCTGTATTTCTCTTTCAATTCCATTTGGAAAGAAAGGAGACTATTGAACTGGGAAAGGGGTTATTGTGAAGGTTGCATTCCCTTGCAAGTAATATTCTTGTGAGATGGATCCATATCCATTATTAACTTTCCCCTTCCCATTTATCACAGTCCGCCCTTTCAGCCATACAATTCTCTTCATACTTACAGAAACCCAGAAAGAAAACTAGAAGCTGTAAACTCAAAGGTGCTTTTTCCAAAAGGCTAACGGACTTTGTTTTTTTCCCTTTTGCTTCTCATCCAAGAAGTTTCTTCAGTTCAGAAGCTTCTTGAATGAGAAGCAGAATATTTTCAAAAGAAAAAAAAAAACCAAGGAAGTCCAGCTGCCTTTTGGAAAAAGCACAACGATGACATGGATTGACAATCTCCATAGACACATCTGTAAGGAAGACAAGCATAAATGCAAAAGAGAGAGAGAAGGAGTGGTTTGCACCTGTCAATAGTTTGCACATGTCCATTATGTTTATAGATTCCCTTCAAATTATTGTCTATGGAGATTCTCAGTCATCCACGTGATGGTTGTCCCAAAGGTGGTTTTTCAAAAGGAAACTGGATTTTGTTTCTCCTTGAAGACATTTCGCTTCTCATCCAAGAAACTTCTTCAGTTGTGACTGAATGGTGGGGGATTGTGAAGAATTTACTGCAAGGAATATAAATCCTTCCATCCTCCACCATTAGTCAGAACTGAAGAAGCTTCTTGGATGAGAAGTAAAACATCTCCAAAGAAAAATAAAGTCTAATTGCCTTTTGAAAAAGCACCTTTGGGACCTTGAAATTATTGAAAAGTTCAACATGGTTTATGCCCGTGATGGCAAACTTATGGCATGTGTGCCAGAGGTGGCATGCACAGCCCTCTCTGTTGGAATATGTGCCATTTCTCCAGGTCAGATCTCTCTGGCGTTTCTTTCATGAGCTTCTGTTTCCCTGCAAGCAACAAAACAAAAGCTCACGGAAGAAAAATATCTTACTTCTTGCCAAGCTGCCGGGGTTGGGATGCCCCATCTTCTGCTGGCCAGCTGATCTTTGGGTCTGTATGCATGTCTGTGCATGTGTGCATGTATGTCTGTGCATGTGCATGCTCGCACATGTCCATACATGCACATGTCCATGCATATCCATGCATGCACATGTCCATGAATGTCCCCATGCACGCACACACCTTTCAGTTTGGGCATGTGCGCAGTTTGGGCATTCGGTGTCTAAAAGGTTCGCCATCACTGGTTTATGCTGTTAGAGAGCAGCAGTAACTTAACTCATCACTAGAGGGTAGTGTGATGCAAAGGGACTTGAACCATGTTTGTGAGCTGATTCTAGGAAGCCCTGTCCAAAGTCCTGAAATATTCAGCCTCTGCTCGTAGACCTCACAGCATTGTTTTACCCATACCTTTCAACTGAATCATTACATCAGCACCAACGGGGGCTTCCTTCCATGGTGCATTTGATAATACTTTAGTGGATCCAATCAGCATTTGACACCTTAGTCTAACATGAGCAATGTATGAGACTGTTTGCCTAAATCCAGGTCAGCAACCCACTGCTCCTATGATGTAATTTAAAAGAGCAAAATTTCTCCAGACTGAAAGACTCCAGAACATAATCACTGATGTCCTTTGGGAACAGGACCAGACATGCAATCATCAATTTCACAATTCCTATCCCTGCATTTCTCCAACCCCAGCACCTGTACATTATGGAGACTGCCTAGTAACATTAAAAGATGTTCTTGCATATTAAATACCTGCCATTTGAGGACAGATTGGCTTAATGGAGGTAAGAGAAATGAAAGAAATGCAGGCAGGATTCAGATTCTCTCACCCATAATTCCCCCATTTATTTCCCCATCTTTAAAATTGAGTCTTCATCAGCACAGCAGTTATTTTTAATTTTAAAAAATGCCACCTGGGCATTTGTTGATATGGATTTAAAGAGATAGCTTGCTTCCATCCAACAAACATGGTGGAAAATGTATTTCCTAGTTTTCCAGTCTGAAGACTGAACCATTCCTGGTATAAAAAAGGAATACTCTTCCAGCTGCATCCTGATTAACTTGTGAACCTAAGAAGAAGAGTCCTCTGCTTCTAGAATCAGGAAGGCTTCATTCTCTGGAATGTTCTCTAGAAACTGAACCAAATATGGATTTGGACCTGCCAGGTCTCTGCAATGCATTGCACTGCCAGCACCCAGTTAACAGAATAATATTTATTTCACTTCTTTGCTGTCACAAGCTACAAATACCAAATTTGGTGTCTGGAGTCAAAAGTAATGGATTCTGACAGCTGTGGCTTCCACTTCCCATGAGGCCAGTTTCTTTACCTTGTGAGTCTGGAATTATGGCGGTATTATGGTCATAAATTGAGGCATGACATTTTTGAACTTTTTTTGGTGGTTGTTAAGCAAATGCCATGGTCCTTAAGCAAATGGATTTTCCCGAAAGGGCGTTTTTTGCCCTTTCTGGGCAAAAAACTGGAAACAAACACTGGAAACCATTAAAAAAACCATTACGAATTATGGTTATATGACCATGAGATGCTAAAATCTCTTTGAAGGTGGGCCAGTTGCCAAGTGCCCCAAATAGGATCATGTGACTGGGTACAGAAATTGTAACTTCAAAACACATCATAAGTAGCTCTGTGGATGTGTGTTGTAACTTTGACTGGCCATTAAGTGACTGGTCAGAAGTTGAGGACTACCTTTATGCAGATAGGTTGAATAATATATGACCAAACCCAGGTTTCATTTCAGAAGCCACAAGTGGAACTTGTCATATCCACTTCAGTCTCTGATGCAACCAAATAAATAATAAATTATCAGCCTGGGAAGATCAAAGGAGATCTGCAACATTCAACTAAAATCTTGGTAGCCTGGAACCAAGCTATCCGTAACAGTGGCCAGCTAGTAGCCTTCGTTTGGGAGGCTTCCAGAACAGCCTACCTTCGTCTATGTTTGAAAATAAACTGTATCCGAACAGGGAAATTTCATCTACTAAAACTTAAAATCCCATTCTGATCAAATGTTTTCTTTTGTCTATTGCTTTCTTAAGATATGAATCTAAAATACATTTATGACTCTAAAATGAATTGGTTTTTTTTTTTATAAGACTGAATGAGCAGTGAATTAGTAATTATAAAAGATAAATAGATAGATAGGTAGGTAGGTAGGTAGGTAGGTAGGTAGGTAGGTAGGTAGGTAGGTAGGTAGAGAGACAGACAGACAGACAGACAGACAGACAGACAGAGACAAAGAGAGAGACAGACAAATGGATTTTTTTCCTGAAATATTAATTATTGTTAGAAAAGAGCATTTCTGACAAATTGTTAAATATAAACAAAGTACATAAGAATGTCAAACGTGAATATCTTGACTCAGTTCTTACAATCTGAATTCCTTATCTTTTTTTTTTTTTGCAAAAACCTTAAAAGCTATATTTTATCTTACCTGTTCAAAGAATTCATCCATGAAATGGTCTCGATCCACATGTACCACCTCTTCCTCATCATCACTGTCTTTGGCCTATCCAAAAAAACAAAATTGATACAGATTAGATCATAATCAGCAACACTGATCCTTGCTCTCTTGCCTGTTTAATAAAATAGTAATATTTATAGTAATAAATATAGCAGTAGTGTAAATGTGAGAGAATGAAATGCCACTTCTTGGGAGTAACAAGTAAAATCCCATTTTTTCTAGACAGAAAACACAGAAGAAGAATGTTTAAAACTTTGGATCAAATTAGAATATTGTTCTTTCTGGCTTAACGATGTTTACAGCAATTGGCAGATTTCAGTTGTTTTCACTATGTTTCCTGAAAGGAATTAAATTTTAGTGCCCTTATGTGTGAATAATTTTTGGCTATTATTTCCAATTTTCTTCTTCCCTTTTCTTTAATGTATTTCAAATGTTCACTGTACCTATAAACACCGCTTCAGGAATCTGCTGATTTTTCTAAATTTACCAACATCTTCAGGGTGACTTTATGATTCTTTGCATATACAAAAAGAATGATCCCCTCCCACCCACCCACCCCAAACAATAAAAGTAATGATGCCATGTAAGGATAAATATTGTGAGATAATGGGTTGTTTTAAGATTTTTCCACTGTTGCATAAATCTCATGAAATTTGGGGCATAGTTTTTTTTTAATTCTTTCAAGAAAATGATAGTGCCCACACATCATGTGAAATCACACTAAAGTGTTTGTGACCTGAAAATATTATTATAATTAGCTTTTGCCCCCACATAGCTAAGGCACCCAACCGAAAGACCTAATTTCTGAAAACAAGCATTTTCATGCTTCTTAACAAAAGCTTGTAACATGAAATCTGCCACATTTTAATAGCATAAATCCAAGACAATCCAGACTCCAGTTGGATGCATTAATATGATTGGCAGAGGGAAACCTAGGAAAACAGCCAGGAAATCAAAACACATCCAACTACAAAGGCAGATGGGAATGTACTATATATCCAATAAAAATATTTTTCCAGACAAACTTTGCAATGAGAAAGATAGAAGCTCTGGAGGCAAGCTAGTCATATTTACAAAACAGGGTAGAAATTCACTCATACTAAAACATTCAAAAAGCAGGGAGAAGAGGTTGTTATTATTTGATGTTTTGGGTGCATATTAGTCACAGCTTATTTATGCCTTCCTTTTAATGACAACATGTAGCATAATATTAAGCATAATAATAAATTCTCTGTCATGTTGAGCTCAAATTGGAGAAAGTTGACGCTGAAAAAGTTGGCTATCGCTTTCTGAGAGAATGCTTCTGAACTCCCCAGTCTAGCCTGCATCCCTGGGATCTCCCAGTGGTCTCCCATCCAGGTCCTCATAAAGTTTGACCTGCCTTCTGTTTCCAGAGCAGCCACAGTCATTTGCCATCAGAAGAATAAATACAATAACTGCCATGTGCAAGAATCATGACCATTGATTAGGTTACAGCATAGAAGATTTACTCAAGCCTATACATAAACAGGGATGTGGTGGCTCAGTGCTAAGATGCTGAGGTTGTCGATCAGAAGCTTGACAGTTCAGCAGTTTGCATAACAGAATGAGCTCCTGTTACTTGTCCTAGTTTCTGCCAATCTAGCTGATCGAAAACATGTAAAAAATGCAAGTAAAAAAATAGGGACCCCCTTTGGTGGGAAGGTAACAACGTCTTGTGCACCTTTGCCATTTAGTCATACCGGCCACATGACCACAGAGACATCTTCAGACAGCGCTGGCTCTTCAGCTTTGAAATGGAGATGAGCACTGCCCCCTATAGTTGGGAACGACTAGCACATATGTGCGAGGGGAACCTTTACCTTTTATACATATGAATCTGGTCAACAAAAGTTTGAAGCTAAATTGGCACCAGATAAAGGTCAATGGAATTCTGGGAGGGTCGAACTTGGAGCACTTGTGGGAACGCAACAATTCTAAGCTGATGTGATGCTTAACTCCCCAACACTGCCTGATCTTCGACAGCAATCATCAGTACAAGGCAGTAACTGAGCATGTGCAAAACTTTAGATATTTGAGCTTATGCATTAAATCCTTCATTTCCTACAAACACACACACACAGACACAGACACACCACTAACCCTAGGTAATTTATGTTCTAGAAAATTAAATCTCCTCTGAAGCCTTAAGAGGAAGAATTAGCAGACCTGTCCATAGAGGGGATGGGAGTTGCAAGGAGCACAAAATTTGTATCTCAGCTCCTAAAAATCATCCTTCCTTCGTTCTGTAAATGAGTAAAACACAGAATCCATGCTTCTTCCTTTCCCTTGTCCTAATCTTCTAACCTTCAAAGCTTCATTTCTCTTCTAGGAAAGGGTTGGGGAAAAGCCACTTAAGAATCCTCCTGGCTGCCTCCATTTTTCCAGCCTGGGATTGAATTCATAGACATGACAAATCCACCACCAGTTTGGGGAGCAGAGGTGTGCAAAGGAAGGCCATAAGCCAGAGGTTCCCCTTCACTTAGAGATCACCAAAAGCTGTTCACTGATTGACATTTTAATAAGTTTAAAATGAGAGAAATATTACTGCACAGTGGTGATTAGAGAATAATTTTATTAGATAAATTTCAGTATAACAGGTAAGTTGAGGGGGGGGGGTCAAGATGGTGCCAAAACGATGTGATTAAAGACCCATTTCTTCCCTTGTGCCCATCTGTCGGGATTATAATATTAAGAACTCTGTCTAGGAATCCTAAAATGTTTAATCCTAAAATATCATAAAGCTGCTGGGTTGAAGAAATTCACTTTGAAAGGTTTGTTTCCAGATATAGCCACCAGAGATGGAAATTCACACAACCCTCTGGATTTTATAGAGTGGCAACCGGCAGAGCAGCTGTCACTCTTTAATACTGGAGGAAGAAAGTGGGTGAAAAGGATTATTCAGCATCTACAGATAGTCCTTGGTCCTCCATAGCTTGTTTAGTGACCATTCAAAGTTACAACGGTACTGAAAAAAGTGGCTTATGACATTTTCCACACTTATAACCATTGCAGCATCCTCATGGTCACGTGATCAAAATTCAGACGGTTGACAACTGATTCATATGTATGACCGTTGCAGTGTCTTAGGGTCACGTGATCCCCTTTTGTGACCTTCTGACAAGCAAAGTCAATGGGGAAATCCAGATTAACCTAACAGCCATGTTACTAAACAACTGCAGTGATTCATTAAACAACTATGGCAAAAAAGGTAATAAAAGGGGACAAAACTCACTTAGCAAATGTCTCGCTTAGCCAGTTTAGTCTTAAGCTGAGGACTACCTGTATTTACTTTCCAATCAAGAATATTGTTCCAACCTAGGCGTCCCAAGGGCATGAAGCAAACTCCTTGTCCCGACAAAAAACCCTTTTATTAATTTACTGTGGGTTCTGCTCATTCACATCCAGCAAAGTCTTTCAAGGAAAGATTTACAGTCACAGACCTTATCTGACTTGGAGAGCGAGTCTCGGAGAGTCATGAACCAATTAAGGAAACTAATTGTCTCCTGCAAACTCCACTCCCCTTTCACTCCTCTTTTATTTCCTCTGGGAGGGGCCATTCATCGTCTACCTGTGGCCTTACTCCCAAGTCAACCCCTGTTCTTTAGCAGTTCCCTTCATCTGGCAACTCTGTGCATGTGCACATTGGGAACAAGCTCCATATGTTCTTCTGCCCCACTGACGTCCAAATCCGAAGACAGCTGATAACTGTCAGACGGCCTTGGCTCTGCCTCCGACATAGAGCCCTCATCAGAGCCTTCCCCAAACTCCAGGACTGGGCCATGTTCCTTCCCAACCTCCTAACTGTCTGAATCACAGCAAATATATAGGCTGAAGCTGACCAAAATAAAATAAAGCTCTTCAGGTGATAGCCACATTTTTCATTAGTCAGCATTTTCTCCTTGTCCACCAGTGTTTGGCACTTAAAAAATATTAGAATCGTCACAGGTCCTTTGGGTGAAATAACTGACAAGGAACTTTGAAATTTACTGCGATGGGCAGCAGCAAGATATTGCTATATGACAAATGGCTTTCATTTACTATTTGCTTTATTAGCCTTATTTTATTTTTATTTGCTTTATTCTGCCTCCCAGCGTGATCTTGTAAAACCCAGGAAAGCCACCTTCAACGCCAAAGGTTGCCGCATCCTATGCCAGCAAGCCCCGCCTCCCTCAATTATTCCCAACTCTTGATCCCCTCCATTTGCATATGAGAATTCTACTGCAAGCCTATTGGCTTCTCCAATTATTTTTCTGCCAAACCGGATGATTGGCTGTCTCATTCACGATGGCTATTCTCCAAATCTCTTTGCATTCGCTCTTTATGTTATTTTTGGCTGGTTCCGGTAATTAAGCTACCTTTAAGTCTGGATCCCTGACATCTTTCTATTCTCGAAAGTTATTGGTTGCTTCGCTGGCTACTTTGCATCATGGCCTGAAAGGCAAGACAGGCCAAGGTCATCTTATGGAACATATGAGTAACCCTATCTGGTCAGACAAACAGACCATCCATCTCTGACAGTGGCCGTCAGAAGCAGCCAGAGGGAGGGAGCACTTATGAGTCTATCTACTGTCAATCAGTTAGTGAATGTTGGCAGTCTAAGAGCTTGAGAACACTCTGCTCACAATGCTATCTCTCTCCGGTTTTCAAGGATTCAAGGAATGCTGCTGAGAAAAGCTACCGGAATGACCAAACGGAATCTGATTATATACCAAAACGTGTTTCTGCCAGGAAGGATAGGCGTGAAGTCTTCCCCTTGAGGATGAGATACAATTTGCTGATGATGCAGAGAAGGGAGCTGTATCTCTTTCATTTAAGGATCCAGCTTTGGGTGCTAACTGCAGATAATAGAAATAGATTTGAGTCCCTCATTGCATCTCACTTCTCAGCAGCATTTCCCATCAGGCTACTCAAGCGTTCCTTCGGATAGTCTAGAGGGGGCTAAGACCCACTCGTCTGGAACGATTGTCTAGGGGAAAATGCTTCCCTGGATGTGAATGGTTTCAAACATAGATGGGAATAGATCTGAGTCAATTAGGTTACTGAAAGAACGCACAAGCACACACAAGCATGTGGCTACAACTGATAATACGGAATGGAGTTTTCCTCCGAGACATCCTTGCAGATTTGATTAGCGCTCTTCGGCCCCAGAGACATCCTTTGCAAACTCTCCACGCATAATAAAAGTCCACCCTGCCTTATTTCCATGCGTGGATGCTCCTGCAGTTTGCCCTTCCAATGTGATTGACTCCTTCCAATTTCCCTTCTTTGCATGACTCAAAACCTCACACCACCTTATTCCTCCAAGAGTGACTGGCTATCTGGCCTATCCAGTTCTCTCCATCCGGAGTGACTAAGCTGTTTTCTAGCCAATAAGAAGAGTCTAGTAGAAGTAGGGTACGGGATTGGTAGCAATGCTGACTAAATGGGGTGGGGTGGGTGAGGGAGGGGGTAATTATATAATTTATGGTTGCCCATTTTTTTTGTGCCTCTCCTTCCTGTCTGAATAAGAGCAGGGAAGGAAGAAATTCAGAATGGAAAACTTTTACTCCCTCCAGCTAGTTCACGGTGGGGAAATGAAGCTGCCAACAGAAGTTATTCTGGAGGATGCTTATTGATATGGTCACTCAAGAGTCAGCATCAACAGGAATGGCACATAATTATTAAAACCTCAAAGTTATGAACTTGGAACAGAAAATGTCACAGAGAGAGAACAGAACGTGTGGGGTATATTGAGTTAAAAATACATTCTGTCTGGCGAGGAACTGAATGATTAGAGCTTTAAAAAAACCAAAAAACTTGAGGGTTCTACAGTCAGCATTCAGATTCAGGAACCGTGTGTGTGTGTGTGTGTGTGTGTGTGTGTGTGTGTGTGTGTGTGTGTCCTGGGCCTTGCAACCCCAAATTCTCAGAAGAGAGAAGAAAGGGTTAAGAGGAAAGAGATAATCTGCCAGCCAGCCTTCCTATGCTTTCTTTATATAAATATGGTCTGGTTTTCTTAAGAGGTGGAATGGCTCAATGCCAGGATCCCCGGGGTCCTAGCTGAAGCCGTAGGAAATGGGACTTGAGCCCAGGGAAAGCCAACAAGGAGAAAAAGGCATCTTGATTCCCTCCTTAAGAGGTGCAGCAGCAATGGATGAATTGGAATCTGGAGAGATTATTACAATTAGCGTTAATTCTGCACATGGCAGGCAGACAGCACAGACTACAGGCAACCGCCGTTAGTCGGTATTCCCCGTCTTCTATTCTCCTCTAGCTGAGGAAAATCAGTATGGCAGTGACAAAATAACAGGCTAAAAAAAGATGCTGCCGTTCAAATGCTGAGCCTGTTGCTTTAATGGCTTATGCATAGTTCCTTCCCATCGCCTCCCTGGCCCTCCAGCTTCATTGGACTCTCACAATCCCATCTGATTGCCGAAGATGAAAAGCAAGACCGAGCTTACCTCTCATCCTGCCTGACCTGGTTCCTCATTTACAATCATGATCGTCTCTACCGGATGTCTGCAAAATATATGGAAGCTGGGAAATGTAGGACTTGGCTTTCCCAGATGTGGTAAACAGTAGAATACTCTAAAAGAAGTCAGTCCCGTCAAAACTATTTCCCACGTCTGATTTAGATCCTTGTTGGCAATGTCAACAACCTGCTTGAATATACCAAATAAAAGTCCAGGATCATTTCGGTTCTGAAGAGCTTTCTGTTTATTGAATGCATTGCGCGGCCATGATGAGGTAATACTGACATTCTCAGGCATCCCTCTGTCCACAATATTAAACAATGAATTCCCCAGCCCAGTCCCCAGGCTTCCACACAGATCATGTAAACACCTTCTCCTTGTTATAGGAACCATCTGCCTTCTTCTTCACACCTTTTAAGACATCCTTGAAAGTTTCCAGCCTCTCCCAAACGTCAGTGGAACTGTAAACGTTTCGTTTCTCCAACTGACCCATTCATAATCATCACTCTCCCCACCCCACTACCCCATTTTACTGTAATGACAAGTTGAAGCAAAGAGGCATCTAGCTGCCAATGTTTCACCCTTGCCAGGCAAATACAACACATACTTAGAAACCAATAGGCAAAATAATCACATTAAACCAATGACATGGTATTGAGGCAATGGTGCGATCTTGGTAACTAATGCAGAACAGGAAGAAGAAAAGTAGGATGAGAATCGAATGCAAAGAAATGGGAAAGTGGAATTACACTCTTGTGAAGAAACTGAAAAGAGTTTGCTTCCCTATCACAGGACCTGTTTCATTTTCCATTTCTGGAACATCTAGAGGAAATGTCTATGGAGATTCTTAGTCATCCAGGTCATGGTTGTCGTAAAGATGCTTTTTTTTTTTCAAGAGGCAACTGGACTTTCTGGTTTTTCTCTGAAGACGTTTCGCTTCTCATCCAAGAGGCTTCTTCAGTTCTGACTGGATGATGGGAAATGGAAGGAGTTATACTCCTTGCAGACAGCTGGTCATCAAAAGGATGCAAGTGACCAGCTTGTCTGCAAGGAGTATAAATCCTTCCATTCCCCACCATCCAGTCAGAGCTGAAGAAGCTTCTTGGATAAGAAGTGAAACACCTTCAAATAATAAAACAAGAAAGTCCAGTTGCCTCTTGAAAAGGCACCTTGGTGACCTCTTCTAGAGTAGAATTTCTCAACCTTGGCAATTTTAAGATGTATGGATGTTAACTCCCAGAATTCCCCAGCCAGTGCCCTCCACACAGTTACAGAGACTGAAAAACTGTTGAGATACCTTTCATTGACCCCTTTAAGGTAAATCAGCTCAGAACTGTTCTGACCGAGGTTTCCCAAGATCATGAAGAACTCTTTGTTCTGACAAAAAACCCTCTTATTAATTTACTGTGAATTCTGTTCATTCACATCCAGCAAAGTCTTTCAAGGGAGGATTTACAGTCACAGACCTTATCTGGCTTGGAGAGCTGCCAGGCCGATATCTGCAAAACCTGGCAAGGAGCCTCAGAGAGTCACAAACCAATTAAGCAAATTTGTCTCCTGCAAGCTCCACTTCCCTTTCACTCATCTTTTATTTCCTCTGGGAGGGGCCATTCATGGTCCACCTGTGGCCTTACTCCCAAGACTACTCCTGTTCTTTAGCTGTTACCTTCATTTGGCAACTCTGTACATGTGCACACTGGGAATTGGCTCCATATTTTGGCTGCCTTTGTCTGCCCCTGAAGGCAGCTGATAGCTGGCATACAGCTCTGGCCCACTCTTGGCCTCTGACACAGGGCCCTCATCAGAGCCTTCCCCAGACTCCAGGACTGGCCCATGTTCCTCCCCAACCTCCTCACTGTCTGAATCTGCTTGCCAGCTCTGCTGACCACTGGTGGGCCACTACAAGACCTTCAGTCCCTGCAGTGCTGCCTTTCATCAAATCATCACTTCGAGATCCTCAAAAATGAACAATGAGCAGGCTAAAGTGCTTTCAGAAAGTGGGAAACGCAACTGGTGCCCCTTAGCAGTTGGTAAACTAATACTAAATTAAATAACTGACAATTTATCAGTGTTTAACATTGTCCCAAACAGGAAGGTTGAAGCAAATAAAATGCAGGTTCAATATCGCAACGCTAAGGAGAAATGGCTGTTTTTGATGCCAGAATGCACTTTCAAATATGTGGCTAAAAAGTCATGCTATTCATTTGCAGTGGTTTTCAAATGCTTTTCTTAAAAAATTGTATGTTTTTCTGACATTTATAGAATGTTTTTACCCCCAGAGTCAACTTGTTTCGGTTGGGCAGTTTTATAAATTGACTACATTAATAAATAAATAAGTGGATGAGACTTCGGTTCAGCAAATGAGGCCTAGACAATCTATACCTCTTTTTAAACAAAATGTTTTTAAATGAGAACGTATATAATAATC
Source organism: Thamnophis elegans (assembly GCF_009769535.1). Taxonomy (NCBI): domain Eukaryota; kingdom Metazoa; phylum Chordata; class Lepidosauria; order Squamata; family Natricidae; genus Thamnophis; species Thamnophis elegans. Next base: position 124,060,912 of record NC_045558.1, on the reverse strand, counting down.
TTTCCCTGTGTTTCTTTTAAGAATATTTTAAAAATAGGAGCATGAATGGAGATAAAAATAACCACGTTGATCCTCATAAAATATCATACAAAATGCACAAAATTAATCTATTTGGTTGGGCTTGTATTACACACTTAAATAGGTTATTTTCTACATTTGCACCATAAATTGCACCATAAACTAACCCACAACCAGTTTTAGGCAACACCCCAAATGGATTTCCAAACTTAAGTCTTTAAGACTTAAGAAATTGTGGAAGTTAAAGTTTCTAAGTTTGGAGACCCCTGATCTAAAGCCCAAAAGAAAAAAAGGCAGTCAAACGTAGCATATCAGAGAAATCAGCGGGTTGGTTTTTAATCAACCTGCTTAAATGTGTTAAACCTAGGCCATATGGAGATAAATAAATTTGTCAAGCCTGAATTTTTAAAAGAGCTTGCTCACAGCTGCTGTTTTTTGCCTGCAGGATGCAACTGCAAGGATTCTCCTCATACTTTGCTCACGTGGACAATGGTGAGCACCAAAAGGGCGGTTCTTAAACCTACAAAGCATTTTCCTGTAGGAAGTTAAATCCCACTGCTCTCATAGAAAAAATTAGATATCCTGGGAAATATTGAAAAGGCAGAATATTATATTTCCCTGGAAAAGAAATGGAGAAACATGTTTTTAGCTAGGAAACAGACTCACTCTTAATAGTCCCCACCTTTCTCAGTGGACAATTAGGGGCCCTGAGTTAGTCTACTATACATAACACAGATAGGATTAGCCTTCCACAGAAACTCACCACAAGGCATCTGGGAAGAAGCAATGCTCAACCAAACTTGGACTCAAAACACAGCCCCTGCATAGCTCCATGGGAGTCTGACAACCAATCAGAATACATTTCTTACACAGGAACAGGAAACAGAGAGGTGGGGCCAAAAAGAGAGTATAAAGCCAGGAACTTTCAGCATCTCGCTCTCTTTTCTTCTTCACCCAACATCTGGAAGCATGTGATCCCCTTTTTCTGTTCAGGACCTCAAATCATGTGGTCCTATCCACCATTAAACTATCTTTCCAAGCAGCTTCCATGTTTCCAGTATCTTTTTCTCCACTTGGAACTGAACCAGAAGGACATTTCTTCTAACACTCCCTAAAAGAATCCTTGAAATCCCCAGCGACCCAAACCCATCCTGTTATTTCTAATCTCACAGGCAAGGAGTCTGCCAACCAAAAGATGCCAAAAGATTCCCTTGAAGAGGGAAAGGGTGAAAGCAGCAATGGAAGCCAGAAGGAAAGCGTTCTTCCTCTGCCAAAGATAAATGATGGACTCAGAATGTTCTTCAAGATATTCCTAGCCAGCTGATCTCAGGCCAAAAGGTCAAACTTTCCAGAAAAAGCTCTACTTTCTTCCTACAATGTATTCAGCGCCATCCTCTCTTATTACTGACCTCTGGGTAGACCTTGGAAAGAGTGTGGAGAACAGCAACAAGAATGATTGGAGGGCTGGAGGCTAAAATCTACAAAGAACAGTTACAGGAATTAGATATGCCCACTCTAATGAAAAGAAGGACTAGGGGTGACATGATAGCAGTGTTCCAATATCTGAGGAGCCATGTGCCCCAGAAGCTGGAGGACGTGCATGTGAACATCGGAAACCGGAAACTCAACTGGTCTTCCGGTTTCCAGCGCTCCTGCATGTGTGCACCAGAGAGCTGCTCTTCCGGTTTCTGGTGCTCTCCCCACCCTGTGCATGCATTCCTGTTTCAGCACTCAGTGCTGAAAAGGTGTGTCAACACTGGTATAGGGTCTCCTGCATGAGCAGGGGGACTAGAAGGCTTCTTCCAACTATGTTATTCGATGTTCTATGTTCTACCATCTCTTCAGGCGGGAAGAGAAAGGATAGCCATCAGCAAGAGTTGAAATGGGCAGCCTATAAATTAGGTAGGTAGGTAGGTAGGTAGGTAGGTAGGTAGGTAGGTAGGTAGGTAGGACGGACTCAATTACAGCAGCAATGGGGAGAGACATAATCAGAAAAGATACTGCACCAAAAATCATATCAATAATAAAAATCTCAACTCGTCAATTACAAAACACTGCATTACACATAACAGGGTATGTGCTATGTGATATTTTTAATTATCCTACAATAGATTCTTAGGAAGCATATGGCACAGGTCAGTGGTGGGCTCCGGATTCTGTTCCAAACGGTACGGTTGGAACGGCCCCGGCGTCACCCACATGGACGTGCCTAGCACGCGCGCACAATCACACCGTGCACGCATGCATTGTACTTGCCTGTGATGCTTCCGCAAGCCTCTGTGATGCTCCAACTGTTTGGCGGTGCAATGCACAGGCACCGTATGTGCCATGCGCGGAAGCGTAAAAGTCTTAAAGTACAGGTAAGGAGCTCCGGCGGGCAGGTGGGTCCTCCAGAGCACCATACCGGAACGGTTCCTGGTGCTCCAGGCAGCGCTGGTATGCCCATACTGGGGTGTACCGCCTGCAACCCATCACTGGCACAGGTAGTCCTCAACTTACAGAAAGGCACTGAATAAAAATGACATATGATCATTTTTCACCCTTAGAACTGAACATTTCCCCCACACCTATTGGCGAGCATGCACAAGCACTGTTCTATTTGCACAAGTAGCGGGCAAGCGCACATATATGTGCACTCTGCTCACATAGAACCATCCCTCACACCCCACCTGCAAAGCCAGAAAGGTTATGAAATGTTGGCCTATAACAATAAGAAGTATTTTTATTTTCTGTGAGTGTGGAATCTGATTTGATATCCAACAAACTGCAAATTGGAGGACGGGACACACTGGTAAGGTAAGTTAATGCTTTCCTTCTTATGTCTTCCACTAAACAGGGCTGCATAGGGACGCGGTGGCTCAGTGGCTAAGATGGTGAGCTTGTCAATCAGAAAGGTCAGCAGTTTGACGGTTCAAATCCCTAGTGCCGTGTAATGGGGTGAGCTCCTGTTACTTGTCCTTGCTTCTACCAACCTAGCAGTTCGAAAACACATAAAAAATGCAAATAGAAAAATAGGGAACCACCTTTGGTGGGAAGGTAGCAGCGTTCCGTGGCCCTTTGGCATTTAGTCATGCCGGCCACATGACCACGGAGACGTCTTCGGACAGTGTTGGCTCTTCGGCTTTGAAACGGAGATGAGCACTGCCCCCTAGAGTCAGGAATGACTAGCACATATGTGCAAGGGGAACCGTTACCTTTAAACAGGGCTATGTCTAGAAAGGCCAGAGATGGTGCATTATATAAAAGAACCTGTGCACTTTTCCTTGTTTTAAAACAACTGCATAACAAGGGTTGTGGGAAGCGCATAGAAGGAACAAGGGGGAATATTAAGGTGATGAACACTTGGGTGTCCACAGTGTTTGTTTCATTTTTTATTTTTAAAGGAAATCCACTTGAACATACATTAAAACTCTTATCAATTCCCCAGAATGTATAGATTTCAGATTTCTATTTTTGGTCTGAAAGGAACACACCCTGCACATGGATTGAGCATTCAGATGCTAGGGAATATCCACCATTGAGTAAGTGGGGGTGGTTTGCAAAATGCCTCCCGCGTAGTAGACAAAGGTAGGCTGCAGTGAGTGGAGAAAAAACCTGATCATTTCCCACCTTCCTGCTTGCAGCTTAATTACCAGAGTCACCGTTGTGCTGTCCCTTGGTCAATAAAATTAATAACATATGCCCAAGCATTGTGAATGTGGATCAATTAAAGGTCTAGCACTGGGAGACTTTGAACCTTTAAGCTTCCTCAACTCATTTCCTGGATGAGGAACAGCACTGGGGGCAGGAGAGGGACTACCTTGAAAACTGCAAGATACTTTATTATAATCTCTTTCCAGCATAACTCCACACCAGCACCAAACAAAGCTGTTCAGGAAAGAGAGAGAGGGAGGCTTGCAAAAGCACATTATGACATCCTATTATGATTAATTATTGCCAATGATAATTCTGGTGTTGCATGACAGAGGCTAACTAGTGAGAAATGGCTACGGAGATACATCTTGGTTTAAATTAAGCCTCAGATCTGCACAGGAGAAATCTGGCCTTCTGAAGGCAGCCAGCCAGCCAGCCAGAGTCCTGTCACCTCTCACCCCACCATAGTCCAACCCTCCTGCCTGCAGCCCATAAACCACTTGAGATGACATGACTTATAGCTTTTGTTGGAAATTGAAACAGAGAGAGAGGGAGAGACATTGCAAGCCCACGTCTCTCTCTACCACTCAAAACCGCTTCCTGCATTGCAGCTGTTTGGGGAAGGAATGCAGATATTGAGAAAAGGAAGACTCCCCACGCAGACATGGGCTCCTCAAACCTTGAGAAGGACCCCAAATATAATTACCTCAAACTCATGGCTAAGAGGGAAAGGGAGGGGGGGAAAGAGATGCTCTTTGGCGAAAGCAGCCAACAAAAATATGAGAATCCTCTGATGCAGATACAATGGGGTGAGTGGGGGAGAATTCAAACAGAGCCCGGAGGATGTATAAAAGCTGGGGAGGTTTGGGGGATGAGGAGGGGACTTATGGCGAAAGATTCAGCAAGAGATATTGATCAGAGTGCCGGAAGGTAGCTAGTGCCAAAGACAGGTGTAAGGAACAAGTAGCAACCCACACGGAAAAGACGTGCAGAAGGAAGGAAAGAAAACAGGAGGAACAAGAGTCTGGGGGCTGCAAACCTCCCTGCCTTTAACCGAACATGGTAAATTTAACTTCTGAGTAAGCATACACAGATGTATCAGCAACAAAATGTTGCAGAAAAGAACATTCCATCCCATTCTTTTTTATTTTATTTATTTATTTTATTTATTGTTTTATCTATACATAAAATACAAAGAGAAATAGAAATGGTAAATTAGGAGAAGAAAAAAAAAGAGTGGGGAAAATGCAAGGCAATGGTGGTTCCCCTCTCACATATCTGCTAGTTGTTCCCAACTCTAGAGAGCAGTGCTCATCTCCATTTCAAAGCCAAAGAGATAGTGCTGTCATAAGATGTTCTCCGTGGTCATGTGGCCGCCATGACTAAACACCAAAGGCGTATGGAACGCTGTTACCGTCCCTGTTTTTCTACTTGCATTTCTACTTGCTTTTGAACTGCTAGGTTGGCAGAAGCTGGGACAAGTAACGGGAGCTCACTCCGTTATGCGCCACTAGGGATTCGAACTGCTAAGCTGCCGACCTTTCTGATTGACAAGATCAGCATCTTAGCCACTGAGCCACCACATCCCAGACAAATTTAAGTACTAAGGGGGGGGAAAAGCATTGATTTACGACTTCCTTTGGCTAGCACAGTACAAGATAAAAACACTCCAGCCTCAACTTTTTGCTTTTACACATTAGTATATAACTACAGCTATATATGTGTGTATGTGTGTGTGTGTGTGTATGTATGTATATAGCCATTTCTATCATGACAAATCTAATTGACAAAACCAAAGTCAAAGTTTCATTTTCCCCCTTCACAAGCACAGAAACCAGAAGTGATATCCAAATGAAAAACGTACTTCAATATATTCTCCTCTTTGAATAAAATAATCAATTTAAACACTCCACCCCCATTCTGTAATGTCCCAATGTGACACCTCTAAACCCTTCTGGTTTCCCAGCCAGTCCTCAACAGCTGGATTACACAGATGGATTGTAGGCGGGGGAAACAGAGGCCCAGATAAGTTAAGGTCCCTCCACCCCAACCACCCCCAAGTTGATGTACTTTTAAAAATCTTGGGATGCTTCTCCCCAGGTGTGCTGAATGGAGGATGCTGTTTAGATACAGAAGGAACAAGAGATTGTTATTAGTATACAGACAGGAAGGCGGGCTGTACTCTATGTGGGTAGCTAAGTGGGTGGTTATTTGGATATTTAATTAAAACATTTATTATTTGCACTTCAGCCAAAAAGAATATTTACTCCTTTAAGGGACAGATAGTGCAAATGAAAATACTTCTCATGGCTTTGATTGGTTTTTTTCCCCCTCCAATAAAAACTGCACAATGCCAAGTTAGGGCAGGATGATAAAAAGACAAAGCTAATTGTCTATTGGTATTTGACAAGTCTAGTTATATGCATTGTTTAATTCTCCTCGTTTTGCATAAACAAAAATAGTAGGCACCTCACACCTATATAAATCCGGAGCCTGCAATTCGCACTATTGCTCAATAAAAATCATGTCTGTGGTGTCAATTATGACTTTGACAAATAAATCCAATTTGAAGAAATTGAAACCAATCGGCAGATTGCCACCAACCTGTATCACCACAATAACCAATGTTATTGCCAGCTTAGGCAAAAGTTACAACTTGTTAAGAGAAAAAATACCGTTTTCACAGCTCACAGCTGCATTCCTTTCTACAGCTAAGAAACTCTAAAGAGCTGATGCCCTTAAATCATAGGTTGATCAATTAAAATTTGCTGCCATTGACAAATGAATTGAGAGTAAGTTGTGATCAAGTGAAGCTTCAGCTGATAAATAATCTACCAATTGAATCAATTGCAACTCAGAATCCTTGAGATTTACACAGAAAAATTATTATACATTATACATACAAAATTTAGATATAATATGATTGTAAATACAGTATATGTTACTACCCAGAGCATGGCAAAATTCAAAGAAATAGTGCAAGATCGGAAGATGTGGAGAGATCTGGCCCATATAATCGCCAAGAGTCGGATTTGATTGAATGGATTAATATCCTCATCATATGTTACTATACACAAAAAGATTTGTATAGAATAGATCTTTATATAAAACTTCATATAGAAAAATGGAATCCTACATTTCTTTAAGGTAAAGTTCTACTCATCATATTTTTCTGTGAAAGCCCATTGGGGGAAGAATGCCTGTTCCAATATTTTAAAGTATCTATATCTCTCTATAATTATAGTTATAGCTACATCCACTATGAGGGACGCAGTGGCTCAGTAGCTAAGATGCTGAGTTTGTTGCTCAGAAAGGCTGGCAGTTTGGTGGTTTGAAACCCTAGCGCCGCATAACAGAGTGAGCTCCCGTTACTTGTCCCAGCTTCTGCCACCCAAGCAGTTTGAAAGCATATAAAAATGCAAGTAGAAAAATAGGGCCACTTTGGTGGGAAGGTAACAGCATTCCATGCGCCTTCAGCATTTAGTCATGCTGGCCACATGACCACAGAGACATCTTTGGACAGCGCTGGCTCTTCGGCTTTGAAACGGAGATGAGCACCGCTCCCTAGCGTTGGGAAGGACTAGCACTTGTGTGTGAGGGGAACTTTTACTTTTACCTATATCCACTATGAGAGGTGTAGTGGCTTAAAGGTGAAGACTCCCACTTGGAAAGTTGAGAGTTGAATCCTAGGCAGTGACAGATGCTTATCTATAAAGCACAAAAAGAAAATATCTGCTGTGAACTCTGCATAGGCATCAGGAAGGGCATTGGCCAGCAAATGGTCAGCTCCACTCAGTTGCTCTGACCCCATCACAAAGCAAGGGATTACAAGGTTGTAAAAATATAAAAAAAGCTATACTATACTATATATGTGTCTATAGCTATATATTTATATACAAATTATCTACTTTCCCTTCCAATAAAAACTTTATCTCGAAAGAAAAATATGAGAATATGAACTTAAGCTACCACCAAAGGATGTCTGGAGAGCAAAGAGCTATTAAAGAGGTATTTGGTGGACAGAAGAAAAAGGAAGAGAATCAGATTTCAAATTAAAGAGACATCTGGATAGAGGAACATGTCTGAACATATTGGCAGACTTTAGTACTATCATTTTGCCATTTGGAGCATGTGAAGGCTTTAACTGATTTCCATTCGCACTATATGCCTTCCTTCCACCGGCTCAGAATATTTGAAGCTCAGGATAAACGGATGTGCTAAAAATATGTTGGAATTCCACTGTCCTTTTGGAACTGACGTCATTCAGAAACTCCAAATTTTTGGTCTGTGCTCGCTTGTGTTAAAAGGACAGCAAGGGCTGGGATAGACCTACATGTCTAGTGGACCTGGGAGATCTCTTGCTACTCCAGTGAGACATTGGTGAGCTAGGTGACTCAAAACACACAATAAAAACCATCTGAACAATTCTATAACCTTGCTGAGTCTTAGTCACCTGTAATGGTCACTGATGGGCCATTATGCTGTTGAAAAAGCCACGCTGGAACGTATGACTCACAGCCCACCTGACTGTAGCAGGAGGCTGCAAACAGTTTGAGGCCGAAGGTAAAGTCTTTGTAAGGTGGGTCTGGAGTTGAGCATTTAGGAATTGTTTTAGCAAACCTACTAGAAAGCATCCAGATAGCATGTGGAGAAGGTTTTATAAGGATGTTGATGGGGGCTTCTTCTAAAGCCTTACCATCCATCCATTGATTTATCCAGACACACAGAAGGGTACTGATTCTGCTAATCCAGTCTAGGCATCCTGTCATTCAAAGTAGTAGAAAAACAAACAATTGTGTAGGAGAGCGTTCATTCACCATCCTGTTTCTTATACTGCAGGTGTGTTGAAACTCAGCTTCTCTAATGGCCATAATTGAAATTATAGACACGGAAGCCCAACATGGACTTCCAGCAGCAACTGGTTGGAGAAGGCTGTTGGACGGTGGCATCACCACCTTAACCGCATACACGTTAGGCAGAGAGCCTAGCCCTGAAATCATCCTTTCCTCTACACAATTATCATGTATTGGTTCAGTCTTTGAAACTGCACAATAGGCAACATGAAAACAGACCCAAACAGAGAGATGCTGGCAATAAATAATGACCTTGCTATTGAATCAATTTTAGAATGGTTAAGACACCCAGAGACACTTGGTTGAGTTGGGCAGCTATAAAAATAGAATGCAATGGAATGGAATGGAATGGAATAGAATAGAATAGGGAATGGAATGGAATGGAAATAAGATTTTACATTTAGGCAAGGAAAATCAAGAATGAAAGTGAATATGTGTGTCCCAGGATAATGTTGAAGAATCCAATCTGGGTCGATCACTGGAACCAGAGGTTCTGTCTTCCAATCTTTCTAACTCGGCTCCAGCATGATTGGGCCAGATTGGACCCTGCAAGAAAAATCAAATGCACAAGTATAAAATAGGTGCAGTCTGGCTCAAAAGCAGTAATTGCGAGAGAGATTTTGGAGTCCTAATGGATAATCACTTACATTTGAGTTGGCAGTATGCTGCAGCTGCCAAAAAAGCCAATGCAATCCTAGGCTGCATTAATAGAGGGATAGAATCAAGATCATGTGAAGTGTTAATACCACTTTGTAATCCTTTGGTAAGGGCCACACTTGGAATATTGGAACTAGTTTTGGTTGCCATGATATAAAAAAGATGTTGAGGCTCTAGAAAGGTTGCAGAGAAGAGCAACAAAATGATTAATAGAGATAAAACCTGAAAAAAGGTTATAGGAATTGGGCATGTTTAGTGTAATGAGAAGGAGGACTAGGGGAGACATGATAGCTGTGTTCCCATATCTCAGGGGCTGCCGCAAAGAAGAGGGAGTCAACCTATTCTCCAAGGCACCTGAAAGGAGGAGGACAATAAAGCAATGGATAGACACTAATCAATGAGAGAACCAAGCTAGAACTAAGGATAAATTTCCTGACAGTTTCCTGATAGTTAGAATAATTAATTCAGGGAAACAACTTGCTTCCAGAACACTGGACATTTTAAAGAAGAAATTGTACAACCAATTGTCTGAAATGGTATAGGGTTTCCTTCTTGACCAGGGGATTAGACTAGAAGACATCCAAGGTCCCTTCCAACTCTGTTATTCTGTTATTTCTTGATAGAGTTGAGTGGAGTTGCTATTCCCCCGTCTCAAAATCTATGCAAAACTCATTTTAAGTCTTTGCTACCATTTAATGATTGCTTGGATATTTCCATCCAGATCTGGTAATCCTATGATCAAAATGCCAACAAATCAAGCAAATAATAATCAGGCCAATTACTATAAAAAGAATGAAACTATTTTTTGTCCTTAAAACTTTTTTCTATGACGAAGAGGAAGTGTTGCATATTAAATCTCCCAAAGAAAGGAGAAAAAAATTATATTTTTTGTGGACTATAAGAAAATATTAAAATATTTCCCACCGACTACTCCCTTAGCAGGATCGTAACAGAAAAATGAGTAGTTCCATGCATGGTGTCCCTAACAGTTGACATGCTGGGTGGTTCATGAAACTTGTCATAATAAATGTGTTAATTTATAAGGTGCTACAAGTCTCTGCTATTTTTTTTTAAAATCATATTCACAGATTCCAACAAAAATGGTCCGCTTATTTCAAGTGGAAATAAGATATAGTGATGAATTTATATTAAGACAAAGCCTTGCTTATGTTTGCTAAAGCAAAGGAGAAAGGATACATAGGACTTGATAAAATAGCTAGTTTGCAGATCCTGCAAAATGCATTCAAAGATTGAGTGGCTTAGCAGTAAATATTAAGCTTGGTAATGTTAATCCTTATTTTCTGTGTCAAAACATGTTGTGCAATCCCACCTCAATCTGTTCATCTATAGTTCTGTTTATTGTACACATCCAGAAAATTGACTAGATTTGGATTGTTTTTAGATTTTTTTTTTTAAAAAATCAGTCTTTATTATATTTAAGTGCTAAGATGCTGAGCTTATCAATCAGAAAGGTCGGCAATTCGGCGGTTTGAATCCCTAGTGCCACGTAACAGAATGAGCTCCTGTTATTGTCCCAGCTTCTGCCAACCTAGCAGTTTGAAACCATGTAAAAATGCAAGTAGAAAAATAGAAATCACCTTTGATAACAGTGTTCTGTGCGCCTTCGACATTTAGTCATGCCGGCCACATGACCACGCAGACGTCTTCAGACAGTGCTGGCTCTTCGGCTTTGAAACAGACATGAGCACTGACCCCTAGAGTCGGAAACGACTAGCACATATGTGCAAAGGGAACCTTTGCCTTTAGCAAATATAGCTCATATCTTTCTCTCTTTATTTTCTTCACAACGTTGACCCTGTGAGGTAGGTTGGGCTGAAAGAGTATGACTGGCCCAAAGTCACTCAGCCTGCCTAAAGCATAGCTAGAATTCCCTACCTCCTAGTTTCCAATCTAATGCAGGAAGGCAACCAATGCGCAAATGTCCTGTTGTGAATACAATCATCAATCACTGGTGGCCCAGATTTCTGGACTTACAATGGACAATTCAAATCATTTTTGCAGGATATTTGCGTGCCTCTTTCCACTTGTTTTCTTCTAAATCCAACAATGGATTGTTGGCCACGGTCACAAGCTGCAAAATCTGGAGCAGGAAACTTCTCAAACAACAAGAAGAAAAACACTGCACGTGGCTGTTCAAATGACATTTGTTTTAAGTCGTCTGGCAGAAGAAGACATGCACTCATGCTGTAGATTTAACCTCATAGACGTATTTCAACAAATGGGTTTAATAGTCACCCCCCTCCCTGGGGAGCCCTGCTTTAAGGGGAGGTGCTAGGAATCTATAATAAGGATCCCCAACATCAAATTACAATTCCCAGTTTCTGTGTGTGAGCGCACACGTCTGTGTGTATCGGGGAAGAAATTGGAAGAGCTGAGACAATTAGTTGCTAATTAATGAATTAGACTTAATAGTGTTTAGATAGCATGCTCTTTATTTAAATCCATATCCCTATCAAGCAATCTATCCGAATCATATCAGCATCTGTAGATAAATGGGTAAGGCTCGAAATTAGGCTTATTTTCTTTTCAACTCTAACTTGATCTGGAAGTCACAATTCTAGCCGTCAGGCCAGATACACAAAGGACAGCAACAGCGGTGGATGACACACTGGGTGTGTCATTCCTTCTTTCGCTCCCTATTTCACATTTCTTGGGGTTCGTTCCCCACTCCTACCCTCCAATTCTCACAATTAGAGCCGCGTAGTCTAACGTAACTGGACTCAGATTGTATACCTTCTGTGTTTATTAGAATTTCAGAGAACAAACTGCAGCTCAGACATAGCAACACTGTTCTGCAGAAAAGTTGCTAGTTCAACCCCTGTGGCTATCGATTAGAAACTTGTCCTAGACAACAAAGGCCTACGACAACCTTGGGAGAGAGAGCTCAATAATCTGACTTGATATATAAAATATCTCTGTCTGTGGTTGCTCTCGGTTCCAGTTCATTAATTTTTAGGCTGCAGGAAACGTTTTCGGAAAACCAAGGGCAAGGGTTACTATAGCTTATTACATTAGGTCACCCCATTTCTCTGTTATCTCGAGAAGCAGATTAGAAACAGGTCCTTCTGCAAAAACCGAGATTCTTCAAAATATGCAAGGTAGGAAAGAGCGTTTTATATAATTCTGCCTCTCTAGCTAGCTGTATTGTCCAGAGTATACAGTGGGTATGCTATCATGGTTATATAAAACTCTATCTGCTTTTACAGCATAATAGCTACAGCTCAGACAGACAACTAAAATATCTCTTACACACACACACACACACACACACACACACACACACACGACACAGACAGACAGACAGCCCCCGAGCATGGGTTCCCTTTCCAGATTTGACCATATATGGCACATTTGCACATCTGCTGATTTATCTCTTCCCTCAACAACCCACCACACAAAATTAAAAATTCTCTTTTGGGGCATCTTAATTCTAAATACATCTCGACATCCTCCAATCCGAGATGAGACAGGTGCCAAAGAGTAAGCTCAGCTCATACACCTTAGGCTGGTGACTAGGGTGACACGGGGAAGGTCTCCACCGCACGTCCTTGCTCGGTGGCCACCTCTTTCAAATAGCCTGGCAAAAGAGAACTTCCTGCTGAGGCAATTTCAAGGTTTTAATCAACGGAGCAAAGAGACTGCTGTGCAGGGTGGGAGGGTGGCAGAAGATTCGCGCCAAAGGTCAAGCTTTCCCCTGGCAAAATAAAACAATTGCGTTTTAAGAACATTTGCTCTGCATATTATTTTTGAATCTAATTGGAGATGGAAAAATTTGTTCCAGGAAAAGCAGGGGAAGTAAAGGGATGTGGTGGGAGTGCGTATATTGTAAACCAGAGATTCTTGTTGTTAGTTGCAAAGTCATGTCCGACCCATCACGACCCCATGGATAACATTCCTCCAGGCCTTCCTGTCCTTTACCATACTCTGGTGTCCATTTAAGCTCACACCTACTGCTTTGGTGACTCCATCCAGCCACCTCATTCTCTGTCATCTCCTCCTTCTTTTGCCCTCAATCTTTCCCAGCATTAAGCTCTTCTCCAGTGAGTCCTTCCTTCTCATTTGGTGGCCAAAGTATTTGAGTTTCATCTACAGGATCTGGCCTTCTAAAGAGCAGTCAGGGTTGATCTCCTCTAGGACTGACCGGTTTGATTGTTTTGCAGTCCAAGGGACTCACAGGAGTCTTCTCCAGCATCATAGTTCAAAAGCCTCAGTTCTTTGGCACTCAGCCTTTCTTATGGTCCAGCTTTCACAGCCATCCATTGCAACTGGGAAAACCATAGCCTTGACTATACACACTTTTGTTGGTTAAAACAAAATACACACTTTTGTTGGCTAAACCAGAAAGGATAAATGGGCAAGATTACAGAAGCAAGGACAGATTTGAAGGTTTGAAGGTTTATTTTATTTATATGCCGCCCTATTCCCTGAGGGACTCTTTTGCACCAAGTCCCTAAAATGCCAGGGTTGTGTGGGGTGGGGTGGGTTGAGTATTGAAGAAAAATGGCAGACTTTTGAGCATAAGGGATGTACTTTATATTTTAGACCAGGAGTGTGCAACCTTGGTATCTTTAAGACTCGTTGACTTCCACTCCCAGAATTCCCCAGTCAACCATGTTGTCTGGGGAATTCTGAGAGTGGTAGTCCACAAATCTTAAAGTTGACAAGGTTGTACACACCCTGTTTTCAACTATCACAAGGGTCAGCAACCCACGGCTCTGGAGCTGCATCCCTCTGCTGCGGCTTCCTGTCACCAGTTGGCTCCACAATTGATAGGGCTTTCAGTTAGGACAGGTAGAGGAAAAAGGATGCCGCACTAGGAGACTCTATGGTGGGGGAACTGGACTTCTGGTCGGCTCCAGAATTGAACAGAGGGCTTCTGCTTAGGACTCTTGTGGCTCTTTGAATCTTTAAGGTTGCTGACTCCTGGACTATCACAACCCAGGCATAATTATGAGATGAGGTTCTCTGGCCAGACTGTTGGTGGTGGCTTCCCTCCCCCCTCCCCTCTGTAATGTATCCACAACAAACTACTTTCTGCCTCACATTGTTATGCACAGAAACTAGGCAATATCTAGAGAATTCCATACAACAAGGCACACAGGAACCAACATGCTCGGCAGGCTGTTATTCCCATCTATGAAAGAATGCAGTCCAGTGGGACCCAGGAGCCTGCGCCTGCCTTCTGGAGCAACACTCTCATCCAGGGAGCCCCAATCCTGCTGTCCTTCAACACCTGACTCATTTCTCGGACTCCGGGCCAGGATTTTACCACTGCCCCTGATTGTGTATTGAGTAGAATATATTGACTTGACTGGGTTAATTTGTTGTTTTAATTTATCCCTCACCTCCCTCCCAACGGACCGTTTTTATTCTTGTTGGAATTGTTTGCAATAATGTTTTTAATCCTTGCGAGCCTCCCCAAGTCACAGTATTGGAATGGAAGTTGCCAAGACATAAACAAAACAGGTTCTTGATAGAAAGACTAAAGCACAGAGTAGAGGGGGGAGAGTGAAGACATTTATCTATTATTTCCCTCTTTCTTTCTTTCTTCTTTTGTTTCAAATATAATATTCATCTTGGGTGCCTCTGCGCCTCCTTCGTAAAGATGGGAAGGGGGTGGAGAGAAAAGGAGCAATTATATCTGAAATGCCACCATGGGTGCCTCGCTCTTCTAACTTCCTCCACTGAACAGCAGCCAAAGCTTCGTTTCTTTAAAAAAAGGTATTTTATTTTTAAGAGAGTGGGGAGTGAGAAGTAATCCTACAAAGGCAGAGACTCACTCTTTAGAATTGAAGAAGCCAGCTTGGAAGGACTAGCCGTCAAACCAGAGAAACCATAATGTGAAACAGACTTGATCTGATGTTATCCACTAAAATGGGAAGGAGGGGAGCGATGGAAGGGGGCAGTGTATACCCCTCTCCTTTCGTAAAATGTTTTTGGACTTGTCTTGAAGGACTTGGGGCTGCCAACATTGCTGACGGGTGGAAAGATGCTACCTTAAAGGGATCTAAAAAGATAGTGGAGGGACTCTGGAGGGTGAGAGAAAGAAGGAAGCAAAAATAACCTCCTGCAGTATTGGCGAGGAGATATGCAAGCCAAGGTTTCTATGAAGGAGTGTGTTCAATTGCACCACCTGCATAAATTATGCAAATGTCCATTATTGCATAATTTATTCGGCTAGCCAAGAGTCCATGTCAGGTGTCCAAGACTGTTGTTTGAGCTTCTTTACTTCTATCGCCCATCTTTCTGGCGGTGGCTCCTTGTTGGCCACCAAACAGTAGATGCATTGGTGATGCTAAATGACCTCGCTGAAAGGGCAAGGTTAATTTATCTAGCTTGCTATTTTAAAGTAATAAATAAATAAACATATGGAGAACGATTGCAGGAACTGGGTATGTCTAGTTTAATAGAAAGAAGGACTAGGGGAGACATGATAGCAGCGTTCCAATATCTCACGGGTTGCCACAAAGAAGAGGGAGTCAAGCTATTCTCCAAGCACCTGAGTGTAGAACAAGAAGCAATGGGTGGAAATTAATCAAGGAGAGAAGCAACTTGGAACTGAGGAGAAATTTCCTGACAGTTAGAACAATTAATCAGTGGAACAGAAATTGCCTCCAGAAGTTATGAAAGCCCCAACACTGGAAGTCTTTAAGAAGATGTTGGATAGCCATTTGTCTGAAATGATATAGAGGTTCCTGCCTAGGCAGGGGGTTTGACTAGAAGACCTCCAAGGTCCCTTCCAACTTTGCTATTGTATTGTATTAAATAAATTAGCGAGCTGAAAAACTATGCTACTGAAACTGAATGGCATAAACGAACAGAGATTCACAGGGCCCTGGGACCAGAGGTGGTATTCAGCCAGTTCAGCCGGTTCACCTGAATCAGTAGCAGAAATTGCCAGCCCACCCACCCACCAGCCCCGTTTCTATGCTGTCCTGTTTAGGCACATTTTTGAGGCCAGCAACATGCGTGGACGTTGCACGTGTGAGCAAAGTGATGCGCAGAAGGCCTGGTGCATGTGTGGAGGTGGTGCATGTGTGTGCGAAGCAGGTGGCGCCGAACTGGTGGTAACAAAATGTGAACATCTCCCCCCCCTCGCTGCCTGGGATCTATTAAAATGGGATTTGGGTCATCAATAGGCTGACTAGCCATGGAATAAAAGATGTTCAGCTTCCCAAAGGATGGAAAGATTAAAAAGAAACTCAGACAAAAACTACAGTGCAACCTTAATTTAGCATTACAATTCATCACCCTTTGCTCAGGACACATAATTTCTCTGACAGTTGGCAGGTCCATATTCATTCCTTAGTTTGGAGTCTCCCACTTTTCTGAGTACAACATGGCCCTACACAGAATTTACACTCAGCTGTGCTGGCACCATGATACATTACATTTGATTACAAAGCAGAATGCCATTATCTGAGGGCCTGAATCAAGTTTGGAAGAATTGTTGACATGGAGTTAAAAAGACAGAGGGCTAGAGAGGCCGGAAGGATGTTTTCTGAATGGCTAGAAACTTCATTTACCAAATGGAAAATAAAATAAAATAAAATTCTAAGATTGGCCACCAGTGTGTTGCTGCAAAACCAGAAAGGGCTGAAGCATCTAAACAACTGAACACAATCCCTAGCATGGTTCATATTATTCATTTTTAGTATGCATTTGTCAGCCTTTCAGTAATCACTAAGCTTTTATTGCTTTCCCATGAGCAGCAATTCAGGGGACATTCAGACATTTACAAAAACAAGGAAATTATTATAAGGATCACAGTGAATCACACTTTCTTTATATAAAAAAATATGCTTCCAGATAATACTGGAAGCTCCGATTAAAATTATACCTTCCCCTGGAAAAGCCTGACTGCTTCATAGTTAAGCAAATCTCAATCCGAAGGGGTTGCTGAAGCGAGATTTTGGAATGTATTTACAAGGACAGTGGGTTTATTAACAGAGGAGATAACTCCTTAGAAAGAGGGAGAGAGGGAGGGAGGGAGAGAGAGAGAGAAATATCAGTGTTCACAAGCAAAGACTGCCTTCTTCTGGGTATAACCAAACCCTGTTGCATGCATTTAGGTTGAGTGAAAGAAAGAAAATAGGGCTATAAATAGCCATAACCATGAGTCTGCTACTTCTCCCCCAAATAACTTTCTTCTTGCCCTTATTTGGATTGTATCCTTGCTTATCTTCTTCATTTCTGTTAGGTCATGTGACACTGGGCACAGCTTTCGGCATTTGCAAAAATATGCATGCGTTTGTGAAGCAAATACACTTGCTATCCTCCCCCCCTTTTACAGCAAGTGTTAAATCTTAAGGCAGCTGTCTTAGATACCCTGATACCAAGGCCAATGTGTGGCCAATGGCTATGTGAATGAAATATCATTAGATGGTGTTAGGAGGTTGTGGCATCCTGCTTTAAGGACAAAGGATTAGAAGCCAAGAGTTTTCCACAAAACAATGCCAGAGATGGAATTCGGCATTTTACCAAGGATGACAGCAAAGTCACGGCGACAATGTGACATTGGCCCACAGAAGCTGCCTTAGGATCAGTGATACAGAGACCAGGACTTCCAAGCAGATTCATGTGCAATAAATAAACATGCCTGGCTTACGGTCAAAGGATTCTTCCTGGGTGGGTGGGGAGGGGGGGATTTTCTTTGCTTGGCTTTACAATTCGACAAAGGCCTGGAGAAAAATGCTTCTCGTGAAGGACCTTGCCATTTCTCAAGCAGGGATGGCCAGATGGCAAGCTGCAGGCCACATCCCCCTGCTCTCCAATCACCCTGGTAACTCTTCCCAGATTTTTGAGCCAAGGATGATCAAACATTTGTGCACTATGGCACGAAAGGCACATGATGCAGCAATCTTGCTGAAGCCAGTGATTCAAAATCGGATCAAACACCTCGAACGATTAGTATTCTGAGGCGAAGGTCTGCAGATGCAGCCTAACTTCTCATCCTGGGCAACAGGTGAGCCATAAAGGCTGGGAATTCATGAGACACGTTCCCGAGAAGCTGCATTTAGCAGAGTCCGGGTTATACCGCTGAACCTCTCCCCCCACCCCAGCTGTTTTTCTCCCCCCACCCCACCCAAACCGCAGTGGCTTTGCAGAATCTGAGGCAAATGACGCTTTCCCTTTTAACTAGCCAACGTCTGAAAGTGCAAGTCTTTTTTTTTTTACACAGCTAAGTGGGGACACAGTGGCTCAGTGGCTAAGATGCCGAGCTTGTCGATGAGAAAGGTCAGCAGTTCAGTGGTTTGAATCTCTAGCGCTGTGTAACAGAGTGAGCTCCTATTACTTGCCCCTGCTTCTGCCAACCTAGCTGTTCAAAAGCATGTAAAAATGCAAGTAGAAAAATAGGAACCACCTTTGGTGGGAAAGTAACAGCGTTCCGTGCACTTTCGGCGTTTAGTCATGCCGGCCACATGATCACGAAGACATCTTCGGACAGCGCTGGCTCTTCAGCTTTGAAACGGAGATGAGCACTGCCCTCTAGAGTCAGGAATGACTAGCACATATGTGCAAGGGAACCTTTACCTTTACCTAAGATAACTGGCACTTCAGAACAGTGCTGAAGAATTCCCGAAAACAAACTAGGTTTGTGTGTCCTTGGCTTGCCCCGCCTTGCACCAGTTCTGGCTTAAGTAAACATTTGATGGTAACAAAACCCAGGGGAAAATCAGATGTCAATCCTGTCAGAAATGAGACCCAAAGTTTTTTTTTTAAGTACAGGTAATCCTTGACTTACAACAGTTGGTTTTTAGTCCCAAGACCATGTGATCCCCTTTTGACAAGCAAAGTCAGTGGGAAAGCCAGATTTGCTTAACAACTGGGTTACTAACTTATCAACTGCAAGGATTCACTTAACGACTGAGACAAGGAAGGTCGTAAAGTGGGGCAAAATTCACTTAACAAATGTCTCACTTAACAGAAGAAATGTTGGACTCAGTCGTGGTCATAAATTGAGACTGCCTCCATTGATTTTTTCCATGGAACAAACTCTTCCTGTGTTCTTTTATTTTTTGCTAATTACATTGCCTCTCTCCAGTTCTTATTTTACATTTCTCACACTCCCGTTCCATCATCTTGGTTTCTATCTAGTATTCTACCATCAGTTAGCCTGGCCCTGTTGACAAAAAACAAGCAAACCCACATAGACCAAAGTCAGATTTTTTCTATTTTCCAAGACAGACCCACTAAGATTGGAAACTTCACTCCATTTTAACTAAAAACTATTTTAAAAATCACATCTGATCCCTGAAGTGGCTTTTCAGAACAAGCTGAAATCCCAGAAAGTTTTTCTTGCAAACGATAGTTACGTTAACCACATTTCAGGTGGTGATGAATACAAATATTTCCAGTCTCCTACCCATAATTATACCAGAAGAAAAAAGAAAAAGAAAGGGAGGTATGAGAGCACAAAGCTCACATACAGTAGGTTGATAGCAATAGCACTTAGACTTCGATACTGCTTCACCATGCTTTTTACAGTCCACTCTAAGCAGTTTACAGAGTCAGTGTATTGCCCCCAACAATCTGGTTCCTCATTTTACCCACCTCGGAAGGATGGAAGGCTTAGCCAACGTTGAGCCGGTGATATTTGAACTGCCGAACTGCAGCCAGTAGTCAGCTGAAGTAGCCTGCGGTACTACACTTTAACCACTACGCCACTGCAGCTCCTATTGATTCTCCTACCATGTTTCCCCAATAATAAGACAGGGTCTTATTCTTTTGACCCCCAAAATAAGCACTTGGCCTTATTTTCAGGGAGGTCTTATTATATTTGAAGTGCAGGAGGCAGCGAGTGTGGTCACCTCATGGTTGCTGCTGTGTTGTAATATTGTCAGGCAGGGCTTATTTTGGGGGAAGGGCTTATTTAGTGCATGTGCTCAAAAGTCTGATTGGGCTTATTATCCAGAGAGGTCTTATTTTGGGGGAAACTGAGTAATGTTGAATTATAATTTTAATAACACAACTAAACAGCCCAGGATTTGTTGGCTTCATCTCAGGAAAGCCACTGGGCTGACAGTCACCCATGGTGAATAAAAATTCCATTTACAGGTAGTCCACAACTTACAATTCATTTAGTGACCAAAGTTACAATGGCACTGAAAAAAATGACTTATAACCACTTACAACCTTTATAGCATTCCCCACGATCATACATGTGGCAACTGACTCATACTTACGACCATTGCTGTGTCCCAAGGTCCTGTGATCCCCTCTGATAAGCAAAATCAATGGGGAAACCAGATTCCTTGAACAACCCTGTTGCTAACTTACCAACTGCAGGGATTCACTTAACAACTGTGGCAAGAAGTGCCATAAAATGGGGCAAAACTTACTTAACAAATGTCCCACTTAACCTCATAAATTTTGGAGCCCATCATGGTCGTAAGTCGAGGGCTACCCGTGTTCATTTTATAAACATGAGCACTTGGGATTTCAGGCTAAGAGGGTTTTTCAAATTGCTGATAAATTGTGTTTTGATGGGGGATCTAGGAAGTGACATTCACTGAGGTGGTAATTCATTTTGTGAAATGCAGTGCACAGCTCTGATGGATAAAGAGAATTGGGGAGTGGGCTTCTGAGGCCTACAAACCGGGCAGATATGCTAAAGGAGACAACACTTCTCTGCTTTTCTTCTTAGCATCTTTCAGCCTAAACCAGTGGTTCCCAACCTTTTTGGAGCCATGCCCCACCTAAGCATTTCTAAAATCCTGATGCCCTCCAGCCCCCCCCCCCCATCCCGTGACATATAATTCTTACTTTACTCAAAAAGTGAACTCCACTCACACGGGGGAAGCCTAAAAGACAATTAACTTGGTTTAAACAAAGTTCAAATTGCCCCCATTAAAAATCAAATTGCCCCCCTGTTGGGCGTGGGCCCCATGTTGGGAACCACTGGCCTAGACTCTTTGTCCCTAAAGAATTAGGAAAGTCTCCCACAATAAGGAAACAGAAAACTTGGTAACATTCTCACCTGTAGGTTTTCTTTCTTTCTTTCTTTTTAATACAATCTCCCTCTTTGTACCAATAACAAGATTCTTGATGCAGGAATCTTTGATCAGACATTTTGATTTGCTTTCCCTACCCAGTGAGAAAAATGTATAGCCTCAACAGGTAGCCCTTTATCTCCTGTCTTCATACAGACCATCCCGTGACCACAGTTAGAGAAATCATTCCACCAGACGTATCCCTAGGACATCCTGAATTACCTTTTAAAGCTGCTGGATCTTCGTTATTTTCCCTCTTCAAAGGAACTCGGAATTGGAGCAAGCATACCGTTGTTCCCTTAGAAAAATCTGTTTTACTAATTGGATTTCAATATATCTTAAAGATGTAGGGTTTTAAAAAATTTTTGCAGTACAATCTTAATGCATTTATTGAGGGTCAACAAGGTGAACTCTGAAAGGATGCAGTAATAGGAACTGGTGTCAGGTAAGTTTGTGTCCAGATATAACTCTATTGTCCTTCTCCCTCCCCCCCCGCCCCCGGTGTGTGTATTTTTAAAGTGCTCTAAACATGGCACACAG
The DNA here is from genome assembly GCF_009769535.1 of Thamnophis elegans. NCBI lineage: Eukaryota > Metazoa > Chordata > Lepidosauria > Squamata > Natricidae > Thamnophis > Thamnophis elegans. The sequence goes on along the minus strand of NC_045558.1, from coordinate 124,039,197 downwards.
TATGAACTTGGTTACCTCCTAAAATATGCATTTCTGTATTCTTTTATGAAAAAGGAATTGGGCTACCAGAGAACTATGCCACTTGACTGATCCGAAACTACTTAGTTATCCAGCATCTGCAATTAAGCTTCTTGCTCCTAAAGATGCAGTCCGGATAAAATTCTCCAGCTCCTCTACTCTCGAGGAATGACTGATGATGGGCTTATTTTGAATTACTGCATTTCGGGAGCTAAGTTACAGACGTTTCATTAAAATGCCCGTCTCGTGCTTGGAGTGATGGATGCACCACAAGAATGAGGGAGACAAAGAGTGTGTCTTATTATTTCCCCATCTTAATGGTGTGTTACCATATTTTATACAGTAACGATCACTGCTTCCGATACACCCATGGTCCATCCACAATTTATCTCTTATATTTAAAAATTAAATGCTTATTGTACCCACAATTTATTTTCCAAAGCATCAGGAGGCAAGACAAGAAACAATGGATGGGAACTAACCAAGGAGAGAAACAACCTAGAATTGAGAAATTTCCTAACAGTGAGGACAATTAACCAGTGGAATAGCTTGCCTTCAGATGTTGTGGGTGCTTCATCACTGGAGGTTTTTAAGAAGAGACTGGACAGCCATCTGTCTGAAATGATATAGGTTCTCCAGCTTGAGCAGGGCGGTTGGACTAGAAGACCTCGAAAGTCCCTTCCAGCTCTGTTCCGATTGATCTAAAACTCTTGGTCAGCTAGAGATATGGCTGCAATTTTAACTATTCCTTCTTTTGGGTGCCACTATCTTTTATTCCATACCCATCTCTTTTTGCTTTCTCCGTCATACTCATGGTTCTTTCAAGCTACTTATTCTAAATGTTTTGGAACCATTACGTATGATATGAAACAGGACAGAAAGGAAGGGGCTCGATTGCTCATCACCAGCTGCAGTTTGTGGCCAACTACTGTTTCCACGAAAATAAGACTGGGCCTTATATCAATTTTTGCTCCAAAAGATGCACCAGGTCTTATTTTCTGGTTAGGTCTTATTTTTGGAGAAGTATGGTACTAAATGCATCCATCTGGTGAACACTTAACTGGGGCTTATTTTAGGGGGTAAGGCTTATATTAAGACCATTCTGAAAAATCATGCTAGGACTTATTTTCCAGTTAGCTCTTATTTTGGGGGAATAGGGTAAGTCAGATGCCATTTGTACCGAGTGCATCCAAAGTGTGAGATTTGGAAGGTGCTGGGAACACAGCCTTGCCGGTAGTCTCAACAACTTTGTGGCCTTCTGAGAAATCTCACGTGCTCTTCTTTGACAGTTGCAAGGCAAAATCCCTACCCTCTTTCATTAGTTTGATCTAAAGTATCATCACATAACTCTGTGTTATTACGGATGCTGGGATAGGTGCCTCTTTTAAAAAAAAATCAGCCTGAGATGTTTATATTTGAGGGTTGCTGTGAACGAGGAGTTTTCTCGGCCACGAGAGAAGAATGGTATGCATCAAAAATAACAATAAAACTCAAGACAACCCTTTACGCAGAGAAGAAAAACTTGCACATTGCACGTGTCATTTGATTCCACCTCCACTTTTGCCCACCTGTCTTCTTCTCACGCCCTTCACATTCTTCTCCATTGCCCAAGCCCATCCAATCAAGCCCATCCAGTTGACCTCCTCCCTCCACATTGCCTTCTCTTTGTGCCACATCAGACACCAATACCCCACCTTCAAATCCTTCCTGCAGACCCTGAACCTATATATATAATCTTGTTCTCCACTGGCCACCTGATTCTCCCCCACACCCTGGCCTTGCTCCTCACATTTCAGGTTCCAAATGCGGTTGTCCCAGGTGGGTTAATTCAAGGCAGATGATACACCTTGGGGAGAAGGTCTCGTGTACATGGTTGGGCCTTAACAAATAGCTTGGGCCCATAAATAGCTTGGGCCCAGAGAACTGCATGTGGTGTTCTGTTCTGTTGGTCTCAAGGGAATCGGTGGCAGAGAAAGTCACTTCTAGGGTTGCTGGAGGGTGGGAAGGGAGAGCAGGGCCAGGCAGACATGTCTGACCCACTGCAAGTACACCTATGGAAATAAACCTGTGGCTGCCCCATTACTGTGGATTTACTTTTCCTAAGACACATATCAGAGCCCAAAGCTGGGAGTTTTTCAGAAGCATTTAAGAGCCCCCATCTTGCTACTTTCCGGTATAGCAACAAAGCAGGCAAAGAAAGTAAAAAAAAATAAACGAAAGTTGGATTTTGCAGGCCGGGGTCCTTTTAAGGAAAGGAGAACTTTGGAGACCCAGCTAATTTCTTCTGTTTGGAATATTGTCATCTTGTGAGGATCTGAAGAGCAGAGTTGGGAGGGGAGGGAAACACCCTAAGAAGCCTGCAAGCACCTTTCTGGTGTCTCGAATATTCAGACTTCTACCAACTCAAACGCTCTGACTGGTTTGGGAGGGGGAATGGAGTTATGGATCTCCCCCCCCCCCCGCCACTTCCAATGCCCCGTGCCCCACCGCCACAGGATCAGGGGAGATTGAATCCTCTTGTTTGCCAATACACACACTTTGAGCAACCTTTCTCCCACTCCCCACGTCTCCCGTCTCTGTGTATTTTGGCATACTTTCTCCCCCACTGCATTTGACTGCCAACACTATTAACATGAAGTGTTGGAGGGTGGGGAGGGTGGAGAGTGGAAGGGAGACAGAGAGAGAGACACACACACACTCAAACACTCACATACATACTCATGCACACAAGCCTTTGGCTCCTGCAGCAAAACCCATCTCCTCCATCATCACCTCCCCACTGCACAACGCACAATGCACCAACGATAAAGCAAATCTCCCATTTCCTCTCGCCCAGCCAGAAGGCTAGGCGGGAACGCTGGGACCAATTCCTCACTGGCTGGCAAAGGCAGAGAGAGAGAGAGAGAGGGTGGGAGAGAGAGAAAGAGAGAGAGAGAAAGAGGTATTTGAGAGATGGGAGGGAGGTATGGCAGCTTTTCTCTTCCTTTTCTAGTTACCCACAGTTGATGTGAAGTGGGGCATGCAGCCCGTCACCCCACAGAAGAGCATCCACCACCAAAGAGATTCCTGGGACTGGAACCTTTTACACACACACACACACACACACACACACACACATACACAGAATAAAGAAGCGAGATAAAGGAGAGGGAGGAGCCGTACATAAGATATGCGTGTATGTGTGTGTGTGTGTCTCTACTCTCCACGCACACATATACCCATTAGTCACCAGGATTCTTTTATTGTTGCAGCATCTGCCCTGAATTCTCCTTTCTTTCTTTCTTTTTTTTACCCCCCATTGTTTAAACAAGACACAAGAAATGCGGGTGGGAAAGTATGCTCTCTCTTGCCTCTGCAGAAGACAAAAGCATGTGGCATGGTGATTATTAAACATCTCTTTTGGTGTCTGTCTGTCTGTACATATGGATGTGTGTGCCTCCCTTTCATGAGATTGGCACAAATTTAGAGTGGGGGGGAAAGTAAAAGTAAAAAGGGAACAAAGTGGAGGAAAGATTTTGACCCACCCGTGTGGGTAAGGGGAAAAAAATATGCCACAGGAGTTGCAGCTGAATTGTTTCGCAATTCAGTCCCTTTCTCTCCCTCACTTTTCCAAATCTTAACTCAGTGGACGACCCACTCAGTCTGCAAAGATCTCCCTTACTCCCCAAACACAAAACAAAATAACGCTCAAACTAAAATTAGGAAGGTAAATGAGGCTTTTACCTTCCTAATTACCTTTGTGGGGGATAGGTAGATTTTTAAAAGCAAAGAGGAGCTAATGAAGGCATGGAGGGGAAAATATACGATATCCTAGATCTGCAGAGACGGTTAAAAATGTACATTCTCTCTTCTTCGCACGCATTCCCCCAGACCAAAAAAAGAGAACACATATTCTTTCAAAGCACAAAAAGAAAGGAAAGGAAAACCACAGTCAGTTAAACTGAGCTTAAAGAGATCGGAATATATCACTACCCAAACTATCTCAATTTGGGGTGCAGCAGATGATGGAGAGTTTCTTTTGATGTTCAGGGGTGGATAACTGAGCAAATGAAAGGACAGATTCCGCTATTTTTTTTTCCAGATCTCTAACCATCTCAGTGGGAGATGAAGTGAAGGGAGTGGATTCTTTCCTTTCCTTTCCTTTCCTTTCCTTTCCTTAACTTTCCTTTCCTTTCTTTTCTTTTCCTTCCCTTCCCTTTCCTTAACTTTCAGGTTGTGTTACTTTAAAACCCAGACTGCAATGTCTTAGAGAAATCACTCTATCTGCTCCCTCACTGCTGGAGGCAGAAGAGAGAATCAAGCCAACGATTTGTTAGCTATCTTCTGCTGCCTTAAATGCAAGCTGCAATCCTCTCCCAGCCAACCTGAAAATAGGTGATCAGTTGGTGGGAGGAAGCAGGCTAAGGCAGCTGAGGATGTGGGGGGAGGGGTGTTCATATAGACGAGATTTGTCTCATAATCTGGGCTGTCCTTTCCGATGTATCAACGAGCCCTCCAGCCACGCTAGCTAGTCGGAAAATGGCAGGATGGAGACCAGCCACTTCGAAAGAGTCTCTTTCAGGAATCTCACCTATCACTGCCAATTGGATTCAACCTTCAGCCTGGGGGGAGGGGGGAGGAGCAGAGGATATCTCAGTCTTCTCCCCAGCAAGATGATGGGGTGGGGGTGGGGGCAAAGAGAAAGAAAGTTATTTTCCTCCCCAGACTTCCTGGGGGTGGGGGGGGGAGGGGAAGGGTTTCTCGTTTCTCTTCCACACCCCTCCTCTCGGAGAAGGAAGGAGAGAAGAGACACGGCATGACCTATAAAAAAAAATTAGCTGTATACCCTTTGCGCTGCCTCCCCCTCCCCAACCCCCACCCGGCAAGACTCGAAGTGACAGTTTTTCCAAAAGAGCTACTTCCACCACCACCACCACCACCCCCCGACTTCCGCAGAAGAGATGTTTTCTAGAGGATATGTATATATACAAGGATCCTCCGCGTTTAAGATCCCTTTGGTGATCTCCTCTCTGCAGAAACGCTACCCGCTACCTTCCCGTGCTGCCTACAAGATGATTCCTCCCCCCTCCACCCCAGGCCATGCCTTCCCCTCCCCCCCTGCTGGAAATGTGTCTTCACCCACAGATGCCAAACAGACTTTTGCTTCTGTTGAACTCTACATCCCCCTCCCCAACCAAGCATTCATTTCTCCTTCCCCTCCACAATAGTGGTGCTACCGAGTGGTACCCTTCTCGGGAAAATCCTCAACTCTTAAGGAAGGTTCAATGGGGAGGATTCCTTTTGGGCATTGGGGGAGGGGATGAGGCATCTCTTGGAACTGTTACTAGCAACCCCCCCCCCCATTTCCATCTTGGTACAGGGAGAGGAGAGGGGGGAGATAAGAGCCAGACCCCCCCCCTCCGCTCCCACTAGGCATGAGGTAGGGAGAGGAAAACGGAATTGCATCTTACACTTCTCAACTCCTGAGTGCGATCCTTCATTGCGACTCCTGTGGGTGGTCAGTGGGCTCTTCTTCCCCCACGGCTCCCTGTGGCACGGCAGGCAGACAGACACGGGTGGTGGGGAAGGACCCCTCTTCTTTGAGGTGGAAGGGGAGAAGGGAGAGGGGAGGGTTTGCTGGGGCTTGCAGTGATGGATAAACGGGAGCTTCCCGGCTCAGCCAAGCTGGGAGAAGAACGGTGCTCTTAAGGATGGAGAAAGGTTGGTGCTGATGCAGCAAGGCAGGGTGGGAGAATGCAGGGAAGATAGAGGGAGGGAGGGAGGGAGGGAGGGAGGGAGGGAGGGAGAGGGGGAGAGAGAGAAAGGGAGGGAGGGGGAACAGAGCCGAGAGGCTGAGCATGCTCCCTCCCACTCAAGGGGCCATGGGAGTTGTAGTCTTATCACAGAAGTGAGGGGGAAGGCATCGTAAGTGGGGTTTGCTTTGCTTCCTCATGATTTCAAGAACCACCTCACCCCGCACTTTGTTTTGGAAAAGATTTCTGAACGGTTCCACCCAAAACGACACTGCCCGTTAATTTTGCGGTTGCAGAACCAATTTGGGTGAGAAACCCCTTTGAGTCCCACAGAGAAGCAAAACAGAGAAGTAATTAATCAATGTCTATAAATATTAGTAGGAGGGGGGGGGCAGAAGAAGCAATATTGGCTACTCCCACTTTAACCACCTCCAAAAGGTACAGTGACTCGGGGACAACTAGTGCGAATCCAAGTCCCCCAAAAGTTGTAATTAAAATACGGTATTGAGTTCAAGGTGTTATGGCAGCTTTGAAAATAGACCTGCAAGCTTCTAGTCCACAAAAAAAAAAAAAAAAAAATCACGCTTGGTAGAAAAGGAGCAACGTTTTCTCCTGTTCTTTCACAAAGTGGATGATTCTGACGCAAACGATTCCTGACAAAACTTTTGGTGAAAGAATGATTTTGCAGGTTGGATCATAACCCATTCAGAATTCTGATTATGGAACCAGGGAAGGTCCTTGCTAACATGCTATCAATCAGCACAGAATAACAAGAAATGTAACTCTACCTCTCTATAATGCCTTGGTAAGGCCACACTTGGAATACTGCATCCAGGTTCGGTCGCCACAATATAAAAAAGATGTGGAGACTCTAGAAAGAGTGCAGAGAAGAGCAACAAAGATGATTAGGAGGCTGAAGGCTAAAACATATGAAGAATGGTTGCAGGAACTGGGTATGCCTAGTTTAATGAAAAGAAGGAGTAGGGGTGACATCATAGCAGTGTTCCAATATTTGAGGGACTGCCACCAAGAAGAGGAGGTTCTATCTATTTTCCAAAGCACCTGAATGCAGGACAAGAAGCAATAGGTGGAAGCTAATCAAGGAACCAACCTAGAACTAAGAAGAAATGTCTTCACAGAATAATTAATCTATGGAACGACTTGCCTCCATAAATAGTCGGTGCTCCAACACTGGAAGTTTTTAAGAAGAGATTGGACAATCGTTTGTCTGAAGTAGTGTAGGGTTTCCTGCCTGAGCAGGGGGTTGGACTACAAGACCTCCAAGGTCCCTCCCAACTCTGTTTTCTGTTTTCCAACGTATCACATCTCAAGTTTACTTGTGCCGTCTTTCAACTACAAGGAAAAAGTAAGTAGCTACTTGGTATTCCTAAAGCCAATTTGGATACAAGGAACTAATCATGAATATTTTCTTACTCTTTTGCTTTGGTAGGCCAGCTAGAGCCATTTCCGCATCAAAATAGTTTAGCCACAGGTTAAGTCATGGTAACCTCATTGCTCAACTACAATATATAATTCACTAGAACGGGCGGTGCCAGATCTATGCCAGATCTAGGCATTTTACGACTCTTGGGCTACATTTGGCCCTTTGACTGTTCCTTTCTGGCTTGCACAAAGTCAGTCAGAAATTAAAAATCAAATACAAATAAATGTTCATCATTTAGAGAGATTTAGAGAGATTTATTAATATTTGTAGGCCGCCCTTTTCCCTGAGGGGACTCAGGGCGGCTCACATAAAATAGGGGAAGGGGAGATACAGACATTAAGGTAAGACATATAATAAAATAATAAACAACATACATTCATCATTCGGGAGGGGAATTATCCTTGTCCCCAGGCCTGACGGGCGAGCCAGTTCTTCAAGGCTGTGCGGAAGGCCTGGACGGTGGCGTTGCATGCAATACAAATGCATTCCTTTTATTTTGAAGTAGACGGCTATATATTTTTTAAAATTTATTTATTGCATGCATGCCTATTTATCTTATTGGTTTGGCGCTCTGTTAACATTTCGGTTTCTCATGTGGCCCCCTGGGAAAAATTAATTGTCCACCTCTGTTCTATGCTCTTATGCATCAACTGGAAACTATAACTGTTTTAAAATTTAACTGCTGTATAACATCTGATCAGTCCTAGAGGAGATCAACCCTGACTGCTTTTAGAAGGCCAGATCCTGAAGAGGAAACTCAAATACTTTGGCCATCTAATGAGAAGGAAGAACTCACTGGAGAAGAGCCTAATGCTGCAAAAGATTGAGGGCAAAAGAAGAAGGAGATGACAGAGAATGAAGTGGCTGGATGGAGTCACTGAAGCAGTAGGCATGAGCTTAAGTGGACTCCAGGGATGGTAGAGGACAGGAAGGCCTGGAGGAACATTGTCCATGGGGTCGTGATGGGTCGGACATGACTTTGCAACTAACAACAACAACATAGCATCCTTGCTAAAAGTGCTGCTCTTCCCCAAATTTCTACCAGGTTAAGTTTATAACTATAGTATATTAATATGCTTCAACCAATTTGAGGTTGGACACCAGGTCAGGAACAGATTATCATCGAGAAAATCTATGTGGTTCGTAAGAGCTGCCCCCAACTTGGTAGCATATAACCAACCAACCAACCAACCAACCAACCAGAAAGAAGGATTTTCTTTCATTTGCAGCCATTAGAATTTTATTCTTCTTCTAAAGCTTGTATTGTTATCAAACTTCGTACATTTAAGAGGCATCCAGAAAAAAGTTTTATTGACGTTGGCATTGGATGCTTTATAGCAGGCATATGCAAGGCCATGGCCTTGTATATTTTAATATAGACAAAGGTCTTTGCTTCATATATTTAATTATAGTTCAAACTGCATGGAGAGAAGGCATGGCCCAATAAGAAGTACACAAATACTTTCCAGTAATTAATAAGCAACTTGCAAGCAGAGAATGGAAATGCAAATATCTTATAATAGCCACAGTTTTAACCATTGTTTTGTGTTCAAGGAAGTGCAGAAAGGTTTCCCCCCACCTGATACATCTGGAGAGGTTAGGTTGCAGGGTTCTTGCTTGCTGAACAATGATTGGATGGGAGCATAAGAAGACTTTGTTGGGGAGGATTCCCTTGTGCTTTTCAGGAATGGCATTCATTGTATCTTTGTTACAAATGTATTAAGGAATTTTCATAGCATAGTACTGTGTTTCCCTGAAAATACGACAGGGTCTTATTTTCTTTTGACCCCCGAAATAAGTGCCTGGCCTTATTTTCAGAGAGGTCTTATTATTTTTGAGGTACAGGAGGCGGCGAGTATGGTCACCTTGTGGCTGCTGCTGTGTTGCAATATTTTTGAGGGCTTATTTTGGGGGGAGAGCTTATTTTGGCGCATGCGCTCAAAAGCTCAATTAGGCTTATTATCCAGGGAGGTCTTATTTTGGGGAAAACAGGGTAGTTTTTTGGAAAGCCAACGAGCCCTTCTTGTACCCAGCATTTACCTAAACCTGGTTACAGCAAGAAAGAGAGGTGGGGGAGGGAGGGAGGGAGGGATACAGAGATGTAGAGATACAGGTAGTCCTTGATTTAGAACCATTGATTTAGTGACCACTGAAAGTTAGAACAGGACTGAAAAAAGCAACTTACAATCATTGCAGCACTCAACACAATGAAAATTTGGATGCTTGGTAACTGGCATGTGTTTATGACAAATGGGGTAGGAGGATATGACTGAAGGATCCAGCCTCTCTTATACTACTTGGGGGGCCCTGAATATATTGAGGGTTGCAGTGTTTAAGTGTAAAACCAATATGCTCAAACGGAGGCTCTTAGTGGATAACAATGCACTATGCGAATGTAGAGAGATGCAGAGGCCAGCCCATCTGCTGACTTCTATCAGAAACATGTACCAATAATGACTTATTTTTGGCCAAGGACAAAACGAAGGTGGTTTCATTCTGGCTGGAAGGTGGAGGTGGAGGAGGAGGTGGTGGTGGAGGAGGAAGAGAAGGAGGAGGAGGAGGAGGGGAAGGGGGAGGGGAAGAAGAAGAAGAAGAAGAAGAAGAAGAAGAAGTAGAAGAAGAAGAAGAAGAAGAAGAAGAAGAAGAAGAAGAAGAAGAAGAAGAAGTAGTAGTAGTAGTAGTAGTAGTAGTAGTAGTAGTAGTAGTTGCTGCTGCTGCTGCTGCTGCTGCTTCTGACAAGCAAACTCAATCGAGGAAACCAGATTCACTTAATGGTGGCACGATTCATTTAACAATTGTGGTGATTTGTTTAAGAACAGTGGCAGAAAAGGCCGTAAAATGGGGGGAACTCACTAACAGTAACGGGCTTGCTTAGAAATAGAAATTTTGGGTTCAATTGTGGTGATAGGTTCAGGACTGCTATCATGTTCAGTCACACCCATACAGAGCAGACTAGGCAATGAAGAGCAAATGCTGTGAATGGTATCAGATAGACTGGTTTGGGCATATTATATCCTTGGTTGAAATTACCCTGTGGAAAAGCACCCTAAAAGCAGAACACAAAACCAGAACAACAACACAAAAGGTTACAATATTACTCGAATGACGAACTTAGCAATTATGACAGATGAATTCTTAGGATATTTTTACAGGGGAAATGTTGAACACAGGGCACTGGATTTAAAATGCACAACACATACTAAAATGCCCACTTCCATACACACTAAAGACTGGGAAAAGAATGCACCAATCTTTTTAGGAAGTCAAAGTGTGTTGAAGATGGATTTATCCATCACTTTAAGAATTTAATAATATTGGAACTGAATCCTTGGCTCCTAAAGCTCACTTTTAAAAAAGGTTACGCCTAGAAGAAACTTAGGAACTGCTTGAAGAAGTGGGAAATGTGATTAGGTTCTCTAGGTAAGCATTGGTGGGTTTTAGAGGCGATATTCAGTTAGTTCTGACAGGTTCTGGAAAACCAGTAATGGAAATTTTGAGTAGTAATCGGCAAAGAGGCTGCGCACTCCGGACTGGCTGCCTCCTAGCGGATCTTCTTTTGTTGCCCTGAACAGAAGAACGGAGCTGGAAAGTAGGGTAGTGGGGTGGGGAGGGAATGGGAATTTTGCAGTTTCCTTCCCCTGCTATGCCCACAAAGCCACGCCCACAGAACCGGTGTATGTCTATGAGCATCTGTCGGTATTCAGATCTCCCCCACACTAATCAAACTTGTTTATTAATCGATTGCTACAGGTGATCTTCGACTTACAACAGTTCACTTAGTGACCGTTCAAAGTTGCAACAGCACTGAAAAAAGTGACTTATGACTCAGGACAGCCTGACTCAGGCTGACAGTCACCTAGGGTGAATAAAAATTCAATTTAAGTGTCACGTACAGGTAGTCCTCAACTTACAACAGTTCACTTAGTGACCATTCGAAGTTACAACGGCAGCAAAAAAAACCATTATGACCATTTTTCACACTTACAACCTTCATAGCCTCCCCTTGATCATATGATCAAAATTCAGATGCCTGGTAACTCGTTCACACTTACAACTCCCTTAATAAATATTTCACTTAAAAAACAGAGATTTTGGGCTCTGTTATGATTGTAAGTCGAGGATTACCTGCTGCCTGGCTCATCTTAAGGCACTGTAGAGGTTTGTGGTGAGAAGGAATCAGAGGAAAGATGGATGGGGAAATAGAAAGAATTAAAGAGACCTGCAGGGAGAAAGGGGAAGGCGGGGTAGCTTGCCTCGTTCTTCCATCTCCATCTCAAAATGCACAGCAAAATAGGAAGTTTGGGACCAGAATTGGCAGAAATGCAAAAATTAAGTACAGTTAGTCCTCGAGTTACAACAGTTTAATTAAGTAACCATTCAAAGTTACAACGGCAAAACAATTAAGAATTTTCTTGGAATGATGGAAAAACTTCCTAGCAGCGAAGACATTAACCAATGGAACGGCTTCAGAGGTTGTTGGGGCTTCATCAATGGAGGTTTTTAAGAAGGGGCCGGACAGTCACTTGTCTGAAATGGCATGGGGCAGTGAGGGCAAACCTAAGGCATGTGTGCCACAAGTAGAATGCAGAGCCTTCTCTGCGGGCATGAGAGCTGTTACCCCAGCTCAGTTCTACCGCGCATGCGGGTGCACCTCCTTCCAGCCAGATAATTTTTTGGGTCTCTGATGCACATGCGTGGGGGGTAGGGTGCATGCAGGAGACACATGTCCATGCATGGGGCGTGGGGAGCACGCACACATGCGTGGAGGTAGGGGGAACGCAAGGAGGTGCAGCGCTCTCCCCTCACACAAACACACGGCCTGCTCTTGGTCCCAGGAGGCTGCAGGGAAGCCTACTAGGCCCAAAATGGGGCAGGAGGGGTTTGCACGCGATTGCACAGCGAGGCAGGGCACATGCGGAGGGGGTGCTCCTACCCACATTCCATTCCATTCCATTCTAGTGAGATATGACCATTTTTCAAGTGTACGATTATTTCAGCATCCCTGTGGTCACATGATCACATGGGCAACTGACTCAGATTTATGACGGTTGCAGTGTCCTGAGGTCATGTGACAAGCAAATGAATGGGGGAAGCCAGATTCACCTAACAACCAGGTTACTAATTTAACAACTGCAACGATTCACTTAAACAAACATGGCAAGGAAAGTCGTGAAGTGGGACAAAAACTCACTTAAGAAATGTCTCACTTAGCAACATATGTTTCGGACTCAATTGTGGTCGTAAGTCGAGGACTACCTGTATACTTGTTTCAAGACAGCAAAGGACCGATCGCCTTTCTGAAGGTTTTATGTTTTTAAATGACTTCCCTGTCATCAAAGCCAAGCCAAAGGTTTCAGGGTGTAACCATCCTATAGGTTTGATTAGTTCTCTGTCTGCTGGGTGATTTATACCTGGAAGATTCTTCGGAGGCAGAACGGATATCGCCTTTTTTCAATCCAGGACGTGAACAGCAAACAGTAACAGAGTTGGAAGGTACCTTGGAGGTCATCTAGTCTAACCCCCGCTCACGCAGGAGACATGCAGTAGGGATTCGAACCACAAAACTGCTAACCTTTCTGATCGACAAGCTCAGTGTTTTAGTCACTGAGCCATCTAGTCAGACTCAGATTTCAATTTTTTTTCAATTTTTCAATTGAATGTCAATTTCAATTGTTGAAAATGGATTTCAGGGTTTCAGATTTCAATTTGTGGGAATCTCAACTTCTCTAGGATTCGTGAGAATTGAAAGGCAGCTGGCAGATGCCAGGCTTGGGGGCGGGAGGGGGTGGGGGGAGAGGCAGATTCTGAAGTGCTGCTTCCTGGTTCTGTCATCTCCAACCCCTACCTCACTTCCCTGCAGAGCATTTATAATGATGGTTTGCCTGTCACTGGGAACGCATCTCGGGTGCCTATAGTAACACCGTGTCCTTTCCACTGAGTCATAGGGAACCCGAGGGGTAGTCGAAGCCAAGGATATTCAGGCCAACCAGAGCAAGTTTCATTGGCACACTAGTAGACTTGGGTACGTGCGGCTGTGTGCATGGTTGCTCAATTATGTTCTGTTTGAGGAGAGCGATCCTGCTTGTAGACAGATAGATCACTGCTGCATGAAGGAATGCAGCACTGCTCCCTGCTGGATGAAAGAATTATCTCAGCCCACTGGGGCTATTACGCAAGCAAGTTTGGAAATTACTTTTGAAGAAAATTCAACGGGTACATGTCTGGGAATACATGGGAGCACGATGCGGGGGGGGGGGAGGAAAAGGCCAGGAAATTGATGGAGGAAAGTTTTAATCAATCGTGTGTCCTGGCCTTTAAAAAAAGCAGTTGGTAAGAAAATTGAGAGCATTGATAAGTAGAATTTTTTGGCAGGAGAAGCTAATGGGAAAAGAGGCTCAGAGTAAGTGGGAGTTAAGGGGAGACACTAAATATGATTTATGACACTTCCGGTGAGGAACAGAAATGAAAACAAAAGCCAGCATTGGCCAAGGTTTCATCTAGAATACTGCGCCCAGTTCTGGATACCACACTAAACAATTCAGACGGTGGAATAGTTTCAAAGAATAGTATGTGCTCCTGCTACCAAACTGGTGGTGAAGAAAAATGGGTACCATTACTGTGTGCTGGGTATGTCTAGTTTAATAAAGAGAAGCACTAGAGGAGACATGATAGCAGTGTTCCAACATCTCAGGGGCTGCCACAAAGAAGAAGGAGTCAAGCTATTCTCCAAAGCACCTGAGGGTAGGACAAGAAGCAATGGGTGAAAACTAATCAAGGAGAGAAGCAACCTAGAACTGAGGAGAAATTGCCTGACAATTATAACAATTAATCAGTGGAACAACTTGCCTCCAGACGTTGTAAAAGCTCCAACACTGGAAGTTTTTAAGAAGATGTTGGATAACCATTTGTCTGGAGTAGTGAAGGGTTTCCTGCCTAAGCAGGGAGTTGAACTAGAAGACCTCCAAGGTCCCTTCCAACTCTGTTATTCTATTCTATTCGACTCTACTCTCATAAAAAACACTAAATTGCTCAAACATGTTTCCTTCCTTGTCTTGCGCTGTATGGACAGTGAAAGCGTGTTCTCCATCTTCCCTACAGCCGGATTTCTATTGCATGTGGGTAAGATGGCTGAGCACAAAGATGGAAACCATCATGCCAGTGGTGGGTTCTGGATCCCATTGCAACCGGTATGGTGTGACAGGGCGTGGCATCCACCATGTGCATGCGTGCTGCATGCATATGTGTACCCACCTCTCGCAACGTTCCAGCTGCTTGGTGGAGCGTCGCACAGGCGCCATACGTTCTGTGCGCCTGCGCAAATAGCCCAGTTGGGTCCAATACAGGTAAGGAGGGGGGCACAGGGGCCCTCCGGAGTACCATACCAGAACGGTACCTGGTGCTTCCAGCAGGCACTGGTACGCCCATACTGGGGCATACCGGCCGTAACCCACCACTGCATCATGCACAGTTGTTAAGCAAAACACTGCATTTCCAGTGAATCACGCCGTTGTTAAGCAAATCTGCTTTCATCACTGATTTTGCTTGTCAGACGCCAGCTGGGAAGTCATAAATGGCCATTATAGGACCACTACACTACCCCCCCCCCCCCGATGCTGCAACCATCGTAAATACATGCTAGTTGCCCAGAGAGACAGATAACAGACATGGAAGAAATACTTAAGCTAACTAGGAAAGATGTAGATAGAGATGAAGACCCAAGGGAGGAATTTGGAAGGTAAGTCAAAAAAACAAAAACAAATAAGAATTGAAATATTAAAACGGGCAAGAGATAATGGATAGAGGAAATGTTTTGTAACATAAGATTGGCTTTACTAGGAGCTAGAATAGAGGCAGACACAAGAAATAGTGGGAATATTATTATGCATATTTTAATATTTTAGAAGTAATAGATATATAAAGGCTAGATCAGTGATGGTGAAACTTGGTGAAAGGAAGAGCATGTTACGTATGTGCATTAGCCAGCTGCACAACCCAGAAAAGGAGCTGCAAAGGGGCATGCACGCGCATGTATATGCTGGGAAATGAACTTTTGGTTTGCAGCACACACGTGCGCACCAGCCACCTTGTCTTCCAGTTACTGGCATGCATGCACACATGACAATCAGCTGGCTGGCGCATATGTCCACGCTGGAAAACGTTCTTTTCCAGCACTGCCACCTGCACGAAAGCCAGCTGGTCATCGTAGGTGCATCCAAGCCACAAACCCGGAAGAGGAACTGGTGACACCGCGTGTACCAGGCGAACCAGCTCCATGTGCCACTTCGGCCACACATGCCATAGGTTCATCATCATGGGACTAGACATTGAAAGATGGTGACACTGTACGTTCTAATGACCCAGTTATTGTTATTAGAATGGGAGACTAAAATATTGAGCATTTAAATAACAACAGCTTATATTTTAATGCAAATATGTAGAAGAATATTATTACAATTACATAACTATGATTAACAAATAATAGTATATACGTGGCTGGTTGCCAAGCATCCATATTTTGATCACGTGACGTGGGGATGCTGCAACAGGTCGCAAAATCATTTTTTCAGCGCCATTTTAACTCTGAACTCTGAGCATCATCAAAGGAATGATTGTAATATGAGGACTACCTGTGCTTAATTCAACCAGATGAAAAACTTGTTTCAGGACCGAGGATATTTTTACACAGCTTTGGAGGAACGTAAAACTCTTGTATTTAAAAGTGGTCATTTTCCTTTTGGATAAGAGATGGATGTTGAGAGCATTTTGACCCCATCATAGCAGTACTACAAAATAGGAGACAGGATGCAGACCTAAGATAACTACACAACACAATGGTAAAAAAAAACTCACCATCATTTGTTTGGTGAGGAAATGTTTGAATGTCTTGAGTGGGAAAAAATCTTGACATGTTCCAGACTTCTGGCACAATTCACTAACACAGATCCCATTATGGTGACCTTTTTTTTCTGCATATAGGAAAGTGAAATCTTAGCCAAAAATGATCCAATGCATAAGAGCAAATTTGCATAAAGGAAATGTGCATAAATTAAGGCAAACCTGTAACTGATATTTTTATTCTGCTTTTCAATTCCTTATAAAATCGGACTGATGTATCTTTTAAAGATTCTAACCCTGCAATATATCTGAGGCCCATCCAAGCCATACTGCTTATATAATATGTGTTTTAGAACCCAATTTGGAGAATCATATCAGAATTACTCTAAAGGTCTGAAAGTTTGTCCTCTCTTGAAACAAACTTATTGCTCCCAAACTCAACTGCCCACACATAATGACCAAGACCTCTGAGAAATCCAGAAACAAACTGTGGGATTCCTACTAAGGTTCTAACATTTGTCTGAAATGTATAGGGTTTCTTGAGCAGTGGGCTGGGCTAGAAGACCTCCAAGGTCCCTTCCAACTCTGTTATTCTATTCTATTCTATTCCATCCCTTCCCATTCCATTCTAACCCACTAAGAAAATTGCCCGTAATTATTTTCTTACTTTTCATATCATTGAAAACACCAGCACGTACCTTTTACCAAGTCCCTCCACTTGTCTATGAAGCTTATTCTTCTCAACATTGATTAGAAACAGATCTTAATCTGGGGCTTAATTCAAAACCATCTACATGTGTGATGTGAGCATAAGAGAGTCTCTTAGGATATCTAAAGATTGAATCATGGCAACCAGACCAAACTTTATTAATCTGAGATGTTTTGTTGCTCATCCAAGCAACTTCATCTAATTAACTAACTAATTTTGCTCTGACTGATAAAGTTGCTTGGATGAGCAACGAAATGTCTCAGAATAACAATATTTGGTCCAGTTGCCATGTCTTAACTTTCAGACACCTTTGGCCTGGATGATGGAGTCTTCATTGATATGTCTCTTTGGATAATATTTTCAGTAACAAGGAAAATATTTAGCAATAGCACTTAGACTTACACACCACTTCACAGTGCTTTATAGGCCTCTCTAAGCAGTTTGCAAAGTCGGCATATTGCCACCAACAATCTGGGTCCTCATTTTACCCACCTTGGAAGGATAGAAGACTGAGTCAACCTTGAGCCTGGTGAGATTTGATCTGCCAAATTGCAGGCAGCAGGCAGTCAACAGAAGTAGCCTGCAGTACTGCACTCTAACCACTGCACCATCACAGCTCATGAATTTCATGAATGTTTTTAGTTTCTTTGATTAAGAAGCAGAGTCTTTGTGTGGAATGTGAAGTTGTGGTTTAGGGTAGCTGAGAATGAGAACTGTAGAGAAAGTTGAATTCTAGTTAACTCCAAAACTCATTACAATGTGGGAAGCACACCCCTTGAATAGTCACTTAGTCTTTAAAAAATATCATGCTAAGAATATTATGGGATAATGTGAACTGTTACAGGCTGTTGGGCCTGCTCACTAGATGCTGGATGACAATGAAGAACACAATCAAAACTCAGTATGTTAGAACTGTATATAAAGTGATTTCTCTCTTTTCTAAGGGTCTTCCCAACATTTATCTGTGAGAGACTTATCTTTTTATGTATGCATAAATAAAATATATTAATCTGCCTTTCCAGCTCTGATGCTATTTTGGCAAGGGAGACATCAGGCTAAGAACCTTACCATGATTTGACTTACATGTAAAGCAGATGCTCCCTCATGGAAAGATGACTCTTTTTCTTCCTTTTACAGGTGAACATCCTTGTTTCTACCTTGCCTTCTTTCTGATCTTGATTGCTTTGATTTCTTCTCCTTTCTGCAGATTTCCAATTTGGGATTCTTTCTAATAAGGGCATGACATTATTCGTTGCATGCAGGAGCTGCAATTTAAAACAAAAGGAATCTATAAATAAAGTAACATCCACAATGAAAATTAAGTTTTTATGTCCTCCAAGCTGGGAGGACAAGCAGGTATAACCACCTTGAGACACCTTTGCAAGCAAATGCACAGAGGTTCTTAGGCCAGGACATTCAAAGGCCTAACCTCAATATGTGTTTCACTTGGAGATTTTATGATTTCTCTTGGAATGTTACATTTCCAGTCTAAGTGGTATAGCCCTGGAATTTCTGAGCGGTCTCCTGTCTAGATTTGACATTGCTTAACAAAAGAAAAATCAGTCCAGAACAACAGAATAATAGAGTTGGAAGGTACCTTGGAGGTCTACTAGTCCAATCCCTGTAGTTTTGAGATGTGTTTAAGTATATATCCAAATTTTCTAGCAAGAGGCTTAACTTAATCTATATACAGTATATGAGGGCTATAATGGGGATCAGGTAGGTGGCCTTCTCTATAGGGATACCAGCTATCCAAATTAGTTCCAAATTTTCAGGACTTCTGCTTTCTTTATGGGGTCTTTGCAGGAATTTTTTTTTAAAAAAGAAAGGAGCTCAAGATGAAAAAAAAATCAGTAGGGCAGGTTGTCCCAAACGTGCTTTTTCAGAAGCCAACTGGACTTCCTTATTTTTTTCTTTTGAAGACATTTCATTTCTCATCCAAGAAGCTTCTTCAGTTCTGACAGCAGAGTGGGGAATGGAAGGATTTGTATTCCTTGCAGACAGCTAGTCATATGCATCCTTTTAGAGGGCTGTTGAAGCACTTGGAAGTTTACCTGTGTCCTCAGGGTCATCTGAGTAGTTGCCTCTAATTCCTGTAGTCTGCAATTTTTCCTCTGGAAATCCATTCCTACTCCCACACCATTCAAAGGGTGTTCCTCCCAAATTGAATAGCTAAACGTCTGTAGAGATTCTCAGTCATCCAGGTCATGGTTGTCCCAAAGGTGTTTTTTCAGGAGGCAACTGGACTTTCTTGTTTTTCTTTTGAAGACATTTCACTTCTCATCCAAGAAGCTTCTTCAGCTCTGACAGGATAGAGGGGATGGAAGGATTTATATTCCTTGCAGACAGCAGGTCATTTGCATCCTTTTAAAGGGTCCTTGAAGTAGGGCAGATTATTTATGAATAATAAGCTGTTATCTGCTGTGATCTGCTCTGCTCCGTTGCGCTCCATCGACCCAGATAGAAGATAGTTCTCTAGCAGGCAAATTCCAGCCACCTGCTCTGATCCTTCCCCAATCCTACTGATCGCTGGGTTAGAATTCACCTCTAAGCTGCCAGGTTCCAGGTGCTAATCCTCAAAAACTGAGTCTCGGGATTGCTGGCAACCTTCCAGCCCAGAGCCAAATTTTACTGAAGTAGGTCTTAGAACGAAATGTGCTTTTCCTTGGGAATGAAGCCCATCGGATGCCATAATAGCAACAATGCAATCCGGATGTCACATCTCTTATTGTTGATTGTCCTCGATTTACGACAACTGAAACCACAAACTTTTTGTCGCTAAGTAAGGCAACTCTTAAGCACATTTAGTCCCATTTTATGACCTTTGTTGCCACAATTGATGATTAAATCACTGCAGTCGTTAAGTGACTCACGCTATTGTTAAGAGGATCTGATTTCCCCTATTGAGTTTGCTTGTCGGAAGTCAGTTGTGAAAGTCACATGACACTGCAACCGTCATCACTAGATGCCAGTTGCCAAGCATCCAAATTTGGATCAAAAGGCCAAGGGGATGCTGCAATGAGTGTGAAAAACAGTCACACACCCCTTTTTTCAATGTCGTCATAACTTCAAATGGTCACTAAACGAATGGTTGTTGTAAGTCAAAGACTACCTGCATATACTGAGAAGTAGTGTTGAATTAAACTTTGCAGGCAGCACGTGGTAAGCACAGCTCTTCAGTGACTTACAAACTCGGTCATAAGAAATCTTCACTCTAAAACGTATAGAGCTGAAGAAGCTTCTTGGATGAGAAGTGAAACATCTTCAAAGAAAAACTAGAAAGTCCAGTTGCATCTTGAGAAAAGCACTTGTGGCACAACCATGACCTGGATCAGGGGTCTGCAACCTGTGGCTCTGGAACCGCATGTGGCTCTTTCGTCCCTCTGCTGTGGCTCCCTGTCGCTCAAAATATGTACTACAACTGCCAATGTGCGATACCGACCGACACGCGATTTATTGGGGTTTTCGACCCATCTTTTTTTTGGAATTGAAAATGTTTTCGTTGCATGCAGAAATAAAAGTTAGTTTTCTCTATAGCAGTTCATTGATTTCATAAATGCAACACACTATAATTATACATAGCATAAAGATTTTTAAAAAAATACATGCAGTGCTATCTTTATTTTAGATGTCAAAAGGGTTTTGTGGCTCCTGGTGCTTTTTTTTCTGTGGGAGACGGGTTCAAATGGCTCTTTGAGTGTTTTGAGTTGCCAACTCCGGACCTGGATGAATGAGAATCTCCACAGACATCTAAAAAGTATAATTTTCTATCTGGGCTTTTCTAGGCTGGGGAGGGGGGCGTTGTTAAAAGATGAGTCATGATTTATGCTTGTTTGTTTGCCAGAAGTCCACATCTTGAGATTATCTCGGTCATCATGTTTGGCAGGACAGCCACACTGCTGCAACAAATTTTTTTAAACACGTCTGGAATTGCCAGAATCATTTCCTGAAAATTTCCTGCAGCAGCAGCAGCTCAGACCAGACACCAAAAAATGCCCAGCTCATGCAGAGGGATTGCAGTCAAACGCCCAGAAGAGGTTTCCTGGGTTTATATAACAGAAATTAGTTTTCAGCAGCAGGTTAGGAGATCTGCGGTAGAGTAAAGGTGGAGTGACATGCATATCAATACGCCCAAGAGCAAAATTAGGAGGAAGGAATGTCACCAGGATAGGATTGGAGGGCAGGTGTCCCCAGCTGTACGCTGCAGAACGAGGGATCTCCAAATGCAGCACCAGCTGGCTTACCACCTTTTGAAATAAGGAACATCAAGATCCATTTGAAATTCAAGCCTAAAATAATGTAAATACACCATCGAGATGAGGACAAGCTACCATGCTGTCTTAAGATCCCCCCGGGCAGCTTGGCACTCACTCACACTGATGAATGTGGATACCAGTCACTTTATTTAGAAAGAGGAAAAGGACCGTTCAGGGTTTCTGAATAAAGTGCCATCGAGTTGACTGGGATCACACATCAAGCGAAGCAACAATACAGTGTATAAGTCTAATGTTCTGCATGAATTCAGAACCCCATGGTGTGAAGTTTCCAAAAGATGACCTAATTAATTTACGAGCCTCAAGACAAAGTTCAAAAGAAATCAATTCATTTATTAGGATCAACATTTTGGCATGTTCTTCTGCGGAGCCGAAACTGATTTCCATTTTATGGCATCTGAACTTTACCCCTGTATCCCCTCCCTTCTGTCTATATCACAAATCACATCCACCAACAAGGTGCTGCGGCAGGCTATGAACGTGCGCATTTCACATGCTAGCTGTAGAAATATGAGACTTGACTCTGGCCAAAGGTATGCATGGCATTCTCCTCCCTTTTCTCTCTTTTTTATGTCAACTTGATAATAGTAATGGAAACGCTTTACAAGTTGACACATGGTTTATAAATCATGGCTTAACAGGCACTCAAATGTATGTTATTTATTTTTTACAGAATGTGGTTAAACCATTGTGGCTTTTCCCAGACTTTTGGGATACAACTAGTATATAGGATATAATCAGGGATGGGATCCTATCTGTTTGACAACCAGTTCACTGCACACACGGGCGCAGTTTATCAAAAACTCACCTTTAGCATTACTGCTGGTGAGGAAAACAGTTGGGTCGTGGCAATCCACGTGCTGATCAGCTGGGCTTCAGAAAAGGGAATATAGGTAAGCATAGCACAGGGGCAGGTGGGCGGGCCCACTTCAAAGTCAGAGTGAACAGGCTCGCTCCCAGCTGTTACTTGGAACTACTGGTTTGCTCCCAGCTGCTATTCGGAGCTACCGGTTTGCTCCCAGCTGATAGTCGGAGTTACCGGTTTGCTCCCAGCTGATAGTCGGAGCTACTGGTTTGCTCCCAGCTGATAGTCGGTGCTATTGGTTTGTTCTCAGCTGATAGACAGAGCTACAAGTTTGCTCCCAACTGTTAGTCAGAGCTACCGGTTTGCTCCCAGCTGGTAGTCGGAGCTACCGGTTTGCTCCCAGCTGATAGTCGGAGCTACTGGTTTGCTTCCAGCTGATAGTCGGAGCTACCGGTTTGTTCCCAGTTGTTAGTCGGAGCTATCCATTTGCCAGAATTAGTCCAAACTGGTAGAACCCCACCCCTGGATATAATTAAGACAGGATTATTGGCTTTCTTACAAAATGGTTGCCCTGACAGGTGTTAAGCAGCAACATTCCTTGGCAAGTAGGTAAAATGCTAAAGATATCCCTGCCAATAGTTCAGGATGTTCTCTAGTCTTACCTATTTTCTATGTAAATGAGCCACTTCTAAGCCACGTTCTGATCTTCAGACATCCACATTTTTGTTCAAGAGCTTCTGGGACCAACCTAGGGCCCCAGAGATAGTCTGAAAAATAAAAACAAGGAGCATTCCCATCTTTGTAGTTTCTTATTTATTATTTTTATAATCAAAACCCTCTAAAACACCAGAAGGGCAGAGGAGGAGGGGTGTGGGTGGCAGGGGAGGTGGGGATCATCACGGTTGATATGATTAACCACTAGGTTTTTATTTCCCACGAACCACAGGTTGGAATACAACAGCACCACGCTCCACACCGTGGGGATGGTATTATTCCCATTAAACTAGATCTGTGAAAGAGTGCAGTGTTTCAAGCAGACTTGACTTTCTTTCGGACTGCTGACAATGGAGCAGATTCGGGATGCACTTTGAACATTTCAGTCCTAAACATTAAGAGTGTGGAGCGATCTTATTCTCTCATGCAGTGTTGTTGTCAGACTTCGCTAACATACCTGCAACTTATTGGATGCCAACTTCCCTGTATTGTGGATGTCTGAGTGTCTAAGACAATAACCTTAGTGCATCACCACAAGTAAGTTGTTCCTGCTGTGTCATAATATTCGCTAACCTGCCGGGTAAAGCACAGCGCCCTTGCTTCCCTTCTAGCCCCCTCCTTCTCCCACCTTGGCTGTAGGGCTCCATTCATCCCTGCTCCCACCATGCAGCTTCCCAACCTCCTGAGTCACTCGCTGCGCTATTGACACAGACCGCAGGCAAGCCGCCAGCAAAGGGACTGGCCTGACGCAGCCAAACTTCCTTCAGCCCTCCTAGCAACCAAGCTTGAAAACCTTCACCTGTGAAGCAGCTAAATTAAATAAATTAATAACAGAAACTCAAACCTGGATGTTAATTCTTCCTCTCTTATCTCTTCTCCCCTCCCCCAGCCCTTAATATTAATAAAAGGATCTCAGCTCTAATCCTTCAGAGGTAGTACTTTCCAAATCTCTTCTTCTTTACAGCATCTGTTTTTTTTTGGGGGGGGGGGAAAGAGAGGGAGGGAGAGTGAGTGAGTGAGAGAGATGCTGGGGGAGAGAGCAGTTATACACTGGAGAATGATGATGTCTTTGCAAATCTCTATTTATATAAACAGAATATAAAGAGGCAGGACAGCAGCTAAATTGCTTCAGATTTCAGAGAGGAATGCTTATAAACTGACCACACATACACACACACATATGCTTCTAGATCTTGCCAATTCCACCTGCAGCTCTTGATTGCAGACAACTATTTTGAGCCTTTGCCTAAAATCAAATTGCTTGGCATTGGCATGTATCATATACCACCAAGCAAACCTGCCTTTGGATCTCACTCTACCGGCAGATAATTAATTAATGGAATGTTATATTTGGGGACGGCAGGCCGATAGAGTTTCTTTCTTAGCTGTTAAAAATAGGTTTTTTAAAAAAGCTTTGAATTATTCATGTGACTTTCCGTGCAGTTTGGTTGCTTTGTATTTTTAAAAAATTAATAAGACTCCAATCCGAGCTCTGGCTAAGCTGCTCAGAGAAGCCTTCCTTCAGAGGAGCATGATCAAAATCGACTAATAAAATAAATAAAAAATAGTCTTTGTGAGAATATTAGAAGATACCTGCTGAAATCAAATCTACTGTTGTGGCCTGCCAGCAGCCAGCAGCCAGCAGGGCTGGTAGCAGATTCAGACAGTGAGAAGGTTGGGGAGGAAGATGGGCCAGTCTTGAAGTCTGGGGAAGGCTCTGATGAGGGCTCTGTGTGGGTGGCAGAGAGGGGGCAAGAGCCGTATGCCAGTTATTAGCTGCCTTCAAAGTCAGACATCAGTGAGGCAAATGAACAGCTGGAGCCTGTTCCCAGTGTGCGCATGCACAGAGTTGCCAGACGAAGGGAACAGCTAAAGAACAGGGGTCGACTTGGGAGTAAGACCACAGGTGGACGATAAATGGCCCCTCCCAGAGAAAATAAAAGAGGAGTGAAAGGGGAATGGAGTTTACTGGAGACAACTAGTTCGCTTCATTGGTTCGTGACTCTCTGAGACTCTTTATTATTTATTTATTTGGAGTTTTTATATGCCGCCCAATCCCCGAAGGACTCCGGGCGGCTTACAAGAAATATAAAAAAACACATAATGACAAAACAATTTAAAACAACAGACACCCCTCATACATTCATTCTAGTCGGGGCTGGACCTCAACAGTGAGGTCAACAGCCCCAGGCCTGCCGGAACAGCCTAGTTTTTACGGCTTTCCTGAAGGCCATCAGAGTGGGAATGGTCCGGATTTCCGGGGGGAGCTGGTTCCAAAGAGTCGGAGCAGTCACCGAGAAGGCTCTCCTCCGAGGGCCCGCCAGCCGACATTGTTTGGCCAACGGCATCTGAAGGAGGCCCTATCTATGGGATCTCACTGGCCGCTGGGAGGTATGTGTCAGGAGGCGGTCTCGAAGGTATCCTGGCCCTAAGCCATGTAGGGCTTTAAAGGTAATAACCAACACCTTGAATTGAGTCCGGAGACCAATAGGTAGCCAGTACAGCTCACGGAGGATAGGTGTAACATGGGTGTACCTCGGCACACCCAATATCGCCCGCGCGGCCACATTCTGAACTAACTGCAGTCTCCGAACGCTTTTCAGGGATAGCCCCATGTAGAGCGCGTTACAATAATCCAGCCTCGAGGTGACAAGGGCATGAGTGACCGTTAGAAGCGCCTCCCGGTCCAAATAGGGCTGCAATTGGTGCACCAGACGAACTTGGGCAAAGGCCCCCCTGGTCACAGCCGACAGATGATGTTCCAATTTCAGCTGCGAATCCAGGAGGACTCCCAAATTGCGAGCCCTCTCTGAGGGGCGTAAATTTTCACCCCCCAGGGTTAAGGATGGACTGTCCAAGCAGTCCTTCGGGGGCAACATCCAAAGCCACTCAGTCTTTGTCAAGTCTCTTTGCAGATATCAGCCTGTCAGCTCTCCAAACCAGATGTGACTGTAAATTCTCCCTTGAAAGACTTTACTGGATGTGAGTGAGCAGAATTCACAGTAAATTAATAAAAGGATTTTTTACAGAGACAAGGAGTTTGCTTCCCGATCATGCTCTCTGGAAGCCTCAGTCAAAACATCTAGTTCACAAAACCCTGTTTCCCAAAAGCCTGGATACATATTTTTCACAATCTTCCAAGAATTGGTCATCAATGACGCACTATGACTGAATGTTACAGCATGTCACCTAGCAAACTTCCGTTTGTTTTGAAAGGTCTTAATCCACGTCACTGTTAATCTATGTTAATAACACAGTATTGCTAATAAACCAAGATGTGACACTACAGAGTACCATTATCATCTTAACGTATCAAGAAAGCTAACCCAGTGACTCTTGCAAGGATAGCGCTGACAGAATTCAGTTGCAAAATTAGAAAAAATTATTAACATCCTTCAGTTTCTTATGACTAAGCATCTCTCAACACAACTTTTTGTTTTCTGTGTAATTTCATCAGAGTAGGGTGTTTTCTGGGTCAGAAGCAGCAACGTGAAATTTTCCAGTTTTGTAAAGCTACCACTAAGCCACTCAACTCCCTTCGTCAAACATGTACAAACTTTAGTATTTTGAAAGAGAAAGAAGAAAATCTTTCTAACTACACTATGTGTTATATATCTCCCGTTATCTCCTTCTGCCTTTGCAACACTACAGCTAGTCCTCAATTTACAACAGTTCATTTAGTGACCATTTGAAGTTATAACAACACTGAAAAAATAGCTATGACCCTTTTTCACATTTATGACCATTGCAACATCCACATAGTCATGCGATTAAAATTCAGATGCCTGGCAATTGACAGATATTTATGACGGTTGCAGTATCCCAAGGTCACGTGATCATCTTTTGTGACCTTCTGACAAGCAATGTCAATGGGGAAACCAGATTAACTTAACAACTGTGTTACTAAGTTAACTGCAGTGATTCACTTAACAACTATGGCAAGAAAGATCATAAAATGAGGTAAAATTCACTTCACAACTGCCTCGCTTGGCAACAGAATTTTTGAGCTCAATTGTGGTCATAAGTTGAGGACTACCCTCCAGACCTTCCGCACAGCCCTCAGAACTTGGCTATCCTGTCAGGCCTGGGGTTAAGACTACAACCCACCCGAATAGTATGAATGTTGTGTTCTTAATTATGTATTTGTCTTATATGTTAAAAGTTTGTCTCCCCCTCCCCCTTTTTAAGTTGTAAGCCGCCCTAAGTCCCCCCAGGGAAAAGGGCGGCATATAAATAAACTTTAAATCTAAATCTAAATTTTAAAAAATATCATTCAGAATGGTTTTCAAACAGGCCTACTTCCAATGCGTGCGGTATGTGGAAATGGATTAGGGATTGATGGAAGAAAATTCAATTCAAAAATGATTTTTTTCATGCACTCCCTATAAACTCCATTTAATCATCAACGTGACTTGCAAGCAACCAAAACCAGGATCACTTAACCTTCTTTCAGGTGATAAGTAACTGCCAGGCTGAAACTAATTTAACTGCATCTGCCTCAAAAGAATAAGCAAACAGGTAAAATCCTTTAAGATACTCCACTTTTCTGAACACGCAAATGTGGCACCTTTAAAGTTAGCACACACAAAAGGGAGGAAGCTCCACACACTCCACAAAGTAAGATGAAAACCTTTCCACCAAAGCTGCACCAGAATAAATATTTGAGCGGGCACATGCACACACCTCCCAAAGAACCACTTTCCCTATAAATATTACTTACCTCAGAACACGTAATGGTAGCTATGTCGAATCCTGTTTTTATGCTCTCAAACTGCTTCCTTTTCATGTAGCCGGTCCAGTGTTGTTCTTATTCAACCTTGGTTCAGAACCAAACCTCATATTCTTCTAACAGGGTTCAACTATCCTTTTTTTCTTAGAAACCCAGAATTGTTTAATATTTTCTCAGAGGCAAAGTAGTCCAGCTGCTTTTTTATTTTCCAACCCTACAGGTCCTATGAGATGGAGTAATCAGAATAAGTAGTATTAATAATCTGTCATTAGTAGTCTTATCCATATACTATACTAAAACATCTCAGGGTTTGTTTGATTTTGACTTAGGAAGGTATACAATGTCAGCTCATGATTTCTAAGGCAAAATGCTGTATTTTATATTAAATATATAATATATTATATTAGAATATTAGGTAAACACAGTAAATTGTAGTTAATTTAACATAGGCCAGTTAAGCAAACTGATAGATGAATTCAGCTCTTGCGGTATTTAACCACAGTTTACCATTGCATTGGCTCAATAAATTACAATTTATTTGATAAACTATGGAATGAGCAAACTAGCTTAACTCTGCGTGATTTCTACAGTGTTTCAAATATGCCACATACTAATTAACCTTTGTTAGCACATTAAATGATATAGAAGTGATAGTTTCTGTATTTTAGAATCAGCTATCAATAGCAAAGAAATTAGCAGTCAAGAAATATACCACACAATAGCATTTGGTAGAACATCTGTGAAGACCTTGGGAAAAAATATTCAAATGCTGTATCTCTAACTACAAAAATAATAGCACAAGCAGTGGCATTTCTCTGTAAAACTCTATGGAAGTGAAAGTTGGATATTGAGGAAGCAAGCTTGGAAGAATATTGATGCTTTTGAACATTGGTGATAGGCTCAATGAGAACATCATGGGAAGCCAAGAAAACAATGAAATGGATTATCAAATGACTGAAGACCAAAGTTCTCACTCAAGAAACAATAATTAGGTTCAAACTATCCTACTTTGGAGACATTACACAAAAATCTAGCTCTCTAGAAAAGACTTTGATGGTAGAAAAGACAAAATAGAAGACGACAACCAGAAATTAATGGTAGCACCATTAGAAGACTTGAAAGATCAGGTTAAAGTCAGATCAGAATGGAGAAAATCTATTGTACCTATGTAGTTGGTCCGAGTTGACATTAACTTGACAGCACATAATCAACCAGCACAATACACCTATTAGAAATTATGGAATTGTATTCTTATAAGGTAAATGACTCCATGATGCCTTCTAGCCAGACCACATTTTGGGTCTGACTCCAGGAAACTCCAGGTCACAAAATAAAATTAAAAAACACTTTGAGTCTTTCAGCCAAAAGTTTGATATTTTAGATGAAGTTGATAGGAAGCTGACAGACATCTCAACCAAAACCATTAAAAATCTCCTCAGGTTATGGAAATTCTTTCCACACAAAGAGAATAAAACAAGTCAAAGGCAATAGTATTAAGGAAAAGATTCCTTTCAGGATACCAGAGATTACACCTTTTAATTAAGAACCGTGGTGGTGGAGTGGTTAGAATGCAGTATTGTAGGACACTTCTGCTAACTGCCAGCTGCCAGCAGTTCAATTCTCCCAGGCTCAAAGTAGAGTCAACCTTCTATCCTTCTGAGGTTAGTAAAATGAGGAGCCAGATTGTTGGGGATAATATGCTGGCTCTTTGAACTGCTTAGAGCAGTGTTTTTCAACCTTTTTTGTGCAAAGGCACACTTTTTTCATGAAAAAAATCACGAGGCACACCACCATTAGAAAATGTTAAAAAAATTTAACTCTGTGCCTATATTGACTATATATAAAGTGTTTTTCCCACGGCACACCTTACACTATGTCACGGCACACTAGTGTGCCGCGGCACAGTGGTTGAAAAACACTGGCTTAGAGGACTGTAAAGCATCGTGAAGCAGTATATTAGTCTAAGTGCTATTTCTATTGCTAATTAATGAAACATCCTTTCCTCTGGTTGCCAGTGGTCTTTTTCTGCTGTCAGTTTTTGTTGCACATTTCTATGTAATATTTACAGGAAAGGGGGTCTTTTGGAAGGTGAGTGAACGTGGCCTTTGAAATGTTTAATTTAGCAGACGTGTCGCTCTGCTGGGTTAATGATCTTATCTAACTTTGCTGAGCGCGTAAGATCTTCCTCATTTTTGTGTGTGCCTATGTGCTGATTTTGTACGTTTGTGAAAGCTCTGTATCTTGAATGGATCTTACCTGTTTGCTAATTTTTTGAGACAGATGTGGGCTTATCAGTTTCCGCCTGGCTGTTAATCATCAGCTGAAAGAAGCTAAGCCTCAATATTGCATTTTTAAAATTTTTGCAACATAATTTCTTTCAGCTATTGGCAGGTCATGTTGATGATTAAAAAAAATTCACAGTGCATGAGTAAAATTATTTCTGAATCGAATTTTCTTTCCACAGTTGACTCAATGGACCATAACAATATAACAGGATTAGTATTACTATGCAATTACAGGATGAGGAGAATTAAAGGAGGAGGTGGAGGTGGAGGCTGCTTGTTGCATTCACAAATAGAAGCAGCTATTTTGTTTTTTCTTTTCAACAGCTAACATCCTGAAAAAAATTCAGCCCCTAAATCTTTTTGTCATCATGGTACTTACAGGCTCAATTTCTTATCTCTTGTTGTTGTTAGTTGCGAAGTCGTGTCCGTCCCATCGCGATCCCATGGACGACGTTTCTCCAGGCCTTCCTATCCTCTACTATCCTCATAGTTCATGCTGGCTGCTTCGGTGACTCCATCCAGCCACTTCATTCTCTGTAGTCCCCTTCTTCTTTTGCCCTCAATCTTTCCAAACATTAGGCTCTTCTCCAGTGAGCCCTTCCTTCTCATTAGGTGGCCAAAGTATTTGACTTTCATCATCAGGATCTGGCCTCCTAAAGAGCAGTCAGGGTTGATCTCCTCTAGGACTGACCCGTTTGATCACCTTGCAATCAAGGAACTCACAGGAGTCTTCTCCAACACCAGAGTTCAAAGGCCTCCATTCTTTGGCGCTCAGCCTTTCTTACGGTCCAATTTTCACAGCCATACAATTGCAGTTGGGAAAACCATAGTCTTGACTATATGCACTTTTGTTGACAGGGTGATGTCTGCTTTTTAGTATGCTTTCCTCCCCAGGAGCAAACGTCTTTTAATATCTTGGCTGCAATCCCCATCTACAGTGATCTTGGAGCCCAGGAAAATAAAATCTGTCACTACCTCCATTTCTTCCCCATCTATTTACTAGGAATTGAGAGGGCTGGATGCCATGTTCTTGATTTCTTAATGTTTTATCTCTAGAAACAGTCAAAAGGAAGCTGTGGAAAAGGTAGCTGTTTTGTGAGCTAAGAAGTTTGTGAGAGTGTTGCTTTTTGATTGGTGGTAAGACAATACTTTGTTTAAAATTGTGTAGAGACGGAAAGTGCGGTTGCTTAACGATTGTGGGCAAGAAAATATATTTGACTATTTCATCTTTTCAGATAAACTGCCGTTATTTGGCGTATAAACCTGGATTAGCAAGTCTCGATGGCAAGAGACGCTCTACAAATTTACGTTATCTATGGCGTTTTAGATTGAAGCCTTCCGGTTGCGTAAAAAGGACTTCCGGCGACTGCCATATTTTAAATCCGCAAAAGGAACGTTTTAGCCCGGCAGTCTGACATTACTTCCTGTTTTTTGAATACTTGAACCAACTTCCGGTCGAAAGAGAAAAGGGGCGGCCGTGTCTAGATTGGCACACTCGCACAGTTCTACATTCATTATTGGGTTCTGATATATTTCCGGTTTGGTTGTTTCGGTTTCTCTATTGGCTGTTGGGGCGGGGGAAAGAATCAGGAAAAGGGGTTCCTCGGAAGGTAGGAGGGCGCAGGTGCGCACGCGCAGAGCTAGACGGCGTGTGCTACTAAAGTTATTCTCAGGCCGAGGCGGGGGATTTCTGCCCTCAAGCTATCGAGTTGCCAAGGAAGGAGGAGCCGGCTAAGAACTTGCGAGCTTTTCTTGCGCCTGCGCTGTGGGTTACCCTCCGTTCTCTTCCCTCCCCCCCCACACCCTTTCCGCCGGTTCATCTGCGAGGTGCGAAAAATAAAATAGAAACAAAGCTATGAGAGACCGAACGCTGGAGCTGAGAGAGGTGAGAACGCCACCCGCGCGCCCCTTTTCGACGCACGACTTAGCTCCGCCCACAACGGTCGCGTTTGCCCCTCCCTTGGCACCAACGGCCGTTCGCCTCGCCCTCCCCCGATTCCTGCAGGCTTTTCTCTTTCCCCTCCCCCCCCGTCGCAAATTGGTGGCTTTTCTCACCACCACCACCACCACCCCTCCTCTAGTGAAACCCAACGGCTCATTCCCTTTTCTCTCTTGACTCGCAAGTTCCTCTCACCACTGGACCCATTCACACATCCTCTTTCCTCCCTTTTAATCTGGGTGGCTCCCTCAGTTGCCTCTCTTCCTCCCCGGGGAGATAGAAGGTCCTCTCATGCTGACATGGAGGAAAGCCTCGATTGGCCCTTCTGCCTCTTCTCTTCCAGCACAGAATGGGAAGAGTTTAACAAATAGGAAGAATTTTAACAATCATATTTAAAATGGCGGCCGACACTTTGCCTTTCGTTCCCATCACCTTTCCAGAGGTGGTGCGCCTTCCTCCCCTTCACCTCTGGACCCCCTCAGCTGCAATTTTCTCCTGCCCTCCATAAATTGAGGCTGCTTAAAAAAGAAGGTTTATTGATGAGCAGAACCAACAACAGCATCCAGTTTTGGGACAGTATGATCCCCCTTGGCTTTAAGCATGGGTGGATTTTTATGGGGATCTTGAAGTGCTCCAGGGGGTTGTGAAATGTAGTGAGTTCTGTGCCTTTTGCTATAATAATGGTGGTGGGTTAAATCCTATTATGTCCTAAAGGTTACGTCCTCTTTCTTAGAATTGGGGCTGTAAATTCTTAACCCCATCAGCTGGAGTGGAAGTTGTTTTATGTATGGATAGATTGGCCCAGTCTTTCTTAATAAGTACAAAATATCCATCTATAAAAGACTTCAGGCATCTGCTGAAGGTTATTTTCCAATAGCAGGAAGACGGGCTGATTTCAGCCTTTAAGAGCATATTTCTTTATTTCTCCTTTGGAGAAATATAATATTCTGCCTCATTTTAATATTCCCCAAAATATGGGGGAGGGCGTGCGCTTCCTACACTCCATTTTATTTCATTTCTTCTCCCCTCTTCTACATATCTATAGCCCCCCCCCCCCCCGTTACTTTTCTTGGCATGATTGTTGGCAAGCCTGAACTCTTAGTGTCATCCCAAAGAAAATTCAAGGCAGTGTTTCTCCACTATAGCAATTTCAAAATGTGTGTTCAACTCTCCAGCCAGCCACAACAGCACACAATGCCTGTCAGCCTGAAGTGACAAAAATTGAAACAGGAAAGATATGGGAGCCACCCTCAACCAGGGACGCTACAATTCCTAGTAATTGATGTGGCTGCACTCTGATGGGAATAGTACTCCCAGGTGGCCAAGGGTCACGGAGGAGAGCCTTTTCTGTTGCAGCTCCGACCCTGAGGAACGACCTCCCCGTCGAGATCCGCACCCTCACCACCGTCCAGACCTTCCGCATAGCCCTTAAGACCTGGCTATCCCATCAGGCCTGGGGATAGGTTCCCAATTTACCCGCCCAAGTGTTGACTGTTGAATGCAAGTTGTGTCTTATCATTTTATTTTGTTCACATATTGTTTGTTTTTGTATTGCACCCCCTTCCCTACGATTGTAAGCCGCCCTGAGTCCCCTCAGGGAAAAGGGCGGCCTATAAATCCCAATAAAATGTCAAAAAAAAAAAATGTCAAAGTGGCAGCTTCACAATCTAATCTAGAGGCAAGATGATTGATTAACATCAATAGGGAGAGCTGACCTGGATCCAAAATAAGAATGTGGGCCTGATTGAGTCTTTTGAAATGGAATTGCAGTGGAAGGGCAGATTTTAATTTTGTCTCGGAGGAGGTTTGCAAATGGGTTGGTATAAAATTATTTACACACGTATTTATGCATGCTTTTTATTGTCTCACCAGTTGCCACTCAATCTATATTCATTATGCCTGTATTGTGGACTTTCCTTTTTTTTTGTCCCTTTGACTCAGTCTTGTCTCCTGGCAACTGTCTGGAGATGTCATTGCAGTTTTCTTGGCAACACTTTGGAAGCTGTTTCCTCTGTAGGCTGAGAGAAAATAATTGACTCAAAGTCATCCAATTAAATGTGTGCTGAAGATGGAACTAGAAATTAGTCTCCCATTATCTAGGTAATGCCTTAAACACTAACCCAAACTTGGTTCTCTCGACTTTCCTTAAACTTCCAAAATTCTTCAATCCCTGTATACTGAATAAGTATTATTCGTTATTCAATTTTTTTAAAAAAATTAACTCGGAAGAGGACTGATTCCAGTTGCCAGTGGTTTTTGTTAGAAAGGGTACTGGTTTCACAATTCGATGAAAAATACTTTTATTTCCAATTAATAAATAGCTTTCTAAAAATTTCTAAAGAAAGGAAGAGAATTGGTTCAACTATTCTGAGAACATAATTGTGGTTCTTAGAGCAAAACCATACTAATTAAGCAGGGCTGGATAATTGTAATACATGGTTAAAGTTTTAATCGGCCAAAGCATTTATCTCTAATTAAATAGTAGCAATTATTCTACTACTTTCTCTTACATTTTGAGAAAGGAGACCTTTTTGCTTTTGGAAACTCATGATTCCCTAAGACCTTTGAAAGTGCTGTGCTAGTTCTTGGTGTCTTCTGAAAAAACATTTATTTGATGCGACCATAGTTTGAGGACGACTGAGTTATAGCAATGACATAGAATTTCCAAGGGAGGAAATTCTATTGTCTAACTGAGGGGTTTCCAAATTTGGCAACTTGAAGATTTGTGGACATCTCTTCCTGGAATTCCTGAGCCAGGCATGCCAGGTTGCAAAAGTCATCTTTTTTCTCTCCAAATTCTATAAAATGATATACATTAAAAGTACTTGTTAGCAAAATGGACTTTTTGGTTAAGCAGTAGCATTAAACTCTGAATCCACGCATAAAAGCCTGCACAAACTTTGCAAATTATAACCATATCTTAAACAACCCGGAAGAGGTAAAACCCAGTTTCATTTCAGTCATCACAAGTGAATGAATGAATTAAAGATTAAGTAAATAGTGAAAATATATAGTCTTTATATTTTCTGCATCTGTTGACAATTTATATAATGTAGCATTCAACTACATGTAATCCTCAATTTACAATCATGTTTAGTGACCAGTCAACATTTCAACAGCACTGAAAAAGGTGACTTTTAACCAGTCCTTGCACTTGCATTGCAGTGTCCCTGTGGTCACATATATCTACCACGCATGAGGTATATGTGCTTCTCATACATACTGTACCTGATTTTCTTTTGTTTTATCTTTTTTCCCACAGAAAGATGATGAGTCGGACAATGAAGATGTTGAAAGCGTGGCTCTTGTCCCACGGCGTGGATTAGCAAAATCCAATAACTTCCCTGACCCTACTGATGGATTCTTCCAAATGGTATCATGATCTTCTTTCTGAGCACTTTGGGGTTGATAATCCACTTATTTTGTTCTCGTTTTCTCTCTCCCTCTCCCTCCCTCCCTCTCTTTCTCCCTCCCTCCCTCCCTCCCTCCCTCCATGTGTATATAAATAATAGTGAAGTATTTTTCCTGTCTTCTGTAAAAACTCTGATTTTGCTCCCTTTAGTGATTAAAAGTACCCACTTAAATACATCAACTCCATTCCCTACTAACTGTATAATATACCTCCCCCTCCCCACACATGAACTGCTTAAAGTCCCCTGGCAATGAAACATTCACAACAAGCTGAATTGATCCTGGATGGCAACAGGGGGAGAATCAGACAGGAGACAATGGCCCAGATAACTCAGATTATTTATTCACTGGTTGTATCTCAAATATAGTACAGCTAGCATGCTGACCTAGTGGAAAAGGATCAATAATGAGAATAGCATCAAGATGGGTTTATCCAAAAACATTCCAATCTCATGCTGTAATTAACACTATGTCTTCCTCTTTTTTATCTGGTTTTTGAAATGTAAAAGAACCAAACAAAGTAATAACCAAAAGCCAACATATGTTTGTCAAAAACAGATTAGGCCAGACAAATCGTATTGCATTCTTTGACAAAGTGACAAAATTAGTGGACCAGAGGAATGCCGTTGATATAGTTTACTTGGACTTCAGTAAGGCATTTGATAAGGTAGACCATAACCTATTACTAAATAAAGTAGAAGAATGTGGGGTAGACAGCATCACCACCATTCGTAACTGGCTGACCAACTGCACCCAACGTGTAGTCCTCAATGGAATTGCATCTACATGGAGGAAAGTATGCAGTGGAGTACCCCCAAGACTCTGTTTTAGGCCCAGTAATCTTCAACATTTTCATCAATGACTTGGACAAGGGGATAGATGGGGAACTCATCAAATTTGCCGATGACACCAAGCTGGCAGGAATAGCCAACACTCCAGAAGATAGGCTTAAGATACCCAAGGATCTTGACAGACTTAAATATTGGGCCTATAATGAAATGAAATTCAATGGTGAAAAAAGTAAAGTTCTACATTTAGGCAAGAAAACCAGATGCACAGGTACAGTATATGTGGTACCTTG
Organism: Thamnophis elegans; assembly: GCF_009769535.1. Taxonomy (NCBI): domain Eukaryota; kingdom Metazoa; phylum Chordata; class Lepidosauria; order Squamata; family Natricidae; genus Thamnophis; species Thamnophis elegans. Next base: position 124,003,221 of record NC_045558.1, on the reverse strand, counting down.
TTTGATAGTAGTAATTGTGAGAGGAATCTTGGAGTCCTAGTGGACAATCATTTAAATCATCAACTGCAGTGTTCAGCAGTTGCCAAAAAAGCCAATGCAGTTCTAGACTGCAAAAACAGAGGGATAGAATCAAGATCACGTGAAGTGTTAATACCGTTTTATAATGCCTTGGTAAGGCCACACTTGGAATAATGCATCCAATTTTGGTCGCCATGGTGTAAAAAAGATGTGGAGAGAAGAGCAACAAAGAAGATTAGGAGACTGGAGGCTAAAACATGAACAGTTTCAAAAACTGGGTATGTCTAGTTTAATGAAAAGAAGGAGTAGGGGAGACATGATAGCAGTCTTCCAATATTTCAGGGGCTGTCACAAAGAAGAGGGAGTCAGGCTATTCTCCAAAGCACCTGAGGGCAGGACAAGAAGCAATGGTGGAAACTAATCAAGGAGAGAAGCAACTTAGAACTAAGGAGAAATTTCCTGACAGAACAATTAATCAGTGGAACAACTTGCCTCCAGAAGTTGTAAATGCTCTAACACTGGAAGTTTTTAAGAAGATGTTGGCTAACCATTAGGGTTTCCTGCCCAAGCATGGGATTGGAGTAGAAGACCTCCAAAGTCCCTTCCAACTATATTCCATTCTAATCTACGACCAAGGGTGTATCGGCTGTAGTTCTGCTTTTGCTCAGAGCTGCTCAGCAAGCAACGTGGTTTGCTGGAAGTCTGATGTACACTGTGATTATTTGTATGCTTAATCTGTTTGTTATATCTTCAAAGCAGTTTGGTTGTTTTGGTGAGCCAGGTTTTGTCCACAATACCATATTGTTTGATTGCTTGATATCTTCAGGGTTGCAGAAGATGTTTTGCTGCTCTAATACATTGGGAGGACAGTAAAGAAAACGATACTTTCAAAGCCCTACATCAGTGATGGCGAACCTTTTTTGGCTCGCATGCCAAAAGCGGGGGGAGCGCAGGGAGGTCATGCGCAGGCGTACCACACCCATAACGCTATGCGCATGAATCCATATTCCCCCCCCCCATTTTTGGCGTGCATTTTTCAGGCTCCAGAGGCTTTATAGGAGTACGGGGAGGGCAATAGCAGCTCCCACTCCCCTGGAGGCTCCTCTGAAGCCTCCAGAGCGCAAAAAATAGGCCCTACGGAACCGAAAGTTCAGGAACTGACTTCCAATTTGTTCATAGGGCCGGTTTTAGCCCACCGGAGCCTTCAGGAGGCTTCCCTGAAGACTCCCTGAAGCCTCTGGAGGGCGAAAAATGGCCTCAAAAGAAGGTTGAATTCAACTGGCCATGTGATGCACAGCCCTACATGATGTAAGTCTCATAGCTGTTGATGATTAGATTTTTTTTAATGAGATCATAAAGATATGGATTACATTAATAGCTGCATTTTCTTTTCATAATTACTTTTGAATACTAATTACATGGAAAATTTCTAAAACACTTTTTGAGCAGTGTCCACTAGTAACTTGAATCTATTGGTACACTGAATCACTCTCCTAACTGGTGGGATGAAGGCAACATTTTGTTGGCTTGCAGGATAGTCTCTAGGATAGATAAATCTTATATAGAATAGTGACTTTAGTATATCTGTCCAGATGTTCCCAAACTAAAAAAAGTAGTTATGCTGGTTGTGAAATCAAGAGAAGAGGAAAGCATTTAGTAGAGCTGAATGAATCTTGGGCGTGATCTTTAAGAGCCATGGTGATGAATATATGCATGAAAGTGAAGATGTGGGTTTAATTATGAATGATAGTTTAAATGTATGCATGAAAAGAAATAAAGTCATGGGAAATAACAGGCAAAATAAAATGTTTGAAGGAGCATTTTATAGATTTGTATGGAAATTACAATGATACCTTGAAGAATGGAGTTAAATGCTTTTAAAGTTAGTGCCCAAGAAAAAAGGTGAGAAGAAAGCTGTAAATCCTTTGAGAATGTAGAAAAGTAGTGGAGCTGCCAGTTAAGATGGTGTTCCTGGGAAAAATCCAAATATGACCATTCAAAATACTTAATACGTGAAAATTGCATTCAAATCTGGTTGTTAAGAAAATACTGTTATTGTTCTATACCTAGAAAAACACAACTGTGTGAATGCAATGCCCCTCCCCACAGTAGGATTAGTTAAAGTGCTTGGGAAGATGTTTAGCAGAATCTTGATAGAAAAGATATGTGAGAAAAGTGCATTGATTGCTGGGAGTATGCAGATCAGTTTTATGATTTTCAGCAAGACATTGAAGAGTATGTGAATAGGAAAAAATATGTTGGTTTAGAGAAAAATCTTATTATAAAGTAAATAATTTGCATAATGGAATATTTTGCTTGAATGGGTCTAGGACAAGTTGCTGCAGGCGACTCGCAGCAAGTAGGGCATATCAAATTTTTCAACTTTCAGTTTCCAAATTAGGGGTGCTCAAAAATTGTGATATGCCTTGGGGATTGTAAAAATATTTTGATTATTTTAATATAATTTAGATGTGCTTGATAAGTAACTACATAAATATTATCACTTTTTAACATTTTGCTTGTTTCAGGAAATTCGGCACGGGATAATTCAAGAGAGGGACAAGTGAATTGCAGTGGGACCTGGTCTTGCTTTAGATTTGAACCTTCTCATGTCAGACATCCTCAAGGCTGGAATGAAACAGAATGTGGAGTCACTTGTTCCTTTTGTCTCTCTTGAGTTATCCCGCGGTGAGTTGTCCCACAGCAAGTTGGCTGGGGGCACGTTGTCCCATTCACTTCTTGAATTTGGAGTTCTAATTTGTATGATATATATTTTCCGAATAGAGTGATATACAGTAGAAGCATGTGTGAGAAAAATTGAATGCTCAATACTTACTTTATTTGATATTGTGGAGGGGCTTTAAGAAATCCCTCTGGTTGTTTAATCTGTAAATTTCTGTTGCAGTGCAAGACAGTTGTTAAGTTAGTTTTGCCCCATTTTATAACCTTTCTCGTCACAGTTGTTAAGGGAATCACTGAAGTTGCCAAGTATCTGAATTTTGATCATGAGGATGCTACAACGGTTGTAAATGTGAAAAATGGTCATATCACTTTTTTCAGTTCCATTATAACTCCAAACAGTCACTAAGCGAACTGTTGTAAGTCAAGGACTACCTGTATGGTGTAATGCAGTGGTGGTAAACCTTTTCAGCCCCAAGTGCCCAAACCGGAACGTGTGTGCATGTGCGCAGCCAGGTAGTCTTCACAGGCATTTAGAGCGTTGGAAAACAGCCTGAAAAATGGCCAAAAACCAGACCATTTTGGGGGCGTTTTTCAGGCCAAAAACAGCTGAAAATTGAGCTGAAAACAACCCCCAAAACAGCTGAAAATGGCCCAAAATGGCCTGTTAATTTACTTGATTTTTGGCCATTTTCAGGCCATTTTTTGGACTAAAAACGGTCTGAAAACACCACGAAAAATGGTCTGTTTTGGGGGCCTTTTTCCAGCACTATGGCGCCTGCAAACACCAGCAGGCTGAAAACCAGAAGAGAAGCTGGCGACAGCGCACATGCCCACAGAGAGGGCTCTGCGTGCCCACCTCTGGCACCTGTGCCATAGGTTAGCCATCACAGGTGTAATGTATTGATGCTTGTTGAAAGAAGCAAACCCAGCAGTGTATAAAAACATGCTACTGCCCACTTTGTTACCTGGTACGCCTCACTTAACTATCACAAATGGGACTGGCAATTCTGCCGCTAAGTGATACAGTCATTAAACAAGACATTGTATATGTTTGCGACTTGAAATCTCCCTTCCACTTTCTCTATTGACTCTGCTTGACTATGAAGTGGGCAAATGATTGCAGGGATGCTGCGGTGGCTATAAGAGGGACAACTGGTTGTAAAGCTAATTTTTCAGTGCTACAGTTACTTTGAATTAAAAAGGGCAGTATTAAGTGACTACTACCTATAATTATTTTATTCTTCTGAAATAATTTTTAGAAACAACCTATAGAACCTAGAACAGTGGTTCTCAACCTTTATTTCACCATGGACCCCTTTTAAATACCTTTTGTAGCCACAGATCCCAAAGACTTAAGATTTAAATCATATAATTTCTTCAAGGCTTCACAGACGCCCTGTGATGGATGACATGACAGGCACAGATTGAGAACCACTGACCTAGAACAATTATCAATGTTTCTGAGCTCCCTTAAATATAAGATCAGGATTCAATCATTGCTACTGAACTTCTCATTATATCATTTATCCCCTTTATAGACACGTGAGATCCGTGAATCCTTGAAGGTCCTGGAACACAAAGTGAAGGACCTAGAGAAAAATCAGACTACAGTCCTGGCTTCACCAATCCCTGATGACAGTAGGTTTTCAACAGTCAAGCTTCAATCTGCCAATATATACCCTGTGGCTTAAATGTATATGGCATCTTGCAGGCTGTTGCTTAAAATGTTATGTGTTCCAAAAATATAAACGGAAAACTAATGGCAAATGCTACAATCCCTCTTTAAAGCTTAGTTAAATTAGAACTGAAACTTATGACGACATGGTAAAGATGACCAAAAATACCATCTTTGAGACGGAATTAGTGGAAAAAGGAAACATGCTTCAAACAAGAGACTTACACAAATGAGGCAGCAAGGAAGATTAGTCAATATTGATCAAGAAAGCAAGAGACCTTTGGTCAGTTGAGAGTAGGAATCAAGAATAGAAACCAGCCTGTTTAAATGTAACAAGAACTGAAAGAAAGTGACTTGCACTTACTTTAAAAATAAAGGCAAGAAATTTGTGTTTTGAGTAGAGTCAGAAGAATTATTTTGGCAGGAGAATTCGTAGTAGAGATATAAGAACTGAGGTTTGGAGAGAGAGAGAGAGAGAGAGACTATTGAAGAGAAATAACTATAAAGTACAGGTAGTCCCCACTTTCTGACTGCCTTGCTTTATGACCATTTAAAGTTATGACAACATAAAAATAGTTTTGCAATCAATCCTTGCGTTTATGGCCTTCATAATAGGTGATCATTCGGGCATTTCAGAACTGGCTTGCAACAAGCTGCATTAATAAAGGCAGAAATAAAATTGTAAACTGTGATCACATGATATTTTGCTTAGGCAATTGCGGCCCTTAGCAACAGAGCTGCCAGTACCAATTGTGGTTACTAAGCAAGGGCTACCTGTACAGAAGAAAATGAGCAATTATGAATCAGACTTTCAGCAAAGGCATAAAGGAGATAATTTTTCAGAATTGTTCAGGAAAAAGTGGTATGACTTACAATGGATTGCAGGTAGCAATAGCACTTAGATGTATATACAGCTTCATAATGCTTTACAGCTCTCTCTCTAAGCCAGGGGTGTCAAACTCAAGGCCCTGGGCCCTGATCTGGCCTGTGGGGTGCTTAGATTTGGTTCACGGGGCCCCCTGAAAACAGTGAAGGACTGGCCTGTGGTGCCTCTGTTATCAAAAATGGAGTGTAGGATGGTTGCGTGTGTCCCTCCCAAACACTGTTTTCGCTAGCAAAGGGGTTGCAGGAGGCCATTGCAGCCAAAACAGAGCTTGGGAGCCCGTTTTTACTGGAAGAGCGCTCGGGCCATCCCAACACGAGTGACATCGAACTGGCCACATCCACTCTAGCCACACCCACCCCAGCCCCCCAAGGTCAAACACAACCCTGATGTGGCCCTCAATGAAATCGAGTTTGATACCCCTGCTCTAAGTGGTTTACAGAGTCAGCCTTTCACCCCCAACAATCTGGCTCCTCATTTTACTGACTTCGGAAAGATGGAAGGCCAAGTATACCTTGAGCCAGTGAGGATTGAACTGCTAGTTGGCAGAATTAGCCTGCAATACTGCATTCTAACCACTGCACCACCACAACAGTTTTGCTTAGTGATGGCCTTATTCCTAGTTACAATGAAAAGTAATTCTGTGACTAATGCCCGCATTTGCAGCTTTTACACCTCTCTAGGGGTACTCTCTGTAAAATCATAAATCTAGGAGTGTCCTGTATAAAATCATAAACCATAAACAGTCTCAATCACATGATTTTTTGCTTTGTGACTGCTTTGCTTAACTGGGTTGATGGTCCCTAATTCTGTCACTAAATGAGGACTAAATTACTAAATTTGTTCTCATCATTTACAGGTAGTCCTCATTAGTTTCCCAGAGGAAAGGTGGGAGGTGGGGCAGTGTAATTCAATCACAATGCTTGCAAGAATCAGATATGATGAAAATTAGTATCCTTTTTTGCATTTTCAATGTGTTTTCCAGATGCGAAGCAAGGCCTACAAAAGCTACGTGAGGAAATCAAGGAGTTGGCAAAAGACACAAGAGCCCAGCTGAAGAGTGAGTATGTGCACAACTTATGAAGAAAGCAAAGAGGGTTGTATCTTGACTCTTTAGCCTAGGAATTAATATCTAGTGCTCTGAAAAAAATATCATGTTTTAGTCCCCAGAACTCTCTTTCTTGAAATAAGCATTACAATCTCACTATAGCTACTTTTTAATTATGTAGAAATTGAGCCCACCAAGGAAGAACAAGATGAGAACAGAAATTCGTTCAACAACCGAATGAAGAGAAATCAGGTGAGAAGCAAAATAGTTGCTTGTCTTGATGGGGAAGCAAGGTGAGGAGGCAAAAGGGGTCTGCATAACTCATACAGATTTCTGCTTCAGCATGGAATCCTTTCACAACAATTCTTGGATCTCATCAATAAATGCAACTCTATACAGTCTGATTACCGAGACAGAAATCTGGAGCGCATCAAACGACATATACAGATTAGTGAGTATTTATGGTTGCCTTTGTTAAGCACAGAAAATACTGTATTTTAATGTCGTCATCTTATAGAATTGCCCAAATCATTTGCCTGCTGTAGAAAGATTGAAACAACCAAAGTTTTTGGATATTTGGCGGGCCCCCGGAGGAGAGCCTTTTCTGTGGCTGCTCCGATCCTGTGGAATCAGCTACCCCCAGAGGTCCGAACCTTACCCACTCTCATGGCCTTCAGGAAAGCCATTAAAACCTGGCTGTTCCAGCAGGCCTGGAGCTGTTGACCTTAGTGTTAAGGTCCAGCCCTGATTAGAACGTATGTGTGTTGTGAATTTTAAACTATTTTTTATTTATTTTGCTTTTCTTTTTTTCTTCTTTCATTGTAAGCCGCCCGGAGTCCTCCGGGATTGGGCGGCCTATAAATTTAATAAATGAAATGAAATGGCCAAATCCACAATTTTAGTTATTTGGAATAAAGATACATGCTAGAGAATCTGAGTTATAGATCTGTTCAATCACTGAAATTATCATGCATTTATGGCGAAGTCTGGTAACTGCTCACAGATGGGCCTTCTTAATATGATGCCTCCACTCTAGAATGTTCTCTCTCTCGACATTTGAGAGAGACCTGCTATAACAATTTTTAAAAGTTTTATAAAGAATACATTACATTCCTTTAATATATTATTTATCATTAAATTAACATTTATTGCTGCTTTTATTGTATTTTTAAAGTAATTTTCTTAAAGATTATAACTGCAACAGTAAAAACTAATACAAACTGAAAGAAAGCAAAAAAGTAGAGAGTCAAAGTGCCAAGGAAGAGAAACAATGTAAAAGAAAAGAGTAAAGAAAAAGAAGTGATCTCCAACCTTCATCACAATTAATATAAACAATTTTAGTAATTTTTCTCCTCTTACTTTACAATCAATGATCCTGTGTTCCATTTCTTATCTATAAATAAATCTATGAATTTATTTCATTATCATTTCAGTCCTGGTGTCCACAAAAGACCATTAAAAGTTGCCAGAAATAACATCTGTTTTTACCTTGATCAAATAAACCAACTTCATGTTCCTTTCTTTTATTTCCAACAGTCTTAATTTTAATCCATTCAAGTACTCTTGTAGAACTACTTATTTCTTTTTTACCCCTTCCCACAAGATTCATCCAAGCTTTAACTAACTTCTCTTATAAATCTAATATGACACAATTATCCAGAACACTTTCTTGATTTATTAATCATAATTCTCTTTTGACTTTTAAAACATCAACAGATTACATTTTTATATCCAATGAAACATCTCTTTCCATGTCATTTTTCTAGGGTGTCATTATAGATCCACTTTCAGAGTCTCGGTCTTGTCAGATAAAACTTGTTTCTCTTCTGTCATCTTTTCCAAAACATTTTTTTTACATAGCCTATCTATAGAAGCAAACATTGCTATCAAAATTGTTGATATTAATTTCTGATTTCATTTTTCAAAAGCATCCACAGTATTTCCAGTGTTAAAATATTTTGCATCATTCTGTAGTTGTTAAAACAGGTTTACGTATTTTCTCCTCTAATTAAATCTTTATTGTCCAATTTTTAAAATCTTTTATCACTTTATATTCAAAACAAGTTGACTTTCTTATGAGAAAAAATCTTATTAATTGCAAAATATCATTTCCAATTTATCTGGATCTTTTTTAAAATCAGCTTTTTGCTATTTATTTCAAATTCCTTAAGATTATAGTTGAATTTTTCTTTCATTAACGATTGAAGGCAGACTCACTCAGTATTTTCAGATGTGTCAATCCAAAGGTTCTAATAATAGTTTCCAATTAGAAAAAGAAGTATGTGAACTTAGTATCTTTTTAAAACATACAGTTTGAGCAAAATGTCTACCTCACCTGCCAGTACTCAAAACTCACCCAACTGTTATTTTGAGATCTCCTCAAAGGAGCAACTGTCCTGAACATTTGTGGAAATCACCTATCCTTTCTTTGTGTGGAGAGATTAAAAAAGCAAATGGTTTGTTTTTCACAATTGTCAGTTTTATTTTTCACAGAGCCATCTTCAGTGTACCATTTTGTCCTTCAGAAGTCACAACTTTAATTGTAAACTGCTTCCAAATGCTTAAGCCTAGGAAGCAGTATAAAAAATACATTAAATAAATAAGAAAGAATGTCCAAATGTGATATCCTTTATTCTATACTGTTTCTCTTTAAAGAGGTAGCAGAAAAAAGCAGGACCCTTGTGTTCTATTCCATGAATAGAATGTCCATTAATTTAACTGGAAAAAGTTTTTTTAAACTCTTAGTTCTGTCAGTGAATATAGAAATAGAAAAATGATGCATAACAAACTAGTATGCAAATGTAATGTGCATAATGCCTTTTAAATGCAGATTTTTCTTTTTTAAAAAGGGTTAGAGTGGCTTTTTAAAAATGCATGGCCTTGTAGCTCAAGATGCAGGAACATACTATAATGTAACTCTGAGACTTTTCCAGTTACATCTTCTGAATATGTAAAATAGGATGGCCAGAGATTATTTAACACCCCCCTCCTCCCCAAATATTAGATTTATCTACCAGGCGAGCTGATCGGGCATTTTATGAGCAATTCTTCAAAGTACACTTTCCAAAACAATTAAATCATACTTCTGAAACAGCACAAAGACTTCCCAGAACACCTGATTGATATATTCTGAGAAATTAAGGGAACTTTCTGGAAGCAAAATGAAGCATTCCATTGCCAGCCTGTTGCATTTTGTGATTTGCTGTGAAATCCCCACTAATATAATTGTTTGGATGTATATGTGTGAAAAGAAATGTGAACTCACAGTTGAAGAATATCTCATAATTTTCCAACCTCTTAAAGCTAGCCTAAGTAGCTGGTTTAAATTCAATGTATACATCCAATATGTTCTTTGTAGGCCTGAGTATGGTTAAAGACAAGGTAGGCCAGAGCATGTACAGAACAGCAACAACAACTGGGCACCTTGCTCCTCTGAAGCTCAAACCTAGCATTGGCAGGTTTCCAAATGTCATGTTCATCAGTAATCTTCATGAGGAAGAAGATGGATACACTGTTTCTTCTTTGTGGCTGATTTTAGGCATCAGCCTAACAAAAATGGGAGAGGGTACCTCCTAGTGTGTTCTCCAGCAAGGTAGGAAGGCATCAAACCCACAAGAAAAGGGTAAATGTCTGTTTTATAGTTCAGTACCTGGGATCCTCATTCCCTGGTTTTTTTTAAAAAAAAAAAAACAGGAAAGACAACCTAGAATCATAAGACTAGAAGGTACCTTGGAGGTCTCGTAATCCAACCCCTGCCCAAGGCAAAATATCCTTAAAGCATCCCAGACAAAATCTTTTCCAGAAAACCTGCAACCCCAAAGTTTCATGTGCCATTAATCTGCTATTTGTAGCCCTTGGAAGCCCATTTGACTAAGATTTCTTGAAAACCAAAAGCACTGTTTCCCTTTTGAGAAGAAAAGTAGAAACTTATCCAATGTAAGAGGTAAAAGAGAAAGATCACAGTTAAATGCCTATCCCTTTTTTAAAAGTTTGATACATTCTTCCTGGAAGAGGTTATTCCATCTCTGAATGTTCAGTTTTATAAAGCCCTTCATCAATGTGTGCTATTAATATATGTAGCAAGTCATTATCTCTCAGAAAGATAGCATCTGAGGGATAATGCCATCCTTTGAAGCATTTTTTCTTAACCTTGGCAACTTCAAAATGTGTTGATCAACTTCTAACATCAAAAGTTGAAATAACTACTAGTACAATCACAATCACAGTCATTTCAGCATCTCTGTAACAAATAGAAAGAAAGCAAACAAGCAACAAAGCTGTCTGATGATATCACCCAGTTATGAAATACAGAGTTTTTACCCCTAACATTATCGGGTTCTCTGCCTTTCAGCTTTGCAGTTTGCCATGAGAAGGCATTGTGGTGCCAGCACAGAGCAGATTAATTTCAGAATTCCAGGGTATCCCTTGATGTTTAGGTCTTATGCTTCAGATAAAGCCTCTAAATTTTTGGATTCTGTTCACAGGGCAAAACAAGCGTCAGGGTCCTGGGGAAAAGACATTTTGAATTTCATTTGCCTTTTCTGATGGAAAAGTGAAAGAAACCTCTTGCTTATTGATATTGACACTATATTTTTATTCCTTCCAGCTGGTGGCCCGATGGTATCTGATGACAAGCTGGATGAGATGCTGGAGAGCGGTCAGACAGAAATGTTTATTTCAAATGTGAGTATTGGAATATTGGGGCCGTTGAAAGAGGAAAAGGCTCTAAACAAGGAGATTCATCTACCTCATCTTTTTTGTGCAGCTCACGAAGGACACACAAGTGACAAAGCAGGCTCTCAATGAGATCGAAACCAGGCACAGTGAAATCCTGAAATTGGAACGCAGTATCCAGGAGCTACATGATCTGTTTATGTTCCTGGCTACAGAAGTGGAGCTGCAAGTATGAAGTGGAGAGAGAGAAACGCAAGGGGGATTGTGCTTTGGTCCAACTTTGTTGAAGTAGACCATCAGCCTAATTACCTTAATAGGGTTTACACTGACCAGTAGGTTTTTGTGGTGTCAAATATTTTTCCCACCTTCTTTGGAGATGTTAACCACTGACCTTTGGATTTCTTGTATGAAAAGGATAGGCAATACTTCCCCAAAGAGAGAAAATAATCCTTGTAGAGTCCTCTTATTCCCTTTTTTAAAACTGTTCTAACTCTCTACAAGCATCCAATCTCCTTCCTATCAGTACTGTTGTCAAGTAGGTTTCCTATATGGCCTTTCTAGGAGGTCACCAAGAACTGTGGTGGTGCAGTGGTCAGAATGCAGTACTGCAGGCTACTTCTGCTGATCGTTTGTCAGCTCCCTGCAGTTCAACAGTTTGAACCTCACCAGGCTCAAGGTTGACTCAGCCTTCCATCCTTTAGAGGTCGGTAAAATGAGGATCCAGATTGTTGGGGGCAATAAGCTGACTCTATAAACTGCTTAGAGAGGGCTATAAAGCTCTCTCTAGCAGTATAGAAGTTTAAACGCTATTGCTATAGCTAACTCTGCCCACTGCAAGGAGTTCGATCCTCATCCTTCTGAGGTGGGTAAAATGAGGACCCAGATTTTGGGGGGGGAAGTATATAAGTCTAAGCACTGCCACTATTATTAATGATGCAAAAGTTGAGCTGCTACATTTGAACAGTTTTGAACTGCCATTTGTTTGCTTTGTTTTCACTTTACTACTTGTCCCATAATCCTGCAGGGGACCGTTTTAGTCTCACTGCTTTTTCTGTTCTGTCCCCCCCAACAACTGATTATCTTCATCCGAAAGCTCCTTATCCAAACATTCCCTTTCGATTCCATTCAGGGAGACGCAATTGACCGGATAGAGAAGAACATTCTAGACTCTGGGGATTACGTCAAGAAAGGGCAACTGCACCTTCACCAAGCCCAGGAGAATCAGAAAAAAGCTCTCAAGGTAAACCGCCCCCATCTGCAGCCCTCAACGTACCACCACAGTGAAGCCCAAAATTTCGGCTGCTAAGTGAGACAGTTGTTAAGTGAACCACTGCAGTTGGTTAAATTAGTAACATGTTTTAAGTGAATCTGGTTTTCCCCATCGACTTTACTTGTCAGAAGCTGGCAAAAGGGGATCACGTGACACCCTGCAACATGGTTACCATCATTAATAGGAGTCATTTGAATTTTTATCACGTGACCCTGGGGAGGCTGCAGCGATGGTAAATGGGAAAAGAAGTCATAAGTCACTTTTCTCAGTGGAGTTGTAACTTCAAATGGTCACTAAAGCAACTGTTCTAAATTGAGGATTACCTGGTGGGCTATAGCTGCTGCCAGATATCATCAGTGCCCACATGCTTGCTGCCTCTTGTGCGCACACTTGGGGGTGGGGGTTCACCGACAAAATGGCGAATGACAAAACCGCGCCCGATTAAACCGCGTCGCTGACATCATCAACATGGCGACAACAGCGCGGAGACAGAAGCACGCTGTAAACCCTAAACCTAAACTTAATCCCTAACCCTTAACCTAACCCAAACCCTTAACCTAACCCTAAACCTAACCCTAAACCTAACCCTTACCTTAAGTTGAATCGGCTTTTTTTCAAAGCGCTATTTAAAGCGCCCTTCTTTCTCCGCGCTGGCTGTTGTCGCCGCATTGATGATGTCAGCGACGCGGTTTAGTCGGGCGTGGTTTTGTCGTTCGCCCTTTTGACGGGTCACGGGTGGGTCTCCCAACTGGGCTGATTACCCTGAAATTGTGTTTCTCCTGAAAATCCCTAGTGCTTATTTTGCAGCCCCCCAAAATATAAGACTGGGTCTTATTTTTGAGGACTGCAGAATAAAATGAAATACCCTTCTGTTGTATTTTACAAGCGTTAACTCTCCTGAGAGTTTCTGCTTTCAAGTTGGGGGGAGGGGGGGATGATATTTTGAGTCCTTGTAGTTCAAAATAGCTAGTAGCATGTGGTGAAGGCTCAAGGAAATGAAAGGCGCATTGAACAAATAGTCTGTGTGTGAGAAAGTTCCTTTTTATTCCCTGAAGCTAGAAGAGAAAGAATCGCTATTGCAGGATGGAGATGCTTCCCCATCTATATGTCTTCACATTTTTCTGCCTTCTCTCTTTTGCCTTTGGCTCTGCAGAAGAAGTTCATGATTGGTATCTGCTTGACCATCACAGCATTCATCATTATTCTCATCATCATCCTGAGTATTACGCTTTAGAAGGCCTTCCCCTCCCCTTGTGTCTCCCTTCATGCTGCATGATCAAAGCCTGATGGTACGTACAAGGGGATGAAAACCCAAGGTTACACTTGGGCTGGGTTAAACGTGGTTGACCCACTAAGCAGGTGTGAACAGAGACCTGTTTTCGGCATTTCACAGAGATAGAGTTGCTTCCTTAGTGTCCCATGCAAGGGTGGTATTCACTTACCTTTCCTACCGGTTTGCAAATGTGAGCACTCATGGGCACTCGCACGTGACACATCCGTGCATGCACTTTGTCTTATAAAAGGGTCTAAATGGGATGTCACAGAGCCAGGGCGGGAGTGCGTGGCCACCCGCGATTTCCTCTACCGGTTCAGACGAAGGGGTCATAACCGGCATAATACCATCTCTGGTCCCATGTCTCCTGGGAGGAAGTGAAACCCTTGGAAACCCTTTATTGTACACGTTAGGCTGCTGGAAAGGCTACGGGATAGCTAGCTTATTAGATCAGGGTGGACAACTTTGACTCCTTTATGACCTGTGGACTTCAGCTCCCAGAATTCCAGGCTGGCTCAGGAATTCTCGGATTTGAAGTCCACAGGCCATGTATTAGAACTTTTCAGTTGGGGTCAGAATGGAAATAGTGACTCTGCAATTGTTTTTCTTTTCTCTTTAGGATTTCCCTTGGGTTGCATCTCTTATCCTGGAACTGTTCCCCTTTCACTGGGGAGGCCTTTGCACTACAGATGACTGGTCGGGCACCTTCAGCCCCTCCATTCCTGGAAGCACATGCTGCCTATACCTAGAAACCTTCCCTATGTTCAAAACCATGTCCAGGTGCCTATAACGGTCATAATCTAGAAGACGGTCTCTGCTGCTTTAGTTTTGACCTTTGGATTATTTTTGTAAAGTTTTCCTCAATGGATACTGCTGTCCTGAGTCAGCAACTGTGATCAGTCACTTCCATGAAAGAATCTTCAACGAAAGAACCATTTTGTTGTTGTTGTTGTTGTTGTTTATTCTTGTAAAAACATAGCAAAGCAACACCACGAGCAACCCTAGTTTTCCTTTATTGATCATGGCATTTTTGCCCCCTCTAGTTCTCTCCCAAATCCTGCTTCAGCACCTTCCTCAACTTATCATAGTTTGTGCCATGTCACTTTAAAAAAATAGGTTCCTCCCCTTCCAAAATATTCTGTGTTTACCAGAGAGCAACAGAAGATAAGAATATTCTGCTCAGGTTGGGGCAGATCTTGATCCTTCACATCCTATGCTCAACCATGCATGGGGAAATCTACTCTTCACCCTGAGCTGATCTGTTGGATTTTTCTCCTTATCTTAGAGACACAACCTAGTATAACAAAGGATGAAAGATAAACACATTCTGGTCCATTTTGGGCTGAAATATTGGGGTTTCCAAGCTTTTTTTAAAGAGCTCTTGCTGTGTCTTTTCTCCACCTACGTGCCTTAGGAATTGTGTGCCCAACACTTGGTCGTGACTACAGATTACTTCATTCTCTCCCTTTGATCTTTTGATCCTGATTAATATCCCAGTGCCAACTTTAAAAGGATTGAGAGTGAACTATACAAACTTTGTCCCTTGTGGGATTTGCACAGAGACCAAAATACAGCATAAATATCATGTTCAGAGGACCAGGTTAAATCAAGGTCCCAAACAGTCTAGCAAGTCGAGTCATCTGGTGTGTTTTTCCATGCAAGTCCAGCTAAATTATTTTGGGAAATCATGATGCAAGTGGAAATTAGGATCTCCTGGTCCTGTTTTTAAAAATCCAGTACTTTTGTATTTTGAAAAAAATAATCAGAGAATTAAGCTTCCCCACCCCAATTGCTTTAAGTCTCAATGTATTCAAAATCAAACTGACTATATTTTGTAATATAAAATAAAAGCACTTTTAAAAACAGTTACAAATTATTTTGTCTTTTTTCTAAAGAGCTTCTCAATCAGATCTTCAGAGGTCTTGGCTTTCAGCTACTGCTACTAAATGCTAGGTTGGTCTGTAGTAAGGCTCCCTCATCTGTGATTTAGAAATGAGATGATTTAATCATAGATGAGATGACCAACCTTGGCATTGCCAAGAACTATTACCAAGACCTGGCTGGGTCCAGAAATGGGAATGGACATTTGAGAAATGCGTCCAGTGGAGCATCAAGTGTGGTATCGGCCAAGACGACATGAGTAGCAATGTGATGGTCATCTGGAAGTTTCTTAAGGCTCTCTGGAGCTTTATTCTACATATTGCCAGATATGAGACCCTGTTCATTTAAATCAGGGTCTATGGATAATTTGGGATTTGTTGCTGTACTAGCCTTCCGGTTGCATAGCAATCCCTGTACCTGAGCTGCTGAACTCCCATTGCTAGATGAAGCTTGCAAGAAGCCATAGTAGGGTCTACAAATAGATGTCTTTTTACGTTCAGCAAGTTAAACTAGAAAGTATGATACAATTGCTGCATAAAAGGGCCCTCAAATTTAACAAAACATCACCTGAACTAGAAGTCAGCAGATTGATTTCAAGGATAGATGCTGGGATTTGAAAGTTACCAGATATACAGCATCAGTCAGCGACCAAAAGACAATTAACTGAAGATGAACAATTACTTACATTTAATGGCTAGGAAGGCAGAACTTCCTGTCTTCAACCAGCTCCAAGTTTTAAGATTTGGCTTCTTTAGAGAAAGATTGAGGAATAGTTCATTATAGAACAGGGCTCTTCAAGCTTGGTAACTTTTAAGACTTTTGGACTTCAACTTGCATTCTTGCTGAGGAATTCTGGAAGTTGAAGTCCACAAGTCTTAAAAGTTGCCAGATTTGGAGATCCACTGTTCTAGAACAAAATATTTTGCTTCTATAGGCCATTGCCTGAATGCAATGTTTTACATTGGATAGGCAATCTTGAGGGCTGGGGCCTAAATTTATGTCAACGCACCATGGCCATGATAACAAATGTGGGTGAGATCAGAAATTGTTATATTGAGTAGTTCATGGATTTTTTTAAATAGATTACGTTAAACCTATTAGGATATTTACAGATCTCAAGATGCATAGATCCAATCTCTACAACTTCTAGCCAAAAATGCAAAAGTAGTTTTGAGATTGTGCTCCTTATTCTTTTGCTCTTCCTTTTGTGGAATTCAGTAGAATTCAAACTTATGAGAATCAGTCTGCATTTTTTAAATCCCAGCTTTCCCCTGCTGGTTAGTGATGAACAGAGTTACATTCTTAAATATCCCCCAACATGCAAAATGGCATTTTGGTGTAATTCTTTGGGGAAAAACAAGTACCTCTTAGAATTAATATCTAGCTTTTTCCTGTGCAGGATCGGTAGCAGAAGAGTAGCAACTGGAGAAGAGAAACAAGCTTTATGTTTTAAAAACCTGTTTTCTTCAACACTTAGGTGAAAAAACAATTCTACCACTAGTAGGTCTGATATATCTTTTTTATATTTCTTTCCACTTCCTGAGTTGGCCTCGTACAGGATACACAAGGAGGGGAAATAAACTGTGATGTGGGCTTTTTGGTTTCCATTTGATGCTTGTAAAAGAGTCTCTGATAGTAGTAATTTCAAATAAACTGTACTTTACCTTGCTCTCCATTTAATGTCCCCCTGCGTTTAGTGTTCAGAAATGCCTGGCTGTATGTAATCATCCTGCATCTGTGAGATGGTTCTGATTGTTGTCCTTCAAGCAATTGTGTGACTTGGTTAGTATGATTTATTAATTGAGGTTGATGTCAAAGAAAGACGCCAATCTCTGGGGAGTCACCATCTTGTCATTTGGACTCCCGCTATTCAAGTCAATTTTGCAGGGAACTGCGTAAGCACTGCTAAATGTTAAAGAGGTTTCATTTTTCTTCAGTCCGGCTGCATTAATTTTAAATTATCACGCATGAAATGCATGTTGCTGCCATAATCACTTCCATCCTTCCTCCCTCTCTCTCTCTCTCCCTCCCTCCACCTCCTTCTCTCACACTCACTCACTCTTTACATTACAAAAAAAGATGCTGTTAGTTTGGGAATAGTACAGAGAAGAGCAACTAAGGTGATTAAAGACTTGGAGACTAAAACATGAACAGCTGCAGGATTTGGGTATGGCCAGACTAGAGAAAAGAAGGACTAAGGGTGGACATGATATCAGTATTCAAGTATTTGAGGGGCTGCCAAATACTAAAGAAGATGATGTCAACTTATTTTCCAAAGCACCAGAAGGCAGGACAAGAAACGATGGATGGAAACTAATCAAAGAAAGAAGCAACCTGGAATTGAGGAGAAACTTCCTCACAATGAAGACAATTAACCAATGGAAAAACTTGCCTTCAGAAGTTGTAGGGGCTTCTTCACTCTTTTAAGAAGAGACTGGACAACCACCTATCGGAAATGGCATAGGATCTCCTGCTTCAGCAGGAGATTGAACTAGAAGACTTCCAAGATCCCTTCCAGCTCTATTCTGATTGATGAGTTTGTAGCCATGATTTTAAAAATAGTGGGTGGAGCCAGAAAAATAAATATGATTATAATTAACATTGCATTAAAATTAAATCAATACAATACAAAATTAAAAGAAGTCAAATACTCTGATCATTTAGTAATTCTCGTATTTCTGTCCCATTAAAAATAACAATTGGGTAACAGCTTTTGCAGATGTCAAGGTCACACCTAAATGTAAAAAAATCAAGAAATGGATGTTTAAGACCACCAGCGACCTAGATTAAGCCTAGCCTATACTGCAATTTTTGACTGCACTACATAAGCACTGTGCTAAAGCAGAACTGAGGAATCAAAAAAGACTCAAGAATTTTTAAAAACACTTTATTAAAATTCTACACATAAAATAAACATTAAAAACAATACAGAACATAGTAAAAAAAAAACTTAAACCTGCAAATATAAAACTAAATATATAACTTAAATGTACAGTAACTCAAGCCTTCACTTCTCATGGATTCATTTACCCTTTCTTATTTTATACTGTTTTAATCACTATATTTTCAGTATTCTCCCCTTATTTCTCTATAAACCCATGATCATCAAGCTATTTTTCTCTAATTTTGTAATATAATCCATAAATGATTTTCAGTCTTTAATAAAATCTTCTGTAACATTTTCCTTTTCAATTATTGCAAAGTAAATATTTTACCCATATTTCCCCCCAAATATCATGCCACTACCATGCCAAGAATTAAGTATTCATGTGGCATTACATTCTTTAACATATTCAGCTTCTGTGTCACAATTTAACAGCAATTTATATAAATTCTCACAAGTACATGTTTCTTCATCTTTGCATGATTCTATTTCAAATTCATTCATACTGCCAATCTATATTTCCTTGTTTCCTGTCTTTTTCATATTGTGCCAAAAAAGGGTCAAGATTTGATGCAAGATGAGATAGACCTTTAAAAAAAAAAACCTCAGCTATATTTAAAGTTTTAAAAGTACATGTACAAATTTATTCTTGATACGGTACTTTTGAAGATTTTTAAAATTTATTTGCAGGGATTTAATGTATTATTTTGTAAGTTTACTTGGGGAAATTATTTCTCTTGCTTCTTTTTTTTTAATTACAAAAGCTACAGTTTGTTGTTGTTTTTTGTTATATTAATTTTTCACATTTAAGTTTTTGACTTGTCGCACAATGCAGGATAAGTTTTGCCTGTTAAAATTTAATTTTCATGGATTAACTTAGATTCAATGCATTTTCCATTCTTTGTAAATTGTACAATGCAAGGGTACAAAAGTTCAAATATTCTCTTCCTGCAATTTAAGCTTTAGAATACAACTACAAACTCATCTTTATAAACTTGCTAAATTAACATCAGGGGGGGATTTAAGCGTGAAATGAGCAAGGCAACATTTTGATTGCAAACCTGAAAAGAGTATATTTTCTAGATCAGTTGACTGGATCAAGCTACAAATTATTGTTGTTTGAGGATTTGCAATTCCAAGCAGTATTTCATTTTAGCCAAAGCACAGGGAAGCAATTAAAATACCCCTTAACATTAAGTACAGCCTATGTATATTCTTCTATCAATAAGATATCAAATATGCCTCTAATAAAGGTAACAGTTCCCCTCGCATATATGTGCTAGTCGTTCCCAATTCTAGGGAGTTGTACTCATCTCTGTTTCAAAGCCAAAGAGCCAGTGCTGTCCAAAGATGTCTCCGTGGTCATGTAGCCAGCAAGACTAAATGCCAAAGGCGCACGGAATGCTGTTACCTTCTCACCAAAGGTGGTTCCTATTTTTCTACTTGCATTTTATGTGCTTTCAAACTGCTAGGTTGGCAGAAGTTGGGATAAGTAACGGGAACTCACTCCATTACACAGCACTAGAGATTTGAACCACTGATTGACAAGCTCAGCATCTTAGCCACTGAGCCACCATGGCCCTATGGCTCTAATGGCTAGTTACAAAATTATAGGGAGACAATAGGTGTGAAATTTGAATGCCTGGTATCTGAAGATGAATGGAAAGCCATTGTTAAAGAAGTAATTAGTAGGTTCATCTCACTGGGATAAACTATGGGAAAGAAATTATAAATTTATGACAGCAGTAGCCTACAAAGAAAACCTCTATAAAATGTTTTATAGATGGCATTTGCCCCCAGTGAGATTGGCCAAAATGTATCCAAATTTATCCCCCAAATGTTGGAGATGTAGCCACAAGTCTGGAACATTCTACCATATGTGGTGGACGTGCCCCATTGCAAGGAAATACTGGTGCAAAATTAAGAAATGGTTAGAAGAAATTACAGAACAAAAAATATAATTGAAACCAGAAGCTTTCTCATTTGGAATATTAGACCTGAAAATGGACAAAACGGTTTCTTTTTTTTATTTATTAACAAACATGTAAAATACACACACACAAAACTTAGACGTACACCGCATTTACACAATACAATATGAACAGGGGCTTCCTGTTCTTTCTACTAGCAATTATCAATCAATACCGCTCACCTTATATTATTTCCCCTTCCATTGTATTTCATTTGGATTTCACCATTCTTAACCCTCTTATTTTACTCATATCTATAATTTTTTGAGTTTTGTTATATTCCTTCATTGATTGTTGTTTCTTTTTTCCATCCATCTATACCATTTATCCCATATCTGATAGAATTCTGATTCTTCTTTTCCCTGGATTTCTTTAGTTAGTTTGACAAACAATTTCAATACATAATACTACACATACTCACTGCAGCTAGGATTTGCTTTCACACAAAACTGGAAACAAATCAATACACTCGCAGACGAAACAATAATTAGAAAAGTAATCAAATGTGCAGAGATGGACAAAATGACCATGGAACTAAAAGAAAGAGAAGAATCAGATTTCTATAAAATATGGAATAGAATTTATAAGTGGCTAGAAAACAGAAGCCAAAACAGGAAATAGAAGTCTTTATGGGGTTTTTTTCTAAACTTGTATTGAATAAAAATTAAGCAAAGTTACTAATTACTATCAAAGTATTTACTATAAAGTAAATATAATGGTGATATGAACAATTAATATCATTACAATTGTTAGTACTACTGTTATTATATTATTAGAGAAGGTAAAATCAATAGGAAGGCAATGTAGAATGGAGAACTATAAAGGATACGCTGTATAATTACTTTATATTGTTATGTATGTTTTATTTTTTTAATTTTGTTGTGTTTTTCTTTCTGTTTTTAAAGGTAAAAAAGTTTAATAAAAACTATTTTTTTTAAAAAAAAACTAGGTTCATCTAACTATTGTTGACATGGCTCTTAAAATATAATATTAGCCTGTATGATGTATTTGTGTACAAATGGCTTATTTATGGAGTGGTGTGATTTTACACTGAGCTTTTTCCAGAAGATTTGGTTTTTTTCCAAATGTGATTTTTTTAAAATTACATAGGACAGATAGGAAAACAAACAGGAGGACAATGAAAAGGAATATTGTGAATGATCAAGATAAAATTTGAAAAGCAATTCCAGCAACTATGTATGTGTTGTGCTCCCTTAGAAGCACCTTTTCCCAAGCATTGCATAATTCTAATATTGCAGGGTCATTGGATTGAAGCCACAACAAACATGATTTCCTTTCCATTCTTCATCATTTATACAGGACAATCTGCGAATACATGCAAAAAAGCATCCTACATCCCACCCTCTAGGATTGGTTTTGTTTGTATGGTACATAAGCAATGTGTTGTTTTGTGTTCTCTGTTTTAGCTTTTGTAGATAGATTTACATCAGGCATGGGTTCCTGCCAGTTCTAGCCTCTTCTATAGAAGAGGTTCCATAAATCTACCGTGCCGTTTAGAACCGGTTCTAACTCCCTCCCCCTGCCTGTCCACACCACGGTTGCTCCGCTCGCAGCTCACTGATTGGCTGGCTCACCAATCACCCCGCCCACCTCTAAGAGTCCTATCTAAACTTTAAAGTCTTAAAGCTGTCAAGTTTGAACATCCCTGGGGTTTTTTTTTCCTAAAGGGTTAGTGGTGCAAGGGTCTTGTAACTTGACAGCTTTAAGACTTGCACACTTCAATGCCAGAGTTCCTGAGCCAACATGACTGGAGGAGGAATTCTGGGAGTTGAAGTTCACAAGTCTTAAAGCTGTTAAGTTTGAACACCCCTGGGTTTTTTTTCTAAAGGGTTAGGGGTGCAAGGGGCTTGTAACTTGACAGCTTTAAGACTTGCACACTTGCCAGATTTTCTGAGTCAACATTTTGGTTGCTAAGCAAGAGCGTTGTTAAGTGAGTTTCACCACATTTTACAAGTTGGCCACGCCTACCCAGTCATATGACTGCCAAGCCACTCCCACTCAGTCACATTACTGGCAAGCCACTCCCACACAGTCACATGGCCGGCAAGTCACTCCCACAAAACAGGCCACAGAAGAGGTTCTAAAAATTTTTGAAACCCACCACTGATTTACATCTACAAATGTAAATGTAGCTCCACCTTGGTGATTTCCAAACATATGGACTTCAATTTCCAGAATTCCCCTGAGAGCTAGGCGGAATTTTGGGAGTTGAAGTCCACATGTTTTAAAGTTGCTAAGGTTGAGAAACACTGATCTTCAGTAATTAAACAAGAACTTATATGAAGAAACTCAGGACAAATTTTAAAAATAAGCAGTAGTACGAATACAGGTAGTCCTCGACTTAAAACCATTCATTTAGTGACCAAAATTACAATGGCACTGAAAAAATGGACTTATGACCATTGCCACATCCCCACAGTTAGATGACCAATATTTTGATACCTGACAAGTGGCATAATTTTATGGCCGTTGCAGTGTCCTGGGGATATTTGTGATTTTCCCAGCAGGCTTCTGAAAAGCAAACTCCAGCGGGTGGGGGGAGCCAGATTTGCTTAATGACCCCATGATTCGCTTAACAACTGCAGCGATTCGCTTAAAAACTGCAACAAGAAAGGTCATCTATGGAGCAAAACTCACTTAACTACTCAGCAACGGGAATTTCTGGGCTCAGTTGTGGTCATAAGTTGAGGACTACTTGTAGCCTTTTACCCCCTTGAGCAGCCTCTTTCTATCACGGGGTTGACTTTGCTCCACGTTGTAACAAAGCAACCTTGTGTGGCTGCTGAGGGACATAATCCATGCAGTAGGGCCCTCCTAAGAAGGGGCCACATTCCACATGATATTGAAATTCAAGGCGTCCATGATCACAGTAACACACCTCAATACGACTTTTCCCAGACATGGGAGTTCGGTCACAGGACCCCAGCAGATCATCATCGTACTTGTTGTCTTCATCCCAGACTTGTATTCGGAGCCGGCTGGCTTCTCCCAAGCCCTGGACCTTCCCCAGATCCAAATGGGCCATCCATACTGGGTTGTTATTATTCCACACAGTTGATGTCCGGCTCTCAACCCCATTGAAGAATACCTTGACGAAAGCATCCGTGCTTGTGAAGTAGTCTCCCCAGAGATCATAGGCACGTCGAATCGTCACGGTTAGCTTGCTCTGGCCTCGCTCCCGGGCGCAGCACATGGAGTTAGTGGTGCCGTCACTGGGACATATGCAGGAGCAGGGATCTCGGACGCTGCGTTGGGAGCCGGGAGGACAAGGCTGGGTGCAGTTCCTCCAAACGGCCCTTTGTCTGATGTACTCGCTCACCGCCTGCTGCAAACTGTTTCGCTTTGGGTGATCCTTAGGCAGCAAGCTATGGATAGGCTTCAGGGAGTAAGAGAGAAGCGCAGGCATAGATTTGAGGCTTTCCATCCACTGCTTAAACATTTCAGAGTTCTGTTCGTTTGAAAAGAGCAAGTCAGTGTGTTGGTCCCCTCCGACTACCTCAGTATGTCTCTCATCGTAGGTCTGGTGGAAGCTTCCTTTAAAACTCTTCTTCTTCTTCAGCTCTTCACATGCCTTGTAGGCCGCACTGAGGCTCCCTTGGTCACCTCCGATGTTGGCCGAGGCCTCCAGGCTTAGGCAGTCCTTGACTTCATCAGCAGAAGCGCCGTCCAAAGCTGTCTCACAGACCCGCAAGGCTGTCACATCCCTCAAGCGGCCCCCCAAGTGCAGATGATCGATGAAATGGGTCCCGTAGATGCTGATGAACTGCTGATATTCTGGAACGGAGTTGGGACGGTACTTGTCAGGGAGATTGTGAACGTAGCGCTTGAAATATCTGGAGGGAATGTATTGGTTGATACGGAAGCTGCAAAGGAAACAGAAGACCACACAGGTAGGGTAACAGAGCTGGCGGGCCTTCGGATCAAATCATAAAGGAGTGGTTTGGTATAAAAGGGTAGGAATCTTGCAAAATTGGTGAGTAACTAAATCAGGGCTTCTCAACGGGATAACTTTTAAGATGTCTGGACTTCAACTCCCGGAAATCCCCAGCCAGCAAACTGCCTAGGAAATTCTGGGAGTTGTAGTCCAGAGATCTTAAAGTTGCTTAGATTGACATTAATTTAGGTAACGAGATGTTTCCCATAGCTATTATCAACAGCTGAATTGCCTAGAAAGGTGATTCAGTTTCTAGAGGATTTTTCTAACAACCAGAGAAGGACATGTCCTCCATGAATTTGTTAAGTCCTTAAAATGGGGGAACTCTCACATCTTGTCCTTCTCAACTTTTCATATGAGCCGGCAGTGTGCAGCAGCTGCCAAAAAAGCCAACACAGTTCTAGGATGCATAAACAGAGGGATAGAATCAAGATCATGTGACGTGTTAATACCACTTTATAATGCTTTGCTAAGGCCACACTTGGAATACTAAGTCCAGTTTTGGTCGCCGCGATGTAGAAAAGATGTGGATACTCTAAAAAGAGTACAGAGAAGAGCAACAAAGATGATTAGGGGACTGGAGACTAAAACATATAAAGAATGGTTGCTGGATTTGGGTATGTCTAGTTTATTGAAAAGAAGGACTAGGGGAGACATGATAGCAGTGTTCCAATATCTCAGGGGCTGCCACAAAGAAGAGGGAGTCAGGCTATTCTCCAAAGCACCTGAAAGCAGGAAAAGAAGCAATGGATGGAAACTAATTAAGAAGAGAAGTAACTTAGAACTCTGACAGTTTGAACAATTAATCAGTGGAACAACTTGCCTCCAGAAGTTGTGAATGCTCCAACACAAGACGTTTTTAAGAAGATGTTGGATAACCATTTGTCTGAAGTGTTGCGTAGGGCACAGGTGGATTCTGGCAGTCATTACTGCCGGTTTGTTTATGGGTGCTTTGTGCGCGCTGTGCGTGCATGCGCAAAGCAATAAAATTTACTCTGTGCATGCATAGAAGCAAAAAACAAGATGATGGTGCCTACTGCGACACCGGCAAAATTGGTTTTGTAGCGTAGCAGGCCTGGGCCCCTCCTGGTTCTACAGGTACTGTAGGTTCAGCCGAACCGATTCGAACCTGTAAGAACCCACCACTGGTGTAGGGTTTCCTGCCTAAGCAAGAACTTGGACTAGAAGGCCTCCAAGGTCCCTTCCAACTCTGTTATTCTATTCTATTCAACTCCTTATATTGGTTTTGTTCAGTTTGTATAGATCAGTGGTTCCCAAACTTGGCAACTTTAAGACTTGTGGACTTCAACTCCCAGAATTCTCCAGCCAGCAGAGCTTTCTGTGAATCGGCTTTCTGTAATTTAATTTTTATTTCAATTTTTCGATCTTTTTCGTCGCGTTGTGATGACGTCACATACGTGCTTTCGTCGACCGCGATTTTGTGGAACGCGGTTTTGACGGGTCACGGAATAATATATGATGACACACAGAAAGAAGATATTTATCTATACCAGTGGTTCCCAAACCTGGCAACTTTAAGACTTGTGGACTTCAACTCCCAGAATTCTCCAGCCAACTGAGTTAGAGAGAGCTAGTTAGGGAGACTAACAAGAGAATGCCATGACTTCAGAAAACTTAACCTGGGAGTTGACAGGAAGTTCTTCAGCTGGACAGATGTGGGGGGGGGGCTCTCAAGAGCCTCACATGAACCATGTCTGACAAACCAATTCCAAGGTCCGTTTGAACCAGAAACACCCCCCGGTAAGGGGGGGGCGAAGAGGACAGCATCTCATCAGACCCAGGGAGAGGCAACAGATCCCTCGCAGGTCGGAGATTTGTCTTTTGAATTGGAGTCGGGGTGACAGCCTATAAATATGGCTGACAAAATGCTGAACTTCTTTTCAAAGCAAACGGAACAGGAGGGTTGGAAGAGATGAAAGGCTGGTAAGATAATTTACCTAACCCACAGCCATAAATCAAACCTGGAAAAGTCAAGGAAATCTTGAGAACATAAATAATATTGATGGTCAGATTGGGGACTTTGAAAGAAAGAAAGAAAGAAAGAAAGAAAGAAAGAAAGAAAGAAAGAAAGAAAGAAAGAAAGAAAGAAAGAAAGAAAGATAGATAAAATGGAGGGTTAAAACACCAGCCCCCCAAAAGTTATTTACTCAAAACAATTTTGGACAGAAAGGAGAAAGCAGAGAAATGATAAATCCACTCAAATATAAACTTTAAACTTGGTTTTGGATTTGAAAAGAAACCAAACACTTTGAAAGATTTATTCTGCTTGAACTTCTTCCAATTGATAAATCTTAACTCAAAAAAAAGACGAAGAAGAAGAAGCACTTCTTCTTACTGAAAACTGATAACCTAACTTTGACTGTGTGGAAGTTTTAATTAACCAATTGCCATAAATCAGAACTTTGAAAAGTAGGACTCTTCCGGTTTGAATTTAAAGTGGTCCAGAATCTTGAAATAAGATTTGTATAACTAACTGCAATTTTGGATCTGGACATTAAGGTAGAACAAAAGACTAAGATGGCCACAATCATTTTCCCCCACAGCAATTGAAGCAGATAAACTTAAGATGGAACAGAACTCTGAAATAAGAACTGCATAACTGTATAATTAACTGTAATTTTGGAACTAGATATCATGGAAAACTGGGAATTTGAAGAACTATGTGAAATTTTAAAAAATATACATAAATCAGTAAAATCAAGCCTAATTAGAATTTTGAATCCAGAGAAGCAGATAGCTATAGAAGAACTCAAAGAAGAAGTGGGGGGGGGGGCAAGGGATAGAAGCAGAGGGAAATAAAAAACAGACAAAAAACTCCTTTGGTCCCAGCAATGGTGTAGAGAAAATTGTGAAAAGGGGAGATGTCCCAGCAAAAGGGAAAGGAAAGCTGACAAAAGTGGTCTTGGAGGCTGTTAGTGGCATAGGGAAAATTGAAGCAGGAGGTTATGCCCCAACAAAGAGGAATATAAATTATTCTTTTGGTCACCTGGGGGAATTTGAAGGGAGTGGATGTGTCAAAATAAAGAAAAGGGAGAAGAGAAGTGGGACAAAAAACTTACCAGGAAAAAACCAGATAATTAGAAACTACTATATGGGAAAATATAAACTTAAGAAAAGGGCTTTATTCCTAAATATAATAATAAAATGGAGATAATAATTAGTTGAACGAAATAATGGAAAGATAACTAAATAAAAGTTAAAATATATGGAATATGGATAAATATGAAACTGATATGGGGAGCTTGTAAAGCAGAAGTTTGTGATTTACCTTTTTAACATGATAATAAAATTGAGTTGCAAATTGAGTGAATATGACAATAGAAGGACAACTAAACATGGGTCAAAATCTATGAAACATGGACATATATAGAACCTTTAAGATGATGAACAAAGTGAGATGTTTACCACTTGTTACTTTATATAATACATTAAGGGAAGTGTAATGAATACTGAAGAGCAAAAATTGTCATCTAGAGATAATTAAGAGTAATCAAATCCAAGGTATAGAAAAATGGAAGGGAACATGAAATATACCTACAATAGGAAACTATTGTGATAAAAAGACAGAATCACAAATTGGGGGCATGTAAGGATGTACAACTATATAAAGATAATGATGAAAATAGCTAGGAATTGTAACCAGGACTACAGCTCAACTAAAATTAGGTTGCGGGGGGAGGTTTAAAGCACAATGACTATATATGTATACTTTTCTGTTATACCACCTTTTTTACTAAAAAGGAGTAGAAAAATTAAATATGTATATTGAAAAATAATTATAAATACCATCAACATAAAAGGGAGCTCGCTCAGAAGCTGAAATACACCAAGTAAATGAGATTAAGAATGGGAAGTAGAGGAGAAAGGGAAGGGAAGAAGAGAGGGATAGGGGAGAAGGCAGGAGGGGGAAAGAAGAGGGGAGAAATGGGGAATGGAAAGGAGAGGGAGGAGAAGGAGAGAGGAAGGGGAAGTAGAGAAGAAAAGGGTGACAGAGGGAAGAAAGGAGGTAGGGAGGGGGAGGAGAAAGGGAGAAGAAAGTGATGGATAAGGTACAAATATGGTGTATGGAGAGCAGAAGAGCCAATAATTGGTTTTTGGGAGTTGTAGGTAAGATGAATTGATGTAATCATTTAATAATATAATATGATGTTGGTTATGTAATAGTATGCATGTGATTAGATGTTATGAAAATGGAAAAATAAAAAACTTTAATTAAAAAAAAACTGAATGATTGAGAGTCTTTATTGACATATTGCAATTGCCATGACTCAAACTTCGGATATATTTGAACCAATTCACACATGTTCCTTTTCCCCGATTTCTCTTTTAGTATTTTTCATCTTTTGTACTGAAGGTGTACAGGTAGTCCTCGACTTACAACAGTTTATTTAGTGACCATTCAAAGTTACAGCGGTACTGAAAAAATGACTTATGGCCATTTTTCACACTTAAGACTGTTGCCGCTTCCCCATGGGGATGTGATTTACATTAGGATGCTTGGCAACTGACTCACATTTACGGCGCTTGCAGTATCCTATGGTCATGTGATCCCCTTTTGCAACCTTCTGACAAGCAAAGTTAATGAGGAAACCAGATTCACTTAACAACCATGTTACTAATTTAACAACTGCAGTGATCCACTTAACAAATGTGGCAAGAAAAGTCGTAAAATGAGGATTATACATAATTGAAAATAGTGATTTACAAATATAAATAGTTGGTAAAAAAAATTATATTGTAAAAATATTCAGAATGGGATAAGTGATTATATAAAGGTATATTGTTATTAAGCAGACAATCAAGAATGTAAGGGAATTAGGTTTATTGAAAAGAAAGAAATATTAATTGTAATTGAATATATGTTGTACAATGAAAGTGAGGTATCTAGTTATATTAGACAGAAAATCTGTGATTGTATATATAATTGAGAATATGGATGCAAAAATACTTGTAACCAAATGACATGCTGTATGTAATGGATGAGAATTTTTTTATGTTTTTTTTTTATGTTTAAAATTTTTAAAGAATTGCAAAAAAAAAAGTCATAAAATGGGGCGAAATTCATTTAACTAATTTTTCAGTCTGCAACATAAATTTTGGGCTCAATTGTGGTCAGAAGTTGAGGATTACCTATATTACTTTTTAAGGCTGCCCTGGAAATCGGTGCTGTAGGAAAAGCAGCATAATTATTTTTTCAATAAATAAATGGAAGCCAGCATTACAATGGGACACTGCAGTTGGGAGGGAGGAAAATACTGTTGACTCAGTCTTTCACCTCTGATGGAAATCATGACTCATTTCCATCTGGTGGTGGGACTACGGGTAAGCAAATTACGTTATTAATTAATACTAATAACCATCCAGGACTTAGTAGGTGGAAACATCTAGCTGACTCATGCCTGGTTAATACAGTTAGTCCTTGACCTATGACCACAGTTGAGCTCAAAATTTCTGTTGTTAAGTGAGACATTTGCTAAGTGAGTTTTGCCCCATTTTACGATCTTCCTTGCCACGGTTGTTAAGTGAATCATTGCAGTTGATAATTATTATCCCAGTTGTTAAGTGAATTGAACTTCCCCATTGATTTTACTTGTCAAAGGTCGCAAAAAGTGATCATATGAGCCCAGGACACAGAAACGGTCATAAATATTGTTGCCAAGCGTCCAAATTTTGATCATATAATCAGGGAGATACTACAAAGGTCATAACTATGAAAGTCAGTTATAAGTCACATCTTTCAGTGCCGTTGTAACTTTGAACAGTCACTAAATGACCTGTTATAAGTCGAGGACTTATAACAGTTGGATAGGAATTTCAGAACTGCTGGTTGGATTAAGGCAATGTTTTTCAAACTTGGCAACTTCAAGATGCTTGGACTTCAACTTCAAGAATTCCTCAGCCAACATGGCCTGCTGGGAAATTCTGAAAGTTGAAGTTCATTTAAGTGAGATGATTACTTTTCATAATTACAACTACAGCATTCTCACAGGCACTTGATCAAAACTCGGACCCTTGGCAACTGATTCATATTTATGACCGTTCCTGTGCCCCGGGCTCATATGATCGCCTTTTGCAACCTTCCAACAAGCCAAGTCAATGAGGAAACCAGATTCACTTAAACAAGTGATACTAATTTAACAACTGAAGGGATTCACTTACCGGCTGTGGAAGGAAAGGTCGTAAAATGAGTCAAAACTCACTTAACCACTGTCTCACTTAGCAACATAAATTTGGGGGTCAGTCGTGGTCGGAAGTCAAGAACTACCTGTTACCTATCAGGCAAGAAATCTAGACTTACACACTTCCTTTATACCACACTTAGAATACTGCATCCAGTTTTGGCCATACTTGGAATACTGCATCCAGTTTTGGTCGCCATGATGTAAAAAAGATGTGGAGATCAGAATGTAAGAAAAAATGCAGAGAAGAACAACAAAGATGATTAGGGGACTTGAGGCTAAAACATATGAAGAACGGTTGCAGGAACTGGGTATGTCTACTTTAATGAAAAGAAGGACTAGGGGAGACATGATGGCAGTGTTCCAATATCTCAGGGGTTGCCACAAAGAAGAGGGAGTCAAGCTATTCTCCAAAGCACCTGAGGGTAGGACAAGAAGCAATGGGTGGAAACTAATCAAGGAGGGAAGCAACTTAGAACTGAGGAGAAATTTCCTGACAGTTAAAACAATTAATCAGTGGAACAGAAATTGCCTCCAGAGGTTGTGAATGCTCCAACACTGGAAGTCTTTAAGAAGATGTTGGATAGCCATTTGTCTGAAACGGTGTAGGGTTTTCTGTCTAGGGGGTTGGACTAGAAGACCTCAAAGGTCTCAATTCTTTTATTCCATTCTATTCTATTCCTCATAAGTTGCCCTCAAAACATTTGCCATACAAATGGATGATTGTAGTAAAGCCCTTGAGGATTTCCCAGCCATTATCCCTCACCCAGGCTTCCCTTCACCTGTAATAAGAGCAGGAGACCTCATGAGTTGTAAAAGTGTACTTGTCTTGGTGATTCTTCTGCATGGTGAAGTCCGCCACCGCGGAGTGACTTCCAGCCAATTCCACCTGTACCTTTGCCTCAGGTTTCGGCTGCACATCGAGTCCAACTTTCCAGTCATTCTGCACATCAGATGCTGCGGCATGAAGCATATCAATGGCCGAGTTTTGTATGGAAGTGTGAACTTTCTTCTGACAAGTCGATTTGGCTGTCCAGTCAATGGCCACCAAGGGAAGCCTCTGAAGAGGGCTGTCCTGCAGGAAAGGGTTACGGCACAGGGTGCAAGTGCCATCAGCTTTCTGCCACTGGCTCAGATCCAACACCTTGGACTTCTTCTCCAGCGTGGTGATGTCAAAGCCTTGTCCAGCCAAGCTGTAGCCAGGCACAAAGCCCCTTTCCTCATCACATTCATCAGCTGTGCTGACATGGCAATAGGGAGAGACGCCGATCAAGAAAAGAAGGAGGAAGAGAAGCTGTAGGGTGAAGTCACCCAAGATGGACTTGGCTCTCAGCATGGTTGATGATCCTACATGGGAAAGAAGAACAGACTGTGAATTCCAGAAGCTTCATTAAAAATGAGATTTCAAAGTGGAGCAGCATCCATCAGCTATAACATTGGGTGAAAAAGACATGTAATTAGTTTAAATATCCCCCCCCTCTCTCTGCCCCATACATGGTGTGAAGTGCCCACTGTTTTCAAAAGGGCCAGAGGAGCTCTTAATAATTATTAGGCATTTAAAGCAGGAGTTCCCAATCTTAGCCACTTTAAGACCTGTGGAGTTCAACTTCTAGAATTCCCCAGCCAGGAATTGAAGTCCATGCATCTTAAAATGGCCAAGTTTCAGAACTCCTAGTCTAAGCATCTAATTTCAACCAAATGCAACCAGAACAAAACATCTAAGTTCAGTCTAAATCAGTGAACTTCTCAATTTCGTCAGCTTTAAGAGATGTGGACTTCCACTCCCAGAATCTGTAAGTACTATGGGAATCCCAGAACCCCGGTACTATGAATCGCACAGTACTACAGTACTATGCTGTACTCCCAGCATAGTACTGACTTCTTCAGCTTCAACCTCAATAATACTCAGGCAAACAATTGATACAAACTCAAGGTAAACTGCTCCAAACTCTATTGCAGAAAATACGACTTCAGCAACCGAGTGCCTGGAATGCTCTACCTGACTCCGTTGTTACAGCCTCAAACCCTCACAGCTTTAACCTTCAACTGTCTACCGTGAGCCTCACCCCAGGTCCATAAAGGGGACGTGCATAAGTGCACCAGTGTGCCTTCCGTCCCTACCTTACTGTCCCCATTTATTTGTAGTCATTTCCTTTGTTCGTGTCCATGTTTATATCTATTATTTTGTACATGTTTGACAAACTAAATAAAATAAAATAAATAAATACATAAATTCCTCAGCCAGCATGCAGTTGCTTCCTCACAACCACTTTTCAAACCAGGTATATCCAGTAGTTTTAAATCTGAACTTTGCACATTTGGAAAAAATTGCATATCAAGCCCGTAAGAGAGAAGACCCAGAGAATTCAAAACCTCTGGAAATGACATCACTAAACTAAGGATACTTGGATACTCACACAAAGGAAATCTAAGCTACTGAGTCAATCATAACATTATGGAATGTAAGGATTTGAGTGGATCTTGGAGATCAATTTTCTCAACCTCAGCTGCTCTGAAATATCTGGACTTCAACTCCCAGAATTACTTAGGCAGCATTGTAGGAAGAAAAATCTTGCCCGGTTCCAAGCCAAAAGAAAGACACTGGAAATAAAATGGAGGCTGGCTGTTTGCAAAGAAGGTCTCTGTTTATTTGGATGCCAGAAACTCCAGTGACAACAGCAATGTTTCTGTGGTGGCTGACAAAATGGCGGAGTGAGTGGATGGATCTTTATAGGATTCTGGTGTTTTGTGATTGAGATGCTTCAGGGGGTTGTGCAATGTAGTGAGCCTTGTGTCTTTTGCTATTCCTGTGGTGGTGGGTTAATCCTATTATGTTCTAAATGTCATGTCCTGTCCTTAGAATTTGGGTGGGGGAATGTAAATTCTTAATCCCATCAGCTCCAGCCTTCCTTTTGTGGGATCTGTGGTTGAAGGCATTTTGTTTATGAACAGGCTGGCCTGGGTTTCTTAATGGGCACAAAATGACCCTCTCTAATGACTTCCGTAGCCTGTTTGAGGCTACGGGGATGCTTTCTGCCTTTGTTAAGATTTTTCTCCATTTCTCCCTTGGGGAAATATAATATTCTGCCTCTTTTAATATTCCCCAAAATATTTCATTCTCTAGGAGGGGAGCAGGGGGCTTCCCCCAGCATGCTAAGGAAGTGAAGTCTACAGATTCAAAAATAGTTGAGTTTGGGAAATAATGATCTAGCCCAGGGGTCTCCAAACTTTGCTGATTTAAGACTTGTGGACTTCAACTGCCAGAATTCCCCAGCCAACCATGCGGAACTTGTGGACTTCAACTGCCAGAATTCCCCAGCCAACCATGTAGAAGTCACAAGTTTTAAAGTTGCCAAGTTTAGATACCCCTAAAGTCTAACCTCCTGCTCAGTGTAGGAATCTTCTATTACAGTAATTCTAACAGATCCACTCTCCATTTAAGCATGCTGAAAAAGTTAGAGCTTCAAGCTGTTTTTAGCAGTCTTTCTGCAACTAGAACACACAAGCTTTTCTGTTCCACATTCAGTGTGTCAGCCAGAGCAAAAACCTTGGCAGGGCACGCCCCATTTTTATTCTCCTTTTAAAGTATTATTGATATCCAAGATATCCGAAGTTTTATACACCAATTTTATTTGCACATTCTTTGCCTGCAGAATTTTTGCCCATAAAATCTGGGGGGGGGGGAATCCCATCATACCCACACACGGGTCATCTCCCACCCTTAAAATTCTTTTTAAAACATAAAAGAAGCCATATACAATGTATGGGGTAAACTGAACAACTAGATATGCTCGTAAGCACCATTAAAGGGAAGAATAAGTACCTGCTGTAAAACTTCAGCCCATTAAAGATGAAGTGATCCATACTGATCTTGACATACTTATTATTTTAAGATAAATATTGCCTTTTATGCAAGACCTCTTTGTGGCACATCTAGGATTTCCTCCTATTTTTCTCTGCAACAGCCCTGCCAGATAAGCTAGGCTAAAAGAAAATAATTGGTCCCCTGTTATCCAGGTTTAGGATCCATGGTTGAAGATGGACTAGAACATTCTTCCTAATCTAGCATCTTAACCAGCATGGCAGGTCTCAATGTGGCTGGGAAAGAAGACCTATTTTTACATGCAGTTTGGCAGATAGAATAGGGTTTTTTTTTCACATCAGGAGTGCCAAGAAATCACCCCAAAATTTCTTCAAATCAACCTGTTGTTTAAGGCACAGCTTCAGAAAGCTAGCAAAAGAATTCAGCCCCTCAGCGAGAGTGGATGTTTGCTAAAAACCATCCTCATTCCCAAACTGGTTTCTGCCCATCTCAATTCGAGCAAAATATTAGAATAAATCAACAGTTCTGCTGATTGCAATGTTACTTCCATACTCCCCCCCCCCCATTCTAAATAGGAATTTAAGCATAAATATCTCTTCATAAATACATACCTTAGCAGTAGAAGGAGAAACACATGTACCCACACCCTCTGAAATCTATCTGGCCGTGACAGGATATCACAGTCAAGAAAACTGAAAAAGAAACTCAGATTTTCTATGACACATGGTTGAAAGATGATAAGCCGAGTGGGGAATATGACTATGAGGTTTGTACACAACCTCCCCAGGGCGACAACAAAATTCACACCTCAGCTTGCCTTTTGCCCACCAATGAACTTGTTTATTCATTTTTTACTCCAAAGAAATGAGTTTACACATTGTTCCCTCACATGTTTGTTATCTTCACCACAAGAAAGGCTGAGAGAAAAAGGTTTTAGGTGGGGGTGTGGTGGTGGGGGGGCGTTGAAACCTGGTCTGGGAACAAGTTTTGTTTCTTGCTTGTCCTGAGTCACCATGTACAAACCTGTTTCGAAAAGATAACCTAAACCAAAAGCAGAGTTGTTTGCAGGATATCCTGGAAACAACACTTACATGTAAATTTTAAAATAAAGCTGAGACACATTAATATGTAATATAAGTAATGAGCTCATTTGCAATATCAAAAAAAAGTGCAATTTTGAAAATTTTGTGAGGCCCTGCAAATTGCAAGACCTTAACTGTAGCTTGTTTAATTTATGGCTAAATCTACAACTGGTCACAGCATCTAGAAGGAATGATACCTATGAATCCTTTAAATAGAATTTGCCCAGGATTAATCTCTGTGTGCTTAGGGACACCTGAGTAGTGCTCCTGGTTCCTGTAATGTGTAATTTTTCCTCTGGAAGTCCGTTCCTACTCCCACACCATTCAAAGGGTGTTCCATCCCAAATCGTGTAGCTAAAAGTTTGTAGAGATTCTCAGTCATCCAGCTCATGGTTGTCCCAAAAGTGGTTTTTCAGGAGGGAACTAGATTTTCTTATTTGTTTGTTTTTTGAAGACGTTTTGCTTCTCTGTATGTCTGTATATCTCTATCTCTATCTCTATCTCTATCTCTATCTCTATCTATCTATCTATCTATCTATCTATCTATCTATCTATGTGTGTCTGTGTGTGTTATATTTGTGCTGATAAATATATGTGACACTAAATACATACATACATACATACATACATACATACATACATATATATATATATATATATATATATATATATATATAGTGTCACAACCCCTGGTAAGCACAGGTTTGAATCCCAGTAAGGGTATGGCTAGCTAATGAGAGCTAAATAGCTTGAAATAGATCTATACTAGTCTCCCTTTATTTGTTTATCAGCACAAATAAAAAAACAAAAAAAACACAAATATAACAAAGGCAACAGTAAAAATATTGGGTTTCTGTCATGATGGACTCTTGTGACGAGCTGATTGACAGATGATGGAAGCAGTTAGCTTCCTCCCATAATTGGGGCTTACCAGGGGTTGTGACTCTAAATATGTATGTATGTATGTATGTATGTATGTATGTATGTATGTATGTATAGTTGTATTAGTGATACAACAACAACAAAATGTAACAAAAAGGCAACAGTAAAAATATTGGGTTTCTGCCTGGATGGTCTCTTGTGATGAGCCGAAGGACAGAGAATGGAAGTAGTGATCTTCCTCCCACATTTGGGCATACCGGGGGTTGTAAAAATCATGTATGTGTGTGTGTGTGTGTGTGTGTGTGTGTGTGTGTGTGTATGTATGTATGTATGTATGTATGTGTATATATATATATATACTTAAAGTCACAACCCCTGGTATGCCCAAATATGGGAGGAAGGTCACACTTCCATTCTCTGTCTTCGGCTCGTCATAAGAGACCATTCAGACAGAAACCCAATATTTTGAGCTTCCTGTGGGAGGAGCCTGTCGCCGAGGAGCTCAACGGAGCCCCTCTTAAAGTTCTGGTCTGTATATCTAATTAAGATCAATAGATATCATCCCTTTCTGGCAGAAAGGGACAGGCAGAAGCTCAGGTGTTAGGATTTATTCGTAGTTCACAGCCCTCTTCTTTTTTTGGGGGGCTGCGAACAGAGAAATGGATCCAGCGTAACTGAGCTCTTATCTCCAACCAGTTCTTTGCAGCTGCCTTTTTGCAGCCCTAGACAGCCGACTCCCGCACTCAGGACAATGATAAATTGTTTTTAAGATAATACGAGCGGGTCGCACTTCTGTGATGTGTTGTTTTTTTTTAACTATCTAAACACCAGCCTTGTTTTTCCTTTGAACTTCTCTGCGCAATTGGGATACAAAATGGCGTTTTTACTGTGTTGGTGATTGATGACGTAATTAACTGGCTTTATTTCCCCGGAGACCGCTACTCATTAATGAGCAAAATCTACAAATAATTTATTGAAAACTGGCCAGCTGAAGACACTGTTTATCTGTCTATTCTCAGATTTTATCTATAATGTCTCCCAGGTCTAAACAGGCAAAAAAATCCTCCCCCCTCGTGCTTAAAGAACTTGCTACCAAATCGCTGCCTTTGTCTCCTACGCCATCTACTGGAGATTTCTTGACACAGGAGCTTCTCTTTCAAATAATTAATGACTTTAGAAAAGAAATTCAAGAATTTGTGTTGGATTTATGCGATAAAATACATACCAAAATTGCCCAGATAAATGCGAATACGTTTGAAGTCACGTCTACTTTAACAGATTATGTTGAAGAAATGGAGACGAAATTGGAAACTTTGGAGAGGGCCAATTTTAATTTGACTTCTAATATTCAAGCTTTACAACAAGAGATTATTAATAATCAAACACAACTTACAATGATAAATTATAATACAAAGGCGTTTGCAATAAGAGTCAGAGGGCTGCCTGAAAAGAAAGGAGAAAATTTGAAACAGACTTTTGTAGAAGCTTTCAACCAAGTGGTGGGAGGCCCAGGACTTAATTTTGATTGGAAT
The DNA here is from genome assembly GCF_009769535.1 of Thamnophis elegans. NCBI lineage: Eukaryota > Metazoa > Chordata > Lepidosauria > Squamata > Natricidae > Thamnophis > Thamnophis elegans. The sequence goes on along the minus strand of NC_045558.1, from coordinate 123,965,489 downwards.
ATTCGAAAAATCTATCGCCAAAATTCGCATGTAGCAGAGCAACGACAGCTTCCAAGAGACATAATTATATATTTTTTCACAAGAGAATCCAGAAATGCGATCTCACAAAAGCTTTATAATAGCAGGCTTCGAATCGATGGCCACGATTTGTTCGTCTTTAAAGATATCCCGCTTCAGATGCTGCAAGCAAGGAGAAGTTATACTTTTTTAACCCAAGAACTTAGAAATCGTCAAATAAAGTATAAATGGGAAGCTCCAGTTGGAATCACAGTTACATTTGAAAATCAAAGATTCCGTATTAATTCTGTTTCGGAAGCTCAGGACTTTTATTATAAAACTCTGAAGGCGGGGCTTCTTGACTCACTCGGAAACGCGGAAGGAAAAGGTGAAGGAAAGACAAGCAGCAAGTCACTTGGCTACAAGAAGGAGGGAGTTGTTCTCCCCCTACTGGAGAGGCAGAAGAGCGGAAACTGAGGATTCAGTTATATCTTCAAAGCAGCGGGACACGTGGTTATAAGGCAGAGGGTTGCCTTTTCTTTCCGGAAGGACAGAAGAGTAAAGAATATAGACCCAGCGACGTCTTTGAAATACTTTCTAAGCTTTTGGACTGATTAAAACTTTAGGATTTCTGTTTGGTATGAAATGGTAAAGCTGTGTACTGATACGGGACTTTTACAAGACTTATTTGAATTTCAATACAAACTGTGCATGAAATGTTTTCTGTGAGGAAAGCGGGGACTAAGATTTATTTGAATTGCGGTTTGGGATGAATGGAGTGTGGGGCAGAAAGGAAGGTGGAGCGGGATATTGATGAAGGGATCTTGGGATTGAACGAACTGGTATGAATTTGGGGCATATATTTTACGAATTTACATGTTTGAAGTATAATATAAAAAGCTCAGGATTTTAAAGTGAAGAGCGAGATCCTAATCTTATGCAACTTGGGCTTGGGAGGAATGGAGACGTGAAACGAAGGATAGGAAGATGAGTAGCGAAACTATGAAGATAAATTGATTTTTGTATAAACTAATATTTGAATATAAGTTTAAGAAAGGCTATCTGGAGATTCTACAGGAAGATGGGGGTAAATATCAAAGAAGTAAGGGACGAAGACAAAATATAAATGGAATGATTCACACTGTTTAAATTTTAAGAATGATGGGAGGCTGAGCATAATGCAAAAGAGTTTTCAATTTTTTTTTATTTACTTTTTTGTTTTTGTTTTCTTTTTCGGAGTGTTCTTTTATTTTATTTTCATTATTATTGTTAATAAGATATTTTGAAGGTGAAGGGTATTGAACTGTGCCGGGTGTGTGACCTGGGAAGTCGGAGGGGGTTAGGGAGGGGGGTTCATTGGGGGTGGGTGGGTGGGTGGAGATATAGCTTCAATATATAGAACAAGAAGAATACACTTGTATACTGTTGTTCCTTATCTTTTCTTTTTATTTTTCTCTTTTTTTTTCCTTATTGCTTTTTTCTTTCCTTTTCTTTTTTTTTTTTATTCTTTTTGGTGTAAGGAATAGAGAAATGCACCATAGTGAGAAGTAGGGGAAAAGAAGAGGGAGAAGTAAGGAGGGAGGAAGAGGGGAATGTAAGGAGGATGAGAGGGGAAGGAGGGTGAGGAAGGCGAAAAAGGAAGATAGGAGGGGGAAGGGAAGTAGGAGGGGTGATCGTTGGAGGGAGAAAAGAAAGTTGGAGGGGGAGAAGAAGGGGTGTGTGAAAGTGATAGGTTGGGTTTATGAGTTGTGTGTAGGTTGGGGTTTTTTTTTTGTCTTTTTTCTTACGATTATATTATTATTATTGCAAATATCCAGTATATAAGTGAATGTACAAAAAATTGAAAATGAAAATGAATAAAACATTTAATTACAAAAAAAAAAAAAAAAAAAAAGAAACCCAATATTTTTTTTTCTGTTGCCTTTTTGTTACATTTGTTATATTTATGCTGATAAATAAATAAAGGGAGACTAGTATAGATCTATTTCAAGCTATTTAGCTCTCATCAGCTAGCCATACCCTATGTTGGGAATCGAACCTGTGCTCTATTGCCTCTCAGGCAGATGTGTTAACCATTGAGCTACACAGCTCGATTCCTTATCAGCCAGCCAGGGTGAGAGGTATATACTTAAAGCCTGTGGCTTAGTGGCTAATATAACTGCTTAATATGTAATACAGCCCAGGTTCGATTCTCAGTAAGGGTATGTCTAGCTGATGAGAGCTAAATAGCTTGAAATAGATTTATACTAGTCTCCCTTTATTTATTTAACAGCACAAATGCAACACACACAGACACACGCACACACAAACATACATAGATATATACATACATATGTCTGTGTGTTTATTTTCATAGATTTTCACGTGTGTAGGTATGCTGGTCTTGTTGTATTCAGGTTTTTCCCCGTATGTATGTATGTATGCATTCATGCATTATGTATGTATATGTATGTATGTGTGTTTATATATTGCAACGTTTTGGCGAGGTCAAATCACCATTTTCGGGAAATGAGATGCAAACGTTGCTCTCATCAGAAAAGAGGACTTTGGACCACTGAGCAACAGACCAGGTCTGTTTTTCTTTAACCCGGGTAAGATGCTTCTCACCTTCTTTGTTGTTCACGAGTGGCTTGACAAGAGGAATACAACATTTGAAGCCCATGTCCAGGATCTGTGTGTGGTTACTCTTGATGCACTGACTCCAGCCTCAGTCCACTCCTTGTGAAAGTCCCCAAGACTTTTGAATGACCTTTTCCTGACAATCCTCTCCAGGCTGCGGTCATCCATGTTGCTTGTGCACCTTTTTCTTCCACACTTTTCCCTTCCACATAACTTTCTATTAATTTGCTTTGATACAGCAATTTGGAAACATCCAACTTCTTTTGCAATTATCGTTTGAGGCTTTCCCTCCGTATGGAGGGTGTCAATGATGGTTCTATGCACAACTGTCAGGTCAGCCGTCTTTCCCATGATTGTGATTCCTACTGAACCAGACTGAGAGACCATTTAAAGGCTCAGGAACCCGTAGCAGGTGTTATAAGCTGCTTAAAGTGGGACACTTTGAACCTAGAATATTGCATCTTTTCACAATATTCTAATTTTCTGAGATTGTGGATTTGGGGTTTTCATGAGCTGTAAGCCATAATCATCACAATTATGACAAATCACAGCTTGAACTATCTTGCTTTTCATGTAATGAGTCTATCTCATGTATTAATCTCACCTTTTAAGTTGCATTACTGAAATGAACTTTTGCACGATATTCTAACTTTTCGAGTTTCACCTGTATGAGCATATCCTACCATGATTTTAAAATCAATTTCCCAGATAAATTTAGACTCAGTTATTGAAGAACAAAATATGAACATTAGGTGTGATTCTGAGATGTAAAATCTTGTCAAACTTTACACAAAGTGAAAGCTTTTAGTACTGTAAATACTTGTGGGAAGAGCAACATAATTCATACTTCCAGCCTCATTAAAAACGGCTTTCTTGGGTTATCTTTTCTTTCTTAAAAGCACATCTTTCTGTCTCCCTATTCTGTATCTTCACAGAAACATTGCAAGTAGGCCGAGATGATGCAGACTATCTCATGATCATGGTCATGGCTATTTGACCAAATTGACTTTGGTTTCTGGAGTTCATATATTTTAATATCTGTTCTGCTCGTGATGCAATCAAGACTTTATCCAAGCTATTTTAATCAAAGCTGGCTTGTCACAATGCAGAAAATTCATTTTTTCCCCATTTTTGTCCTCTGTACTATTCCCTTATCAGGAAAGGTTTAAAGACACAACAGGTTAACAGAGTTGGAAGAGACCTTGTAGGTTATCTAGTCCAACCCCACACTGAAGCAGGAGACAATACACCATTTCTGATAAATAATAGTCCAAACTCTTCTTGTGTCTTAATTGATGAAGCCCCCACAACTTCTGAAGGCAACTTCTGTTTCATTGGTTGATTGTTCTCACTGTCAGAAAGTTCCTCCTTATTTCTAAATAGAATCTCTCCTAGGTCAGTTTCCATCCATTATTGGTTGTCTGGCCTTCAGGTGCCTTGGAAAATAGCTTGACCCCCTCCTCTCTGTGACAATCCCTCAAATACTGGAAGACTGCTATTATGTCTACCCTGGTCCTTCTCTTCATTAGAGTGGCCATGCCCAGTTCCTGTAACCGTTCATCGTATGTTTTAGTCTCCAGTCCCCTAATAGGAGAACCTTCATATTCCTTAAAGATGTATACCTTCCCAACGATACCCTATCTCCTATCAATGAGGAATTGTTGTGTTTTAGGCAACTGATCAGAGTCCAATCTCTGGTACCCTCCAGCATGCTCTTAAGGACTGTGTTACTCCAGCTCAGCAATTTTAAGCTGTGTCGACTTCAATTCCCAGATTTCCTCCGTCAGCTGAGGAAAATGATAACTTTTTGTGACCTCCTGACAAGCACAGTGGCTGCGACATCTGCCACCCCATTGATCGCCAGGGTTGATCGGCTAATCTGGCTGGCTAGGTGGGTGTCCCCTTCCTCCCTCACTGCTCCATGTGCATCCCTCCCGAAGCTGCACGCTCGGTGGAAGAGGACGACCATCCCAGATAGAAGCGCACCGATCTTTGGGCCAAGGTATACGACAAGCAGAGTTAGTGGGGAAGCCAAGTTCACTTAACAAATACTTTGCTAACACACACTTTGCTAACTGAACAACTGCAATGACTCCCTTAACAAGAAAGATTGTAAAATGGGGCAAAACTCACTTAACTAGTGTCTCATTTAGTAACGAAAATTTTGGGCTCAGTTGTGGCTATAAGACAGTTACTACTTTATGCACCAAACTGACTCCCACAAGCATTCTCTAGAGCAGTGTTTCTCAACCTTGTCAACTTGAAGGTGTCTGGACTTCAACTCCCAGAATTCCCCAGCCAGCATTCGCTGGCTGGGGAATTCTGGGAGTTGAAGTCCAGACACCTTCAAGTTGACAAGGTTGAGAAACACTGCTCTAGAGCAGGGGTGTCCAAACTTGGGAACTTTAGGACTTATGGACTTCAACTGGGGAATTCTGGGAGTTGAAGTTCACAAGTCTTAAAAGTTCCCATGTTTGGACACCCCTGCTCTAGAGTCACTCATGATGACACTTCGGTTGTTTGCACATTTTAGGATTAAAAACTTCATGAAGGGCCATTCCCGTGCCTTCCTTTTACCTAATCTGCCCTGGCCCATTTTACACACGGCATCCTTAATCCAATTTAGATGCTTTCTAGCTTATCCAATCCTGGCATACTCATCATTTGTGTTTCCAGGAGCAGACTTTGAATCAGGCAGGTTGTTGCTGGTTCACTTCCCGTGCGTTTTGCACGTGCACAGTTCAATGTAAATTGTTCTTCGCGCATGTGCAGAACAATTTACACTGCGAACTGTGCACGCGTGGTCAGTACAAAACAACATGGCGACAACATTGGCAGCGGTGAGGGAACCGGTTCGGGTGGTGGTGGTGGTGGTGGCAAGCCTGGGTCGCTGCTGGTTCTGTGACCCAGACAAAAATACCACTACCGGTTCAGCCAAACTGGGCCGAACTGGGATCAACTCATATCTGCTTTGGATCCAAGGCTTGTGCATGTGACATCTGGATAGTGGCCAATTTAAGTGTGGGATGTGGTCATGGTTAGAGGGCCATGTGTAATGGAATCAAATTGTGAGTTGCAGGTTATTGACCAACCTTTTCTGCAAAGTCATGTGTGCATTTTTTCAGTGGTTTATTCTTTTGACATCAGTGGCTTCCAAGTTTCAGGATGGGTAACTGTGGGGTTGATTCTCACATCCTTATTTAGATTACCTTAGATTACCGTAGAGACAGAGGTGACATTAAAGAAACCATTGAGGGAGAAGGTGTCAGGGTTTCTAGCAGGGGTGTCTAACCTTGTTGTCTGTAAGACTTAATAGAATAACAAGAGTGGGAAGGGACCTTGGAGGTCCTCTAGTCCAGCCCCCTACCTACACTATTCCAGACAGGTGGCTTAAAAGCCTCCTGTGATGGAGTACCCACAACCTTTGGAGGCAAACACTGGTTAATTGTTCTCACTGTAAAGGAAGTTCCTCCTCAGTTCTAGATGTCTACAGAGATTCTCATTAATCCAGGTCATGGTTATCCCAAATGTGCTTTTTCAAGAGGCAGCTGGACTTCCTGTTTTTGCTTTGAAAGTGTTTAACTTCTCACAGCTGGATAAGCTTCTTGGATGGGAAGCAAAACATCTTCAAAGAAAAACCATCCTTAGTTCTAGGTTACTTCTCTCCTTTGCTAGTTTCCATCTGTTGTTTTTTGTCTTGCCTTCCGGTGCTTTGGAAAATAGGTTGACCCCTTCTTCTTTGTGGCAGCCCCTATTGGAACATTGCTGTCATATCATCATAGTCCTTCTTTGTACTCAATTTCTGCAACCATTCTTCATGTTTTAGCCTCTAGGCCCCTAAATATGCTGGCTAAGGAATTCTGGGAGTTGAAGTCCATAAGTCTTAAAGCTTGCCAAAGGTGGACACTCCTGGTTGATATAGTCTGAACATAAGAGGAATAAAAACCTAATAAGCTGGAACAACTCTTAATGCCAACATCCACAAAAAAAAACCAGCTTCCCTCTTGGTTAGTTTTCCTATCATTCCTTATGTGGCAAATGTACAGCTGTGATAACTTGCCTCTGGGGCTTTTAAGAAAAAATGGAAGCAGATAAGCTTAGCCTTCCCTAATAGGGTGTCCTACCCTCTGGATTTGTGAACTTCAATACCCAGAAATCTCCAGACAGAAAGACCATTGCTGAGAATTCTGGGAGTTGAAGTCCATCCAACTGAAAATCACCTTTGAAGATGCCAATTCAACAAGTTGTCCTTTAAATTTCAAGACTGTAGATGTTTATTCCAAGTTGCTGAAGACTGGGCCAGGAGTAAGGGATCCCCCTCTGCCACAGAAATGTCTTGAGTGTGTACCCCATCTTCCTTCAGCCATTCCCTGGAGGACTGCCAGGTCATGATGTTGCCATGACAAGTTGACACCGAAACAGGATGTCCCAGTCAGTTACTGGAACTCAGTCTAAGATACCCACCCATCCCTTCCTGCCTGTACGTCAATAAGAGAAATATCTGTAGCTCAAGGCTGAACTGTGGTCACCTTGGTGCCGAGCTTGGTTATTTGCTTCCAGACACTTCCTCATTTGCCTAGGTACTCCCATGAGTGGTCATCCATTCTGGTTTTGTTTCCTTACCTTTTGCCCATCTAACTTTCCCCTTGGTTCCTCCTTCTGCCAATCAGCTGCCGATTCTCACATTTTAAACTAGACTACCTAATCCCATCTTCCCCACATTTGAACATATATCCTCCAACAACTCTTCCGATCAGAGTTGAAATTAAAGATATCTCTGAAGAACCTGTTTTTGAGAAGACACTCTTTGGAGGATGTCTTCTGGGCCAACAAGAGAATTTTATTTTCTTGATTTCGTTTTTTCATTTTCTCCTTCTGGCTTTTTCTCAGCCACAATTAGCATGGTTGCTGGTGATGGAAGCTATGGTTCAACCACACCTGGAAAGTCATCAATTCCTAACATCTGGCCTACACATTGCCCCCTTCTTCTGGTCCTCTTCATTCCACCATACTTAAAGGACAGTAAGCCTCTCAGAATATCTTCCTGAGATTTCTACAGGTGGTTTAAACCCTATTCCCACTAATAAATATACTGTGGGATTCAATTTTTTTTTACTACCGGTTCTTTAGGCATGGCATGGCCTGGTGGGCATAGCAGGGAAAGGATACTGCAAAATCCCCATTCCCGCCCCATCCCTGCTTTCCAGCTTCATTGTCCTGTGCAGGGCACAAGAAGACCCACCCCATCAGCTGGGACCCTGATCGGCTGGGACTTGGGAGGCAGCGAATAGATGGGGGCGGAGCTAATCAGAGGTGGTTTTTACCCATTCTTTGAATTTCTCAAAATTTCTGCTACTGGTTCGCTAGAACTGGTCAGAACTGGCTGAATATCACCTCTGCTACACTCAGAAAAGATGTGAGTGGGCTGCTTTGCTCTTTGAGCAAGTGAACCTTCAGTGACATCACAGCAGGCCAGCCAATCAGAGTTCAGAGGCTTCAGGAACATAAATAGTTGGTAGACAGACGAAGACTGTGAGGGTATTTTTTTTCTTGGAAGTGTAGTGGGAGAAGAAAGGAAAACAGGAAGATTTTCAAACCCCCTCCTTAGCAGTCAAAGAGCCTTTATTGCTGAGAGGCTTTTGATAGCAATGGTAAATAGATATAATAAATACAGGAATAAAATAAAACTTGAAATGAAATTCAATAGGCAAGATAAATTTCTATAGGTGAGATAAGGATAATATAAGGGTTGTGCCACCCACCCCCCCACTAAAAAAATTTGCACCTCCCACATGCAATCCAAGTCAATTTTCCCCTTAAAAAAAAAAAAAAGCAAGCCATTTATTTTAATCTTTTCTTACAAGCAAGGAAACCCCCGGATAAGTTAAAAAACTCTCCAGGAAGAAAAGAATAATGGTTCTTTGCTTCCTCCCTTAATTTTCTAAATTTAATTGTTCTTGCCCTTAAAAAATGTCCTGGAGGTTATTTTCTTTTTCTAGAAAAACACCAGCAGTTCACAAGGGTTGCAGAAACACCTCATAAGATGAATGCACATCACCCCGCAAACAATTAAAAAAATGCAACTCCTCACGCACAGACATGTACAGTCTCACAAGATGTCAGGCTCCCTTTGCTGACCAAAGTGTCTGGTTTCTCTCTCGCTCACACACACAAACAAACACAGACACACCAGGCACATTTAATTTCCCAGTCAGGCAAGTGAACATCTGGTGTGGGCAACAATGGAGGGTGGGAGGAAAGGCAGCCACACACAGCCAGTGATGAAGCACATCAAGCCCTACTTGGAAAGAAATGCTGGAGGGCCATGCTGGATGGGAGGGCGCTGAAAGAGCGCGGTCCACATATCACATCCACGAGGCAAGGCTGGGCAATCATCAAAGTACACAGAGAGCTTTATAGCAACTGAGCTGGCTTCTTTTTGCCCAATCGCAGGCAGGGCAAAGGTGGGAAGGAAGGCGGAGCTTACGAGGGTTCTGTGAGGGGGTCAGGCAAGCAGTCCGAAGGAGTGTCCTTGTCAGTCTCTGTCCCATCGTCATGGGGATGGAGCTGAGCAGGGAGGAGGGATTCGTAGGTCATGATGGTGGCAGTCACCATGGTGTCCTCGCTGCTCCTGTTCTCTAGGGACACATGGGTCTTGAGGTGCTTGCGCAGGTCTGAGGCACCTAGGAAAGCTTTAGAACAGTGGGGACAGGCATGGGGGCGGACTCCCGAGTGGATCCGCTCGTGTTTACGCAGACCGGCCCGGTCCGAGAAGCCTTTGCCACATTCTGGACATGGAAACGGGCGCAGGCCAGGATGCAGCAGGCGTTCATGGCGTCGTAGTTCCTGGGTGGAGGCAAAGACCTCCCCACACTCTCCACAGGCGGGCACCACGGTGGCAACCACAATGGCCGATGGATCATTGAGGAACGGGTCCTGGTTGCCCGCAGGGGCGACCTTGTCCTCGCTGTTCTCGTTGCCGTGGGTGCGTTCATGCTTCCGGAGGCTGGATGACACCACAAAAGCTTTGCCGCAGCGGCCGCACTTAAACGGCCGCTCGCCTGAGTGAACACGGTAGTGTTTGGTGAGGCTGGCCCGCTCAGCAAAGCTCTTGCCGCACTCGCCACACTGGTGAGGGCGCTGGCCGGAGTGCACCAGCAGGTGGCGCTTGAGGTCCCATGAAGCCACGAAGCTCTTGTCGCACTGCGAGCACTTGTGGGGCCTCTCACCCGTGTGGATGCGCTGGTGCATGGCCAGGTCGGCTGGTTGGCGGAAAGCTTTCCCACATTTGTCGCAGGCATAGGGCTTGAGGCCCTGGTGGGCTCTCTGATGCCTGCGAAAACTGGAGGGATCACTGAACATGCGGCCGCACTGCGGGCAGAGAAAGGGCTTCTCGCCAGAGTGAGTGCGCTGGTGGCTCTGGAAGGAGGACAGCTGGGTGAAGCCTTTCCCACAGAGGTTGCAACGGTAGGGCTTGTGGGCTGCATGGATGCGCTGGTGACAAGCCAGCGATGAGGACCGGGAAAAGGCCTTCCCACAATCCTGGCACAAGAAGGGGCGTTCGCCGGTATGAGAGCGCTCGTGGTTCTTGAGATCCTTCAGCTCAGCGTATGTCTTGCGGCAAACCTCACATTGGTAGGGGCGGAGGCCAGCATGGGTCCGGCGGTGCTTCCGGAACACCGAGGGATCAGCGAAGCGCTTGCTGCATTCACCGCAGGAGTATGGCTTCTCGCCCGTATGAGAACGCTGGTGGATCTTCAGCTTGGAAAGAGTGCCGTAGCCCTTATGGCATTGCTGGCAGCGGAAGGGCAGGTCTCCAGTGTGCCGGGCCATGTGGACTCGCAGACAAACAGGCTGCATGAACGCTTTGCCGCACTCGTGGCAAACAAAGGGTTTTTCGCCACTGTGGCTACGCCCGTGATTCCGCAGCTCGGGGGCAGTTTTGTAAGCCTTGGCACAAAGCTGGCATTGGTATGGGCGCTCCGTTTGGTGGCTGAGCTGGTGCTTGCGAAGTTGAGCCCGGTCAGGAAACTCCTTCCTACAATTAGGACAAGCAAGTTTGGTAGCTATGCCATCCACAGTACCAGCCGCGTGGGACTTTAAATGACGCAACACCCGTGGCACGCTAGGGAAAGTTTTGCTACAGGTCAGGCACCTGTACCGCCGCCCAGACTGGATGTAGCCGGGCTCTTCATCTTCATCCTCCTCCTCTTGCTTCACTTCCACGTCAACCTCTCCTCCTTCTGCTTCAGCCATCTTTCCAGAGGGTGCTGCCTGAAATACACAACAATGGTCATTTACCTTTACAAATTGTCCATTTATGTCAGTGGTGGGTTGCAGGAGGTACGTCCCGGTACAGGTGTACCAGTGCCTGCCGGGAGTACAGGGTACCGTTCCGGTATGGTGCTCCGGAGGGCCCACCTGCCCTCCTTATTTGAGCTCTTCGGCACTTCAGCACATGCGCACGGAGAGTATGGCACCTGCACAATGCTCCGCCAAGCAGCTGGAGCATCGCGGAGGCATCGCAGGAAGTAAGGACGTAAGTGCGTGCTGCGCGCGTGCTGCGCACATTCATGTGGTGGATACCGGGCCCTGTTGCACTGTACCGGTTGAAACAGGATCTGGAACCCACCACTGCTTTATGTGCTTTACAATGGGTGGTGGGATATAGCCTCCTCAATTAATTTATGTAGTCTTTCCAGAGACCTTGAATGTTTGTAAGTGAACGCTGTTGCTTTCCTCCAGTGACAAAATAACCAGATAATACCATAAAAGAGGGAAATTGTAAAGGTAGTCTTGCAACCACAACTGAGTCCAAAATTTCTGTTATTGAGATGTGTTACGTGAATTTTGCCCCACCTTACAGCTTTTTTGTCACTGTTGTTAAGTGAATCACTGAATTGTTAAGTGAACCTGGCTTCCCCATTGATTTTGCTTGTCAGAAGGTCACAAAAAGGGATCCCACAACCCTGGGTCATAAATCTGAGTCAGTTGACAAGGGTGTGAATTTTGATCACATGACCCTGAGGATGCTGCAACGGTCATAAATATGAAAAACGGCCACGTCTCTTTTTCCAGTGCCATTGCCATTTAAATTGGTCACTAAATTGTTGTAAGCCGAGGACTGCCTGTACAGGTAATCCTCAACTTATGGCGGGTTGCATAGCAATCAAAGTTACCACAAACCTCAAAAAAGGTACTTATGGCCAGATTTGAAGTTACAACAGCTGCATTTTTGCAGTCACATGACCACAATTGGGGTGCCTGGCACAAATTGTCACATGGCTGTGTTTTATGTTTTTGTCAGAAAACAGTATTTATTTTTGGTTTCTGGAAAAAACACCCATCACGAACAATAGGTTCGTTTTACAACCGCCATATTCATTTAACAATAGCTGCGTTCGCTTAACAGTCTCTGAAAAAAAAGGTTGTAAAATTGGTTTTGGTCACTTGACGTGCTGCTTAACAACCAGCAGGCCTTGCCACCCTCACTGCGAGCTTAATAATGTTTTAAGTCAAGGACTACCTGTAGTGGAGAAACAGCAACTATATTAGCCTGTGCCCCAGTGGTGGGATACGACTGGTACACCCCAGTACGGGTGTACCAGTGCCTGCTGGGAGCATCAGATACAATTCCAGTACAGTGCTCCGGAGGGCCCGCCCGCCCACGCTCCTTACCTGTATTTGAGCTGTTCGAGGCTTACATGCACGTGCACGGAGCATACGGTGCCTGCGCAATGCTCCGCCGAGCAGCTGGAGCGTCGCGGAGGCATCACAGAGCGTCGCAGACACTAAGTACGCATATGTGTGCTGCGTGCATGTGGGCGCGTGCTAAGCGCATTCATGTGGTGGACGCCCGGCCTCATTGCAATGTACCGTTTGCAACGGGATCCGGAACTCACCATTGCTGTGACCACGGGATATATTTATTTTCATCTAATTACGCCTACCACTATTGTCATATGGACCTCAACCAGAAAAATATAGCCAAATCTTGCTCATCTTCTGGACCAAGCACTGACCTCAGTTCAAATCCCCCTGAACTGCAAGATTTACCTCAGACTAGCGGCCCCCAACTTTTTTAGGCGCCAGGGATTGGTTCCATGGAGACGTTTTTCCATGGACCGGAGGGAGTGTGGTTTGCATGTTGCCTGCATCCCACGAATGGGGCTTTACTTGTTTGTGTGGCCCAGTTTCTGGCATGCCATGGACTGATACTGGTCCTTGGACCAGGGGGCCCCTGCCTTATACTATTCATGTTGTGGCCCGCTAGTGGCCAACAGAGCTGGCAGCAGATTCGGACAGTGAGGAGGTTGGGGAGGAACATGGGCGAGTCCTGGAGTCTGGGAAAGGCTCTGATGAGGGCCCTGTGTCGGAGGCCGAAAGAAGGCCAGAGCCATATGCCAGTTATCAGCTGCCTTCAGAGTCAGACATCAGTGAGGCAGAGGAACAGCTGGAGCCTGTTCCCAGTGTACGAATGCGCAGAGTTGCCAGACCAAGGGAACAGCTAAAGAATAGGGATCGACTTGGGAATAAGGCCACAGGTGGATGATGAATGGCCCCTCCCAGAGGAGGGAAAGGAGAGTGGTATTTGCAGGAGATTTAACTGGTTTGTGACTGTCCGAGATTCTTTCTCAGATTAGCAGATATGTTAGATCTCCAAGCCAGATAAGATCTGTGACTGTAAATCCTCCCTTGAAAGACTTTGCTGGATGTGAATGGGCAGAATTCACAGTAAATTAATAAAAGGGCTTTTTGTTGGGACCAGGAGTTGCTTCATGCTCTTGGGAAGCCTTGGTCAGAACAATTCATGAGCTCGTCATGCAAGCTCTTCTTTAGATTGCAACAAAGAAAAAAGATGGGAAAATCTTTCCTGGAGGACAGACAGGATCAGAACAAGGAAAATATGTTTTAAAAAAATACAGGACCTTCTAAAATTTGCAACCAATTACACACAAGGGTGAGATTTTGAGCAAATGGCACACTGATCCACTAAGGATAAGAAAAAAATCCCTCCCTTATACCTGCAAGAGACGAGAAGACCAGTGCCAAACATCTAAAATTGTGAATATTGGCAAATGACTTCAGAAAGACGTGTTTTAAAAAATTGAACCTCAATTTTCTCACCTAAATTTCAGCTTCCTGCTTCAGAGTCAGAGTATGCAAGCCAAAAATTGGATGAAAAACCAACAGTTCGCAGGTTAGAAATCTGTCAATAGATACTTATCCACCACTACGAGGCCTGGTAGCTAGAGTTTGAGGACGCCTTCTGCGTGGATGGCAGGAATATGTGGGGATGTTTCCTCCCCTTGCCCCCCAAGAAATGGTGGGGACCGGCTGTGCATGTGATTAAATATTTTAGGGAAGGGCTTATTTTAGTGCTTACGCTCAAAAGCCTGGTTGGGCTTATTTATCTGATGAGGTGTTATTTTCCGGGAAACAGGATATATTGAGTTCAAGCTCAGCCAGCACAAATGAGGTTGAGCTAAAAAAATATATCGAGATCCAGCCCTAAAGACATCCTGGAAGGCAGCAGAGAAATTCCCTTCTCTTTAAATCTCAGAGTGACTGCATTTGCTTTTTAAACCTGAACACATGAGTGAAGCAGAGCCATATGGCTTGGGAGTCTTTGAGTGGGAACAGAGAGAAGCAGGTAAGTAAGAGAGCTTCATTAAATAGTTATTGGAAGAGCTAAGATAGTCCTGGCCAGTCTTAGGTGGGGTGAGGAAATCTATAGTTCTACCAGGGTTAGCAACTTCCCAAAGATTGGGGGGGGCATAACTCCTACCCAGGACATCCTGGAGGATGGACAGGAAGAAAGGTAGTGATGTCACTAGAAGGTTACAATCATTTTGTTCGTTTGTTTTGTACCCTACCTTTATTATTTTTACAAATAACACAAACAATACTCTTTCCTCCTCCTGTTTTCCCCGTCACAACAATCATGTGAGGTGGATTGGGCTGAGGGACACTGACTGGCTCCAATGTCACCCAGCTGGCTTTCGTGGCTAAGGTGGGGCTAGAACTCGGGGTCTCTTGTTTTGTAGCCTGGTGTCTTAAAGGTAAAGGTTCCCCTTGCACACATGTGCTAGTTGTTCCCGACTCTAGGAGACGGTGCTCATCTCCGCTTCAAAGGCGAAGAGCCAGTGCTGCCTGAAGACGTTCTCCATGGCCATGTGGCCGGCATGACTAAACGCCGATGGCGCACGGAACAGTGTTACCTTCCCACCAAAGGTGGTTCCCTATTTTTCTACTTGCATTTTTACATGCTTCTCGAACTGCTTATGCGTTATGCGGCGCTAGGGATTCGAATCGCCAAACTGCCAACCTTTCTGATCGACAAGCTCAGCGTCTTAGCCTCTGAGCCACCGCTTCCCTGAACTGGTGTCTTAACCATTAGACTAACTTGCCTTTCCCTCTATTTTTAATTAATTAATTTTAATTAATTTTTGCTTAATTTTGGCCTATTGGGGGAGGGGGGTGGAGGTTATATGGGTACGGATGAACTTGTAGTCTTCTAGGAAGTTAACTGTTCCTATTTCCATTCTTTAAAATCCCTGGAATTCGGTGGTGAGGTGACTACATTTTGCCAGAAACGTGGGAGAATGTGTGGCAATGAAAGTATTTAGGGGTGGCACGTGGACAATCCCAAGTTTCTGTCTATGGGGTTTCTCAGCCGTGGTTGTCCCCAAAGGTGCTTTTCCAGAGGCAACTGGACACTCTGGATTTTCTTTGAAGAACTTTCTCTGAGAGAGTTGAAGAAACTTCTTGGATGAGAAGCAAAACGTCTTCAAAGAAAAACCAGAAAGTCTAGTTGCCTCTTGAAAAAAAAGCACCTTTGGGATCCATGTTTCTATTTTCACCTCTGCTTTTCAGAAACCAAAACTGCAGAAGTTACTGATGTCACAACTGTCCCTTCCTGCATTAGGCTCTCTAGCCTCCATCTTTTGAAGGGAAACATCCTTTTTATATGAACCAGCCTATCTGGCGATCTACAGCTATTTTTCCTTTTTCGTTTCCTCTTCTCTCCCTCCCTCCCATCGGGTGACTTTTGCAAGCTGTGTGGAATGAGGACGATGGGGGGTTATAATCCCAACCCAGCTGCCAGGTGCAAGATTGGGGGAAATCTCTTTTTCAGGCCTTTAGTGGGAGTGACATCTATTCGGTATGTTTTGTGCAAATTTCCTAAGGAGTGCATATGGCATCCTGATTTTTACGAGATCCAAGACGTTGCATGAAATTTTGTTTTTAAGAAGTGTGTAACTGGAAAAATATAAAGCAAAAGGAAAAGGTTACACAAGTCTATTTTGCATTCCAGAATCAGATCGGTAACTCAGGGTGAGGGGGGAATAGACAGAAAAGGCTTTTTTCCTCCACTCTGCCAGAACATATGGTGGGGAAATTGCCTGCTCCTTGCAAAATGGTTGGATTCGGGATCTGGAGGGAGAAAGGGAGTCGGAGGATAAGGAAGGCCATCAGAAGAAGGCAGAGCTAGAGTTACAAAAGGTTTTTGGAGGAAGGTAAAATAAAATTACAATCCTCTTGCAAGTGGAGTGCCTGGAATTCGCCAAGCAGAATTGCAATTGTTCACAAGCCCCCTTTCATTTAGCACTGAAAAACTTAAAACCTGGAGCTGTAGAGAAACTCTCGGAAAAAGACGGCAGGTGCAAAAAAAAAAGAAGAAGGCATAACTGTTCCTTATTAGGATGGAAGATGGACGTTTGCTGCTGAGAGAGAGAGGGAGGGAGGGAGGGGGGGAGAGGGGAGAGAGAGAGAGAGAGAGAGAGCAGCCCTGCTCTAGCAGAGAGCTTGGCAATCATGACATTAGAAGGATGGGTGTTCCTTGTTTTTTTTAGAAAGGTAAAAGAGGAATAAAGGTAAATGTTCCCCTTGCACATACTTTATCGTTCCCGACTTTAGGGGGCAGGGCTCACCTCCGTTTCAAAGCCGAAGAACCAGCGCTGTCCGAAGACGTTCTCCGTGGTCATGTGGACGGCATGACTAAACACCGAAGGCGCACAGAACGCTGTTACCTTCCCACCAATGGTGGTCCCTATTTTTCTACTTGCATTTTTATATGATATCAAACTGCTAGGTTGGCAGGAGCTGGGACAAGTAACAGGAGCTCACTCTGTAACGTGGCACTAGGGATTCGAATCTCCAACCTTTCTGACCGACAAGCTCAGTGTCATAGCCACTGCGTCCCAAAAGAGGAGACAAGCATACAAAAGGTTTAGTACAGTTATTCCTAGGGTTTTTTTTTTCTTTCTGCAAAAATGAACAGCTCAATATTTATTCATGTCTTCTGCTGCCAAGTTTTGTCTTCATGGTTGATGAAGCTCTGGGGGCTGGAAAAACAAGGCTGGGCAGGAGAAGTCTAGGGCTAAGGTCTGCCCACCCCAGCTGTGGGGTGCCTGGCCAATAAGCATATGCCAGCACAACATTTTGGCAGCAAAATTTGCAGATATTCTTTCAGGGCAGCTCACGCCTTTCCCCTCCCAGAAAAACCCATCTGAGCTTGCCCTGAAATCATGTTCCAACCAGGAAAGAAGGAAGAAAGGAGGAAGGAAAGAAGGAAGGAAGGAGGGTGGGAGGGAGGAGGAAGGCAGGAAGGAAAAACATAGGTAAGAAATATCAATGTAAGATGGAATATATAAAGCTTTGCAATCAGATCTAGATGTCTATGAAGATTCTCAGTCATCCAGGTCATAGTTGTCCCAAAGGTGGTTTTTGAAGAGGCAACTGGACTTCCTGGTTTTTCTTTGAAGACATTTCACTTCTCATCCAAGAAGTTTATATGTGTTGTCAGGGTCACCTGAGTGGTGTAAACCCTTTCTCTTTATCAGCAGATGAAGAGGTCAGCAGATTTTATCAACAGATAAAGAGATAGAGGTCTGAAATGCTTTTCTGTAATTTCCTGTCCTATCTATCTATATGTCTATCATCTCCATCCATATCTATCTATCTATCTATCTATCTATCTATCTATCTATCTATCTATCTATCTATCATCTCCATACATACACATCTATCTATCTATCTATCTATCTATCTATCTATCTATCTATCTATCTATCTATCTATCTATCTCTATCTGTCAATCATCTCCATACATACACATCTATCTATCTATCTACCTATCTATCTATCTATTTATCATCTATCTATCTATCTATCTATCTATCTATCATCTCTCTCTATCTACCTACCTACCTCTCAATCAATCATCTCTATCCATATCTATCTATCTATCTATCATCTATCTATCTATCTATCTATCTATCTATCTATCTATCTATCTATCTATCTATCTATCTATCTATCTATCTATCTATCTATCTATCTAATCTATCTGCCTGCCTGCCTGCCTTTTCTATACCTTCATTTCTATCAGAGAAGCTCAGAGCACTTCGTGTAGAAATTGTAAAAGCTCAATTAAATAAAAATACCCCAAGTAGACCAACAGTTCTTAAAACAATTTTTAAAAAAGCCATTAGAAAGACAATTCAGTCCTGGGGCAGCCTTTTTTTATTATCTCTAAAGCAATGTTTCTAAATCTTGAGGATTTTTTAAGATATGTGAAATTCAACTTCCAGAATTCCCCTTCAGCATAGCTGGATAGATGTCTATGGAGATTCTCAGTCATCCAGATGATCATGATTGTCCCAAAAATGTTTTTTTTTTCCAAAAGGGAACTTTGGACTTTGGTTTTTCCTTGGAGCTGTTTTGCTTCTCATCCAAGAAGCTTCATCCGCTCTGACTCAACATTGGAGGATGGAAGGATTTATATTCTTTCCCTATTTGGTCAGAGCCAAAGAAGCTTCTTGGATGAGAAGCCAAACATCTTCAAGGGAAAAAAAACAAAGTCCAAAGTTCCTTTTTTTGAGGGGGGTGAGCACTTTTGGGACATGGGTGGCTGGGATATCCTGGGGGTTATCTTAAAAAGCTCAAGGCTGGGGAAAAAAACTGGTTTAAGGGCAAAGCAAGGGTGGTCAGCCATAGCTTCCTTTGGGAGAACTGTTCCATGCTAAGGGTGCCACTCTGAAGAAGATCCTGTTCCCGTTCATTCTGTGGCAAAGGGAGATAGGATGGGCCGGGCATCCCCAGATGATCCTACTCCAGTGATTGGATGGCAGAGGTCTACTGTTAAAACCATCCGCAGAAGACTCTGTGTGCGGGTGTCTTTTACCAAGGATTAGGAGAAACAAACACACACACACCCATTTTTTTTCTTTGAACAGAAGGGACAAAGGAAAGGAGGGTGTGGAACACTCGCAGGTCATTTGTGCCTGCGTGTTTAGAACTGCCTAACCATTGGTTCAATGAGCCCAGGGGGCCCAGTGGTTAGAGTGTAGTATTGCAGGCTACTTTAGCTGACTTCTAGCTGCAGTTCGAATCTCACCAGGCTTAAGGTTGACTCAGCCTTCCATCCTTCCGAAGTGGGTAACATGAGGGTTTGTAGGCTGACTCTGTAAGCCCCTTAGAAAGGGCTGTAAAAGCCCTATGAAGCGGTATATAAGTCTATTGATTGCTATTTAAATGCTCTCATTCCCATCATCCCGCAGGGACAACAACCTCTGGCATTCGTCAGATCTGCAATCCAACGCGGAAAGCGAGGCTGTTTGCAAAAAGAAAAGAAAAAACCCATACACAAACTCTTTTGGGTAACTAACGATTTATCTAGCTCGGGTGGCAGATCTCGGTGGCTTCCGCGGCCAGGATCCAGCCAACAGCCCCCTCCGGAGCCGATGCCCGCCAACCGCGCCCGCAACTGCGGCATTGAGAGAGAGATGCTCAATCGGCCAGCCAAAGGGGCAAAGCTTTCCTGCCGGCCGGCCGGGAGCCCCCTTTCTGCAAAATGGTCCCAGTGGTCAATGCTTGGAATGCTCTACCTGTGTTGTTACATTTCCAAACCCCCAAAACCTCAACCTTAGGACTGTCCACTGTGGACCTCACCCCATTCCTAAGAGGTCCGTAAAGGGGGTGTGCATATAAGCGGACCATCCCTATCCTACCGTCCCCATTTATTCGTCCCCATTTAATTCATGCTCATGCTTATTCTTGTGTCTTGTAAACGATGGACAAATCAAATAAATAAATAAATAAATAAAATGGCTGTCTCTAGGACCGAGGGACCCCCGACGGGAGACGGGAGGCCAGGCGCCCTCACCCGCTGGGCTCTCCGCCGCCGCCTCCGCCTCCTCCTCCCAGCCAAGGCGGCGATGCCAGCAGCAGCGACAGCGGCAGCCGCTCTTTGCATCCAAAGCAAAGCGGCTGTTCGCCCGTCCGGACGGCAGAATGCCTTTTTTTTAGGACCGGGGGGACAAGCGACCTGCTGCCAGGCTGGGGAGAGGGCGCATCGGGGCTCTGCATCGGGAGCAGCCCCGAGGCGCTCAGTCCCTTCCAGCGGGAGGGAGAAGGAGAAGCAGAGCAAAGGCCATCCCCAGCGGCGGCGGGTCCCGCTTTCGCCCTGTCCCTCGTGTGTGTGCCCCCCCCCCAGCCTTACCTGCTGGCTCCTTTGTCTGGGGGCTCTCCCCTTTCTCTGCGGCTCCATGTGGCCGAGCGCTAGGACCGCGGAGAAAGGAGAGGAAATGGAGGCGCAGGGCGGGGCGACCGGAGTGTGGGTGGCTGGGTGGGTGGGAGTCCCAGCAGCGATGAGCTGGAACTGCAGGGATGATCCCCTCCCTCTTCCTCCTCCCCTTCCCGCCCCGGCTGCAAAGGTAGCAACCGTCTTAGAGACGGAGGGAGGGGGTCTCGAGGCTCGCCTCGTTGGATTAGAAAAGGATGGGGATTGCAGGGGGGGGGGGGGATGGGGGGATACGAAAGGGGTAAGGAGAGGCGGGGTGGAGTGGGGCGGGGCAGTCAGAGGAAGAGCCCAGGCGTTGCACCAAGCGGAAGTGTGGCGAAGCCGCTGCGGGGGAACCGTTTGGAGGGTGCACCAGATCTTTTTTGGTGAGGGGGGGCGTCCAAGAGGTTAGCGCTGATCGTATTGCCTAGTTTGGGTAATGAAAGGAAATAAGGAAGCTGTAGGAGCCCCCCCCGCTTCCAAGAGGTGCTTCGTGGCAGGCCGAAGTGCTTCTCGGCTTCATGGAGGAGAACCGGGCACTTCCGGCAATAGGGAATTATGGTTGTTTTTTTCTTTAAGGAAGAAGATGAAGAAAACGTTTCTCATCCAAGAAACTTCATCCGTTGATGAATCAATTGATCAACCGATGAAGTTTCTTGGATGAGAAACGAAACTACTACTTCCCCCTGCCCTCTTCTCCCCCTCTTCCTCTTCTCATTCTCCTTCCTCTTCCCGTCCTCTTTTTCCTCTTCTCCTTCCCCTCCTCCCCTTCTTATTCCTCTTCTCATTCTCCTTCCTCTTCCCCTCCTCCCCCTCCTCCTCTTCTTCCTCTTCTCATCCTCCTTTCTCTTTCCTTCCTCCCCCTCTTCTTCCTCTTCTCATTCTCCTTCCTCTTCCCCTCTTCTTTTTCCTCTTCTCCTTCCTCTTCCCCTTCTCCCCCTCCTCTTCTTCCTCCTCCTCTTCCCCTTCTCCTTCCTCTTCCCCTCCTTATTCTTCTTTTCTCCTCTTCCTCCTCAAAGGAAAAAAAACAACAGTCCAGTTGCCTTTTTTTGCGGGGGGGGGGAAGCACCTTTGAGACAACTATGACCTGGGTGACTAAGAATCTCCACTGACATCTTCACAGGGTGATCCCCCCCCCCCCGGATTTCCTTTTCGTACCGGCGTGGTCTTCCATCCCCAAATGTTAAACTTGCTAAAGCTATTTGCAAAATGTGTGGCATGGGAAGAAATCCCCAGACATGAATGAGGATTGGAGCTAATTCTAACAGGCTAGAGAAGAAAGCGACACTGGATCTCTTCGCCTGCAATAAAACCAGCTGCTTTCACGAGATTTGCTTTGTTTCTGTTGCTGCTGTTCCTTTTCATTGCAACAAGAAGTGAATGGCACCTGGAGGGTGGGGGGATTTCCTGGGATACATTTTGTTCAGGAGCCGCTCTGAGGTCAAGGCTCTCCTTTGGCTAAGGAGAGAGAAAATGTGATTATAAAGCACAATAGAGATGCTTTATAGTCCATTCTGTATTCGTTGTATACATGATGTACAATGACAATAAAGACTATACTACAGTCCAGGTCTCAAAGATGATTTTTTTCAAGAGGCAACTGGACTTTCAGGTTTTTATTTGCTTCTCATCCAAGAGGCTTCTTCAGCTCTGACTGTAAGGTGGGGTGGGGGGAGTGATGAGAAGCGAAACGTCTTCAAAGAAAAAACAAAAAGTCCAGATGCCTCTTGAAAAAAGCACTTTTGAAACAACCATGACCAGGATAAATGAATCTCCATAGACAGTTCCAGGGTTTCTAGCCTTATATGTTTTGTGACCCTTCAGAAGAGGCGATTCTTTTAAAAAAAAAAAAATCAAAGATGCAAACGGAACTTCTGAGAACGTTTGACGCGTGCTTCTATTGTTCAATATTCTCTTTAATGTCAGATTTTTCAGCGCCGCTCTACCCTTTGGAATCTCTATCGCGGAATCGCTAACACACCGTTGGGAAATCGGACAACCCGTTCCATCTCAGACCGGAAACGGGACAATAGAGCGGCCGGTCCACCTGGAGATAGAGACGCTTAGAACGCTTCATACTCGTTTTGGCACTTCCGTTTTAACGAAACGGTTCTACCCGCCAACCACTCCGCCCATCCCACTCACCCCGCGAAAGTTTTCCTCCTAGGCCTCCCGAAAGCATAACGGGAGATTTGTACATGCTTACCCGAAATACGCGTTTAAACTTATATAAATATATATGATATGATATTGGGGTGTGTAATGAGGAGTGGGGAGGATTGTTTTTGTAAAAGGACGCTGTGGCTACCATAGAGAAAAGGCGCCACCGGAAGTCTGTCCCCGTCCAATCAGGCAGGGGGAACGCTTTGAACGGGTGCACATTTCCTGTTTCCTAGCAACAAAAGGAAGTATTTGTTGTTGCCCTCTCCTGCGGGACTCCTAACAGTAAATCCCGGGGTTTGGAGGCCCGGAGGCGTTGCGGGGCCGCCCAGCCCGGTGTTGCGGGACCCCGTCAATAGGGAACGGCGGGTCTGCCGAGGGGCCCCTGAGAGGATTTGGCCTCGCTTTCCCCCTTCGTCCGTTTAGTTCCCCCTCCGCTCGATCCGTCCGTTGCTTGCCGAACGGGAGGCGAAGGGTTCCTCTTGCCGGGAAATGGAGAGCCCTCGTGGGGCCTCTCTTCTACCTCAGGGCGGGACCCGTCGCGGATTGTGAAACCCGCCCGTCCGCCTGGAGCCTCCCGAGGAAACGAGGGCCTGGGGACCCTTCGTGCTCCTGGATCCGAATCTCAGGGTTTTCGGACCCGCTCGCAGCTGCTGATCGCGGCATCCTCCCGACGCCTTAGGAAAGCCTGGAATTTACTTGCGGGCTGCTGCTGTTGTTGCCCAACTTGAACGGGGTGCTTCCCGCTGGGATGTCCTGAAATGCACTGGATCCTATGGTTGGAGGTCCAGCTCCTCTCACTCTCTTCTCTTCTCTCAGCACTCAGGGTCTCCTCCTCCTGTCTTCTTCTCCTTCAGCCTCTTCTTCAGCTGCTTCCTGGATAACCTCCTGCTCTGAAGATGGGGCTCTGAAGACTTGCCTGGATCCTGAAGGGATGTCGCTTTGAATGCCTTTGGCTTTTGGAGAAAGGTGGAGCAGCTTTAAAAGTCGGCCCCAGAAAAACCAGGGGGGAAGAACTAACTCGACACCACTCATCGCTCAACACGTTTTGTGCCGTGTTTTAAATGTACATTAATATGTCTGGCTCTGAGCCGTATTCCCTGTTTTGGGAGGAAGGACGTTTGTATCGGTGGCTCCTGATAAATGAATGTTGTGCTGAACTGGAAAATTCAGAATGATCTGACAGGTGAGGAAACATGTTTGTGTCCCTGCGTGCATGCATTCATTTGTATTCAGTGCATAGTTTTTCTAGCCTAATGAACTCCCACTACCTGCAATTTTTGCATGGTGAGGTTCAGGGTTGAGGGTGTTACAGGCCCAATCATCTGGAGCTGGATCCAGAGTAATTTAAATAAAACCTTTGTGCACTATAGCTCTGTTTATTATAAACCCATGTTTTTTGTTGTTGTTATTGAGTGAGAAAATTTCAGCTTAAAGTACTTCTGTACTTCCTGGATCTCTCCTTGTGCCTTATGATTAGAATAAAATAATTGAGTAGGAGAGAAGACGTACATACAAGGAAATTTATGCTATTGAGCAGAATAAAAATAAAAGAGTGACATCTGGTGAAATCATACTCTGGGATCTGAGATGCTTAGTTTATTAGACCTACCTAAGGACCTTGTTTCTTAGAAGGAGATATAAAACTAGCATTTTGTTCTGTATCAGAAAATCCTACATTTCTGACCTGTAGTTAGTTTCCTGTCCCTTTCAAAACACAATTCTCAGTCTTTCTGTTCTTAGAGAATGGGAATTATTCCAATATGCTGTGTTAGGCATCCAATTGGAGAAGGGTACTTTTTGTTGAAGGGGACACAGTGACTCAATGGCTAACGCACTGAGATTGTCAATCAGAAAGGTCAGCGGAGTGAGCTCCCGTTACTTGTCCCAGCTTCTGCCAACCTAGCGGTTTGAAAGCATATAAAAATGCAAGTAGAAAAAATAGGAACCACCTTTAGGTAACAGCGTTCCGTGCACCTTCGGCATTTAGTCATGCCGGCCACATGACCCTGGAGACGTCTTCAGGCAGCGCTGGCTCTTCAGCTTTGAAACAGAGATGAGCGCTGCCCCCTAGTGTCGGGAACGACTAGCACATATGTGCAAAGGGAACCTTTACCTTTATGCCGATGCAATAAAAATCAGTTTTTTCACACCCCACCCACAAGTTGAGGATTTCATAATTTGAGGTCACTTGATTTTATTGTGTCCACTCTTCTTACCTTGGTTTTAGGGCCCAGAAGCTGAAACTTGCTGATTAAGGTTTTAAAAAGCCAGTGAGGTTCATTTAGTACCTTTGTTGTCAGAGCAGCTTTTATTTTAGGCACTAGCTAACACCTACGTTTGTTTGTTACAAAACCTTTCCCATCTTATCAAATTACTCCCTGAAGGAAGAGAACAACACTCATGTAATAAGAAACACCCCCGCCCCCCCCCCGCCCCCCTGCAAAATAACCTGAGCAACAACCATTGCTATATTTTTGGGTCACTGCTTTCATAATATGATTGTGTGGTAAGAACCAAAGAGCGAATAATCAATATTCTAATACCTGTCACAACCAGTCAAATATTTCCAGGAAGTCTACAACATAACAACATTTCCTCTGGTGTCCTGATGTGACCTCTTTCGAAGAAGTCGGTATTCCAGAGATCATTCTGTTTTTCATAAGTGGTAATGTTTGTAATGCTCCTTTTCTGATTTGATAATGGCTGGTTCCTGTGGGAAGACGTTATAAAAGAGGGAGGTAGGAAAATTAGAGCACATACATGTATACATACGTACATGTAACAGTCTTCTTCACAGAGGTGCCATTCCGAGGGAAAATACAGCAGGTTCTCAACTTACAATAGTTTATTTAATGACTGAAGTTAACTGCGGCACTGAAAAAAGTGACTTGGGACCATTTTTCACGCGGCCGTTGCAGCATTTCTTGGTCATGTGATCAAAATTTGAATGCTTGGCAACTGGCTCATATTTATGACGATTTCAATGTCCCGGAGTCATGTGGTCACTCTTTGTGAACTTCTGGCAAGCAAAGTCAATAGGGAAGCCGGGTTACTAACTTAACAAATGCAGCGATTCACTTAGCAACTGCGGCAAGAAAAGTCGTAAAATGGGGCAACGTTCACTTAACTGTCTCGCCTAGCAATAGAAATTTTGCATCTTTTGTGGTCGTAAGTCGAGGACTACCTGTGGTACTTAATTCGTGACCAAGAGTCAAGAGTCTCACAGTCCCAACATATTGTGTAAATTGAACTACTATAGCTTGAAAACTGTGGATTGTGGTTTATTGTGGTGGGTGACAGTATTCACAGTAATCCTCATTAGCACGACTGGCCAAAGTAAACTCAGGCAGCCACTCCAACATCATTTCCAGGAGCCTGAGCTTTTCCCACTTACAGGGACCCAAAAATTGCTTAGAGCTTGAAGTTGACAGAAGAAGTCTGAAAACACCTTTGTGGACAAGCCAAACTTTATTAAAAGCCATGAGCTTTCATGAGCTTCACTTGGAATAACAGATTAATAGAGTTGGAAAGGGGCCTTGTAGGTCATCTAGTCAAAGCAGGAGACCCTACACAATTTCTGACAGTTGGCAGTCCAATCACTTCTTGTAAGTCTCTAATGATGAAGCTCCCACAACTTTTGCGAAGGCAACTTGTGTTCCATTGTTCTCACTGCCAGAAAGTTTCTCCTTATTTCTAGATTGAATCTCTTCTTGTTCAGTTTCCATCCATTATCCCTGTCTGGCCTTCAGGGTGCCTTGGAAAACAGGTTGACCCTCTCCTTTTTTGACAACCGCTGAGATATTGGAACACTGCTATCATACCGTGTTTTATCCTCCAGTCCCCTAATCATCCTGGTTTTTCTCCTCTGCATTCTTTCTAGAGTCTCAACATCATTTTTATAGAGTGGTCACCAAAAATGGATGCAGTACTCAAGGCGTGGTCTTACTAGGGCTTTATGGAGTGGTATTAGGCCTCACTTGCTTTAGTTTCACTCGGAATAGCTACACTTAGGTTTTGAACTGGGATGAGGAAGAGAGGAAAACTGGTTGATTATGTAGATGCAACTTAGTGATGATGGGTTTCAAGTACCTTATCACTTAATGATTGTCCTGGTATAAAAAACCCATTTTTTGTGTGTAGAGATGGGCTGAAGCCATTTGCTTTATGTGAGTTCAGCAGTTCTTCCTTCAATTGCCAAAACAATCATTCAGAAAGTCTGCTGTAAGGCAGCGTTCCCCAATCTTTCCAGCTTAGTGGCCCGCGGGGTGGTGTTGGTGTTGGTTCTGTGCAAGTGGTTGGCATGTACACATGAGCGCGCATAGCTCTTTTTGTGAGTGATGATTGCATGCAAATGGAGCTTCGCCTGCGGGTGCCTGCCATCACACGAATGGAGCTTCATGTGTGCTCGCTGCTCGCAAAACTGGAGCTACATGCGCTTGTGTGCTCACCCACCATTTGCATGGACCGGTTTTGAATGAGCCGCAGCCAGGTAATGGGCCTCAGTCTGGAGGTTGGGTACTCCTGCTGTATGGTAGTGATCGTGATGCAGTTCACAAAAGCTTATGCATTTTAGTATTGTCCCATTGGGGACTAGTCCTCTAGACCAGGGGTGTCAACATTGATTTCAATGTTGGTATTGTCCTACACCCCCCTTCCTTTTTGATTGTAAGCCGCCCTGAGTCCCCTCAGGGAAAAGGGCGGCCTATAAATAAATAAATAAATAAATCAAATCAAATCAATCAATGAGGGTTGCATCAGGGTTGTGTTTGACCTCGGTGGGGGGCGTGGCCAGGGGGGCATGGTCAGTTCTACATCCATTTTCGGCTGTGACGACCTCCTGCAGCCCTCTGCCACTGAAAACAGAACTCGGCCGGCCCGCGCACAACCTTCCAATCTCTGTTTTCCCTGGCAGAGGGACCTTGGGCCAGTCCTTCACTCCTTCTGGGGTGGACCCTTGGGCCAGATCCAAGCACCCTGCGGGCCAGATCCAGCTTGTGGACCTTGAATTTGACACCCTCTGCTCCTGCTCTAGACTAAGTGGGCACTGTGTTTTTTTCCTGTTGTCTTCCTGTTGCTTTTCCCTCTCTGGAGGGTGGGAGCACTTTAGTGTGTAACCTCATAAAAGCTTTGTCCCTCTAAAAAAAGAAAAGAAAAAAACCCCAACAGGTAATCCTCTTCTTACAACCACAATTGAGCCCAGAATTTCTGTTGCTAAGTGAAATGAGTTCTGGCCCATTTTATGACTTTTCTTGTCAACAGTTGTTAAGCGAATCACTGCCGTTGTTAAGTTAGTAACACAGTTGTAAGTGAATCTGGCTTCCCCCGTTGACTCTGCTTATCAGAGTCAACAGGGATCATGTGACCCCAGGACACTGCAACCGTCATAAATATGAGTCAGTTGCCGAGCGACTGAATTATGATCACATGACCATGGGGATGCTGGCAACGGCCAGAAGTGTGAAAAATGACCCTACGTCTCTCTTCAGTGCCATTGTAATTTCAAACAGTCCCTAAGCAAACTGTGTTGTAAGTCGAGGACAGCTGGTGTAATGCTTTCAGACACGAAGGTGGAAATCTCTGGGTTGGACATGAAGCCAGTGCAGTGACTTCCTCTCAGATCTAGGAATAAAAGTACCAAGAAAACTCTCCTGAAAACCAATTGTCAAGAAAACTTCAGGTGACTCGCCAGAAGTCAAGACTGACTTGAAGGCACAACTTCCTATTAATGAAGGGGGGGGGGGGGGAGAAGCAGATCTCTTCCTTTTAATGGTTCTTTTTGGTGAAGCTGCATCCTTGCTTCTAAAGATATCTTTGAAACTGCAGGAAAGAGCACCCTGGTTGAATGTTTACGCACAAGCTTGCAGATGATACTAATGTGGTTTAGATCTTTCAGATGGTGCAAAAGAGAAGACCAAAAGGATTCTTAAACAGTAGTGAAGTGGCAAAAATATATAAATAAGGAAAGAAATCAGAGGGGAAAAGTCTGTTTAAGAAACTGCCCCTGAAGGAATCCTGAGCTTAATAAAAAGCTATCCATAATTAACATCATCTGCATTTTGGGCAGAGTTTTTCTTAATTAAGTGATGTAACGGATGGGCAGTATGTTGGCTGGCTCTGAATATTGGGGAGGGGGAGGGGGAGTGGGGGGGCAGGAAATGACCCAGTGTAAGAAAGAATTTAAAAATATGAAATAAGTGGAACAACAAAAGGAGTTGGGGGGAAACTCCACAATTACATCACCAAGCTCTAAAGCAGTGTTTTTCAACCGTGTGGATTTCAACTCCCAGAGTTCCACAACCAACTTTCTCACTCAGGAATTCTGGGAATTAAAGTCCACACACCTTAAAGTGGCCAAGATTGAGAAACACTGCTCTAGGAAGCCTTAATCTCTCTCTATCAACTAAATTATTACTAAATTAAGAGTGACAGAGTACTCACTAAATGAACTGTGGCATATAGTGATGGCCTATAGTGAAAGCAGTTTGATTCCTACCCAGTCCACCTGCTGTCAATTCCCCTTAGAAAATTAGGCATCCCTTACGGAAAAAAGCTTCCCATCTCTGTTAAATACTGTAAGATACTGATAAGATATCCAGGTTTTTTCACTTCCTCTCTGATTACCAGTTTGTATGTTACCTATTTCAGGTAGTCTTCGACTTAAACAGTTCATTTAGTGACCATTCAAAGTTATAATGCCACTGAAAAAGCAACTTATGACCTGTGGTGGGATTCCAAATCATTTCCTGCCAGTTCTGTGAGAGAGTGCTTCACGACTGCTTGCAGCACTCAAGACCGCCCTCGGTGTCAGCGCTGCTGAGCTGAGCTGTTTTTTTTTAACGCAGCTGAGGCACAGCAGTCCTTTCTGCCGCTCAAATCAGCCGAGCTAAAAAAACAAGGGAACATAAGACGGAACGATGGGGGTGGGAGGCCGGGGCCAACCAGATGGGTGGTATTCTCCGAACTACCAAAAATTTCTGCTACCGGTTCGGCTGAACCAGTCCAAACCGGCTGAAATACTACCACTGATGATGACCATTTTTCACAATTATGATCATTGCACGTGATTTAAATTTGGATGCTTGACAACTGGTTCATATTTATGACAGTTGCAGTATGACGGGGTCATGTGACCCCCTTTTGTGACTTTCTGACATGCGAAGTCCATGCAGAAGCCAGATTTACTTAACAACTATGTTACTGATTTTAGAACTGCAGTGATTCGCTTAACAAATGTGGCAAGAAAAGTGGTAAAATGGGGTGAAATTCACTTAACAAAAATTTTCACTTAGCAACATAAATTCTGAGCTCAATTGTGGTCATAAGCCGAGGATTACTTGTATACCATAGGTCGCCCATCCTTTTTGGGGGGTGTTTGACATGAAACATGAACTGAAATTCTGTACAGGAAATCGAAAACCAACTCAGTCTCGACTCTGCCCCAGTGTTTCTCAACCTTAGCAACTCTTAAGTTTTGTGGATTTCAGTTCCCAGCATTCCCTAGCCAATGTGCCGACTGGGGAGTTCTGGGAGTTGAACCCCACATGCCTTAAATCTGCCAAAGTTGAGAAACACTTTGCTCTATGCAAAGATGTGATTTGTGGCATTTAACTTATTTCTTGGTTCCAGCGATGCTCACTCCAGGGGATTCCTCCTCATTACTGCCCCTCTTTGTCTCTGCAGGTCTTGGAATGGTTGGGTGAGAAGAGGGGACCCGAAGCTCTGCAATGAGACCGAGGGGTGCTTCCAAATGCCCGTGGCTTCCTCTTTAAAGAGTGCCAGGATTAAGAAGGACTTTGGACGTGAGCAATGGCTGAAGGCGATGCTGCTCTGAGCAGTGAGCCGCCTGTGGGTCAAGAGGAGCGGCCGTACAAATGCAAGCAGTGCCCGCGGAGCTACCGCCACGCCGGCAGCCTGGTGAATCACCGCCGTACCCATGAGGTAGGCCTTTACCGCTGCTTGCTGTGCCACAAAGACTTCTCCAATCCCATGTCCCTGAAGAGCCACTTGCGCACTCATATGGAAGAGAAGCGTCACAAATGCCCAGACTGCGGCAGAAGCTTCCGAGTTTCATCCCAGCTTCCAAGCCACCACTGCCCAGCTCAGGCCATCCAGGAGCAGGAGGAAAAAGGCAGGAGGGATGGGAGTTACAGCTTCCAAAGGGGCCAGGGCACGTCTTCTCCAGATGTGGACTCCCATTCTGGGATGGAAGGCAGTAGCAGGAGCCTGTTGTCCAACCTGGAGAAGTACATTGCTGAGTCGGTGGTGCCAGCCAACTTTTCTCAGCAAGAGTTTCCAATGAAGAATGAACAGGAGAATCAGGATCCGCTCCCGGAGCATGACGGGGGTGGGGAGGAGCCTGGACTGCTGGCTGCCCTGGAGGACGAGCGCCGCTACAAATGCAACCAGTGTGACAAGGCTTACAAACATGCTGGCAGCTTGACCAATCACAAGCAGAGCCACACGCTGGGGATCTATCAGTGTGCCATGTGCTACAAGGAGTTCTCCAACCTCATCGCCCTCAGAAGCCACGCCCGTCTCCACTCGGAGTATCGGCCCTACAAGTGCCGCTTTTGCCACAAAGCCTTCCGGTTGCCCTCCGAACTGCTGAGCCACCAGAAAGCCCACAGCCAGGAAGAGAGCAAGTCCGCAGACCCATCAGCTTGGGAGGATTCGGAGCACGATGTTTGGGAGGAGGACTCCATAGAAACATCAGCAAAGTTGGACATCTATCAGCCACCTCCCATGGGCACAGGCTTCGGGGATAGGGTGCCCTGCAGCCTCAAAGATGCCTCCAAGACCGGTGGTGGAGAACGCTGTAATCCAGATGGAGAGCTGTGTGTCCGCTGTGGCGGGACCTTCGCCGACGAGGAGGAGTTGAAGGAACACAGTTGCCTTTACCCAAAGGAGGCAGATGAAGAAGAAGAGGATGAGGGCAGCAGCCCTTTCCAAGCAGCCCCCAGCTCCAATGAAGCTTGGGAAGCCCGTCTGAAGAGCGAGGAAGCCTTTCCCATGTCTGAAGAGCGGCCTTTCCGCTGCGGGGACTGTGGGAGGACATACCGCCATGCAGGGAGCCTCATTAACCACCGGAAGAGCCACCAGATTGGGGTGTACAGTTGTACCGTCTGTTCAAAACAGTTGTATAATTTGGCTGCCTTGAAGAACCACTTGCGGGTACACCTCAAGTCTAAGCTCAACTCCTCGACCCCAGAAGAGGCCTCCCAGCACCTGTCTGGGATCCTGGACCCACCAAAAGCGCAGGACTGCCCTGATGACTGCCCAACCCAGCCCTCGGATGCCTGGAAAGGACCATCTGCCTGTCTCAAGGAAGAGGAAGAAAGGACTCTCGGGGAGGAAGAGCGACCCTACCGGTGTGAAGACTGCGGACGGAGTTATCGCCACCGAGGTAGTCTGGTGAACCATCGCCACACTCATCAGACGGGAATCTTCCAGTGCTCCATCTGCCCCAAACAATACTCCAACCTCATGGCACTCCGGAACCACGTCCGTGTCCATTTGCGGGCCGCCCGCATGCGGGGCAAAGAATTAGGGGACGGCTTAACCTCCGCTAATGGCAGAGAGAGTTTTGAGGAGGAGGCTGAATTCCAGCTTCATCAGCTGCACCATCTGCCCTGCACAGAGGACATTGAGGTGGCTGAGGAGCCTAAGCTTGGCGTCCTTCACTGTCAGGAAGCAGATCTCCTTCAGACTATTAAACAGGACGTAGAAGCCCTGGAGAATGGGGCAACAGTGGCTGAGGACATCCTCCCGGCCTCAGAGACGTCTCACATTTGTCCCCAGTGCGGGTTGGCCTTTCCTACCTTGGCTGACCTGCAGACTCACGCCATGCAACACAGCAGTGAAGGGGAACGTTTGGAAGGGGTGGCGGAAGGAACCAACCCACCTCTTCCCATCCAGCGTCTCTATGAGTGCGAACTGTGTGGCAAGTCATACCGGCACTCGGGAAGCCTCATCAATCATAAGCAGACGCACCAGACAGGCGACTTCAGCTGTTCGCTTTGCAGCAAACACTTCCAAAACGTGGCCTCCCTTAAAAGCCACTTGCGTGGCCATCAGAGACCCAGGAGAGGACTGTCCGAGACACTGGTGACTGCGAACGAGGAGACTGGCACTGAAGCTGGCGCTGCCATGCCTATGATTTTATCTTTGGCAGAGCAGCTAAGAGATAGTTGCAGTGTTCTGGAAAAAGATGCCACAGACAACAGCTGGCAGTCCCAATCACAAGCATCTTCCCCGTTGCCTGCCGATTCTGAAAGCCTTCCCTATCTCTGTGAGCAGTGTGGTCTGGGCTTCGACCAGGCCAAAACCTTGATTGACCACCGACAGACCCATCAAGCTGGCATCTTCCAATGTTCTGTCTGCCCTAAAGAGTATCCCACCCTCCTCGCTCTAAAACACCATTTCCATGGGCATGCCAAGGCCACAGCATCCAGCCAGGACAACCCCAAAGACCATGCTGAGGAACAACCCTTCCTCTGCAGCCTCTGCGGCATGATCTTCCCCAGCGAAGAGATCCTTCAGCATCACCACAGCCTCTTGCATGAGGAGGATGAAAGTCAGGGCGACAATCCGGATGTGCTGAAAACAGAAGCGGAAGAGCAGCTGGATGATGGAGGGGATCCAGAGGAGGACCAGCTCTTCTCGCACATCTGTGGTTACTGTGGACAGACATTTGACGATATGTCCAGCTTGGAAGAACACAGCAACGGGCATCTGGAAGAGAAAGCGGCGGCCTTGGCCGATACTTCCATCCAGCTCCGGCGAGCTCTGCGTATAGAGGATGACCCTCCCCCTCTACCCCCACCGTTGGTGGAAACACTTCCTCTTGCTGATGACCTGCTGGACAGCCGACCTTATGCTTGTGGTCAATGTGGCAAGACCTACCGCCATGGTGGCAGCTTAGTCAATCACAAAAAGATCCACCTGATTGGCGATTACCAGTGCAGCGTCTGTTGTCGGCAGTACCGTAACTTGTCTGCCTATAGGAATCACCTTCGAAACCACCCAAGATGCAAGTTGAACAGCAGCGTCCCCCAACTCCGACACCCGGTCCCGGCTGTGGAAAGGGGGCTGCCTTGCGTTTACGAGAGGCTGAAAGATGAGCCGTGTGGGGCTTCCCAAAATGGAGAAGCTCCTCCAAGCAATTCTTTTCTTGCCCCTCCTGCAGGAAAAGTAAAAGTGGAACAAGGAGGAGAGTTGAGCTCAGGCCTGTTGGAGGGCAGAGAAGCTCAGGAATGTGATGTTCCTGGAGAGGGGAATGAGAAGGAGGAGGCCCACCAAGCAATAGAGGAAATGGAGACAATAAAGAAACAGGGGGAAGGAGCAGGAGAGGAGAAGGTCTCTCAGGCAGAAGAGGAAGACTCTCTCTCAGAACGCCCCTTCCAGTGTGGTGTTTGTGGACGCAGCTACAAGCACGCCGGCAGCCTCATCAACCACAAACAGACCCACAAGACAGGCCTCTTCCACTGCAGCATTTGCCAGAAGCAGTTCTACAACCTCATGGCCCTCAAAAACCACAACCGCACCCACTTTGAAACCAAACGCTACCGATGTACCGAGTGCCCCAAGGCATTCCGGCTCCAGAAGCAACTGGCCAGCCACCAGCACGTGCATTGGGACAGGAGGCCGGAGCCTGCTTTCCACTCGGTCCAACGGCCCCTTCGGGCCAAGCGGGCTGGCAAGGCAGAGACCTTCCCGCTCCTTCGGGCCCCCGCTAAGCAGCTTCCAAACCCCGAAGAGCGTCCATATAGATGCGGGCAATGTGGGCGCTCGTACCGCCACGCAGGCAGTTTGCTCAACCACCAGAAGAGCCACAAGGTCGGGCACTTCACCTGTGCCTTGTGCAGCAAGGCTTACCCCAACCTCATGTCCCTGAAGAACCACCAACGCATCCACTACGAGGTGAAACGTCACCAGTGTCCCGATTGCGGCAAAGCCTTCAAGTGGCAACGGCAGCTGCAGAGGCACCAGCGCCGGCCCCGTCCTTGCAGCAAGGTCACGGCAGGGCAAGAGCCTGAAAGAACTAAAGCGGATTGTGAAAGGGACCAGGGGAACAACCCCGGAGAGGCCCCCGCCGGGACTCTGCAGAGCCAGCCGCGGCCCAAACGCTTTCGCAACCACGCCTCCCAAAAGAACCCCAGTCGCGTGCATGGAAAGAAACGTTTGGAGTGCTCGGATTGCGGCAAAGCTTACCGGGCCTCCAGGGATCTGATGCACCATCTAAGAAAGCATCAAGCCGAGGAAAGAGGGGACACTCCTAAAGGCAAGCTGCTGGATGATCAGCCTTACAAGTGTCATAGCTGTGAGCGGACATACCGCCATCCTGGTAGTCTGCTAAATCACAAGAAGGCCCACGCGACCGGACTCTACCACTGCCCCACTTGCCAGAGGGACTTCTACAACCTTCTGGCTCTCAAGAACCACCTTCACATCCACACGGACAAGAGGCGCCACCGATGCCTCCATTGTGGCAAGGCCTTCCAGACGGCCAAGCGGTTGACCGCCCACACCAAGGTCCACGGCAGGTCTAAGGAAGAAGAGGCCTTCTCCTGCCCCGTCTGCTCGAAGAGGTTCTTCCACCACCTCGCCTTCCAACAGCACCAGTTGTTGCACACCAAGGTTGATGGGCACCATGCCCTTGAGGGCAGCATCGCAGGGGAAGGGAACTGAGGGCTTGTTAGCACACGTGGGGATTGTGTGGCAGGGAGATCCAATTACAGGGAAACGGTCGAGGTTTGGGTGGGAAGCTGGCTTCATAGGAACAACAGTCCACGAATGGGGGGGTAGGGAAAGATTAAACTTGGTCGTCGATGGGAGATAAGGCGAGGAAAATTGGGTCCATGACTCCCCAGATTTTCTTTTTTTAGAACATAGATAGGAAAAAACAAGCTGGCAGCAGATAAAAGAGAGCAGACATGGTGGGATGGTGGTGGTTTTCTCCTTAACGGAATGTTACATTGAGCACATAAAATAAGGCATTTCTGTGGCATCTCTTGGAAACACGTCCTATATTTTCTGTCTTGGATCCTCTTTGGAGAACTGACTTCAAACACGAGGGACTTTCAGAGGATTGTGCATCGATATTCTTCTATTTGCATTTTTTGAACTGTTTTCTATCCTTTTGGGACGTCAGACGAGTAGCTAACTCCATGTTTAAGCTGCATATAGTATTTAAATTGCTGGGTATTTTTAAATTAATGGCAAACGTACTGTCTTATAGGAAAAAACAAGAATACTGGGGGTGGGTCTCAGTGTCGTTCCTGAACAAAGACTTAAGGAAGAAGACAATAATCCTTGGTGTGGAGTAATCTTTTCTTTTTTTTAAAAAAAATTCTACCTCCTTCACTAAAATGCGTACACGTTTCCTTGGTATGCAAGGAAACATTAAAAAACAGTTCGAAAGGCGTAGGTTTTGATCGCTTTCAAAACGAATCCTGAAACGCTCACTAAATGGTACTAGGGTTTATGTGGAAAGTTTTCTAAAGAAACGTGACTGAAAGTTTTAGGTTTATGTGGGTAAGCAAGCTCTCCTTGGCAAAACCTCTGCTGGCTGTGGTTTATCAGAATAGGTCTTGAGCAAAAAAAAATAAAAAA